>NW_022196904.1:71570001-71571329 GCF_008632895.1 Mastomys coucha
CTCAAATGGAAAGCATCAGGTTTCCGCCCCTCTCGCTGCCAGAGCCCCTGATTAAAGTGTTGCAGAGAGGGTACGTGCCTCTCAGATCTTCCCTTTTGGTTAACAGACTCAGTACTGAGGGGCTGGGGACAGAGCTCAGTGAGTAAAGTCCTCACTTTGTAAGCATAAGGACCTGAGTTCAAGGCTCAGGACCTATGTGAAAAATAAAGCAGAGGGCTGGAGGGATGGCTCAGTAGTTACTTAACCACCATGCTTGCTTCCCAGCACCCCCACAGCAGCTCAAGCCTGTAACTCTAGCTCCAGGGCATCTGACACTGTTTTGGACCCTGTGGGCACCAGACACATATGCAGTACACAGACATACATGCAGGCTAACACTTGTCCACACAAAATAATATAATGTAGAAATACATAAAGAAGCTAGGTGGTATACTCCTTTAATGCCAGAACTTTAATCCCAGGCAGAGGCAGGGGGATCTCTGAGTCAAGGCCAGCCTGACCTACAGAGTGAGTTCCAGGATAGTAAGGGTTACACAGAGAAATAATGTCTGGAAAAAGGAGGAAGGCAGGCAGAAATCTGGTATGGATGTGTGGCAGATTCTAGGGCTCACTGACCAGCTTGTCTAGCCTACTTGCTGAACCCCAGCCCAGTAAGACCATATCTCAAAAACAAGGTGGATGGCTCCCAAGAACACTTGAGATTGTCCTCTGGCCTCCACATATATGTCACTAAAACCCCCAAGACAGTCAACAGGAGCACTGTAGTAGCTAAAAACTCAACTTGTAATTTAAGTCAGCCCCTTTACAGTATCTTTTGGCAAGTTACTCCTCTGTGCCTCAGTCCTCTCATCTGTCAAATGGAATGGATGAGCACCTGTCCCTAGAAAAGTTGTCTTGATGACAACTTCATGGCAGTGGCAATACAGTCCCTCACTCCTCCCACTTTGCTGCCCTCAGACTGGTTTTCTTCCCTAAACTTTCTGCTGAATGTGTGGGCATCTCTCATCTACCTGCTGCTGCTTAGTCAGGGCTTCTTAGTTCCCATCTGCTAGTCTCTGCCCCTCCTATCTCTAACCTTTCCATGGACTGTGCTTTCTGAAATGTAAATCCAACAGGGATACTGTTCTGCTCTGAGTCCTCCAATAATTCTTACTATCTAAAGAATAGAACCTTGCCTCTACCTCTTCCTAGTACAGGCCTGTACTTCAGGCTTACCAACCTGCTTGTATATAGTTCTATAAACAGGGTCTTCTTGTTGTGTGTGTGTATAAAGCACATATCTATTCTGTCAGCCCCCCAAACATAGCCCTTTCACGAAATCCTCTTTA
>NW_022196904.1:71571339-71585156 GCF_008632895.1 Mastomys coucha
TGAACCTCAATTGAGGAAATGCCACCATCAAATTAGCCTATGAGCAACTTTGTGTGGGATTTTCTTGTTGGTGTTTGATGTGAGAGAGTTCAGCTCTCTGTGGACAGTGCCACCTTGGGAAGGCAGTTCTGGGTTGTATGTAAGAAAGCTAGTTGAGTGAGCCATGGGGAGCAAGCCAGTAAGCGCTGTTCCTGCATGGTCTCTGCTTCAGTTCCTGCCTCCAGGTTCCTGCCCCGACTTCCCTCCATTGGTAGACTGGAAGGTAGAAGATGAAATAAGCCCTTTCCTCTCCAAGTTGCTCTTGGTCATGATGACAGCAATGGAAAACACACTAGATCAGGCTCCAAGGATGCCTGTGTTCCTCTGCCTCCTCTGTTGTAGGCATGTCTGATGAGTACCTGCTTGAAGAGTCCACACTACCTCCCCCTCCTCCCTTGCACACACAGCACAGCCATTCCAGATCCACTAGAACTGGAGATTAAAATGGGGCTTTCTAACTCACCTGGACCTCCTCAGAACCAAGACCAGGGCTCTTAAATTCTCCCATGTCTCAAGAAGCAGAATACAAAAAAAGATGATCAAAAAGCATTTTCCAGAGTCAAGTACGCTGGTGAGCCACCAGTCATCCCAGTGCTTGGAAAGCAGAGGAATGAAGATGAGATAGTCAAGCTCATCCATAGCCACATGAGAGTCTTGTTTGTTTGGTTGGTTTTTGTTTTTGTTTTGTTTTTGCTTTTATTTTTTTTTTTTTGAGACAGGGTTTCTCTGTGTAGCCCAGGCTGTCCTAGAACTCTGTAGACCAGGCTGGCCTCAAATTCAGAAATCCACCTGCCTCTGCCTCCCAAGTGCTAGGATTAAAGGCGTGCACCACCACTGCCTGGCGAGATTCTTAAAATAAGTTGAAAACCCACTTATGCTAGACTCACTTGATTGCACCTGTACCTCCTTAAGTACACACAACTGTTCTGTTCTTAAACCTTCTCCACCTGCTTCTCCACCCATGCTTAGTCTACAGGAAAAGCTTCTCTTAGTACACTCCAGCATTGACCTAACACTGACTTCTGAAATTGTCTGTGATTGGTTACAGGACTTCACCTAAGTAAAGGCTTTCGAGGGCAAGTGTAGCCGGCAGCCTTGAGCCTGTCTCCAGCTTTCTTCCTCAGCAGACCCTCTGAACTCTTAATTTTTCCTCTGACCACTGGGAAGTAGAGGGGCTATGTTTTACTGTTTTAGGCTCTGAAATTGATTCAGCCTTGGGAGTTAATCTCTCCCTTTCCTTCTGTTACTTTTGTCTTTTTCCCTATTATATAGTAGCCCTTATTTTAAGCCTCTTACAACTCCTTGAAGAAAGAAGAATAATATAAGCAAATATCTCAACAAATGGAAGGAGCTAGCAAGCTCTAGAGACAGACAGACCGCCCGCCAGGTAACCTGCCCTCGGGCCTTATGGAAGTGCAAAGACAGTTTTCTGTACCACCTTTAGATCTGGCCTAACCTGCTGCTTTGGTCTAAGGGCGATGTGATCTTTGGTGTGAGGTTGATAGGGCAGGCAAACAACTAGCTGTGAGGAACCACTGCTCTCCTGTTTCCTGGAGGGCAGAATGGCAAACCTCTTTGAGCTAGCATTGGTTCTTCCTGCTACACCAGAAACTAAGTAGCCAGGATGCTTTCCCAACTGTCACACATGTGGGCAAACAAGATGTCTGGAAATCCTTAGAACACCTGACATCATGTATCACTTGCATCAATGGTTCTGGATCCTCTTGGCTTTTCTAGAGGCTCAGAAGACATACTCTAAAACAGGGATCTTGTCCACCGTGATGTGGGAGGGAAAGAATCACCTCTCCCTTAGGAGCAGGCGGCCCGCCTCATAAATATTCATAAGACTCATTAAGAAGCTTCAAAAGAACCTACTGTGCTGGGGCCATTCCCTCCAGCTCTGCAGCCATGAACTGTTTTCACAAATGAACTTCTGTCAGCACTAGGTTTCTTGGCTGAATTCTCTTCTTGGAGAAGACAAGACTTACGGCAGTGGTTCTCAGCCTTCCTAATACTGTGACCCTTTAGTACAGTCCCCCAACCATAAACTTATTTTTGTTACTACTTCATAACTGTCGTTTTGCTGCAGTTATGAATCATAACGTCTGTGTTTTGTGATGGTCTTAGGTGACCCCTGTGAAAGGGTCATATGACTGCCAACAGTTCACAGGTTGAGAACCGCTGGACTAAGGGGACAACTTCACAGCAACAGGAGAGAGTGCTCAGTGCCTGGTGTCTGTCCCTGTGCTATGTGACCTGACAGTCTGGCATAGCTCAGACTACTCCATAGTGCCCGCAGCTTGGGACTTCCCTGGCAAAGGCTACCACAGTCCCCTCTTCTGGGCGTTTAGCTACGTTTCCCAAAAGCTCCATGGGGACCGGGAAGGCAGTCAGATACCTGGTGAACTGCGTCTTGCTGGGTGGCGGCTCCCTTCTGAAGCTTTTCTTCTCACTTCGAACCACTGTAAACCCATCTTCAGAAATGGTCAGCCAGGGATGGCAGGTGTCTTTGTTCAATTGGAAGTAGCTTCCTGTGGGGGAAGGGAACATTGAGAAGCTCCAACCTGTTATGGCAGGACTTTCCCAGCTTGGCCTAGGAGCATTACCCAAGCATGTGGCTTCGTCCCCATGGATGCACAGAACCTCCTGCCCTTGTCAGAGAAATGATCAACCTGTGAATAGGGTGGCCACTATTATGGGGCAGGACTTGTACAATTAATACCATGCAATCTGTACATCGTCTCTCCCTTAGCCCTTATGTTTGTACCTAGATAGGGACGTTACTGTCCCCATTTTGTAGATGAGGAAACTGAGGCTCAGGAGGTTAAGTAGGCTGGTAGATGATAGAAGTCAGACTGAACTACTCACCTCTCTGATCCCAGACACCAGGTTTTGAATTTGCAGGCTCTGAGTGTTTGGACCCGAGTAAGAATTTCTAACCTTGCCAAGGAAAACCAAATTGAGGGTATTTGCTTTTTGTTACTGGTTTTTAAACAGGGTCTCACACTATAGCACAGGCTCATCTGCAACCACTTTGTCTCATAAGCCGCCCTTGAACTTGTAACAATTCTCCTGCCTCAGCCTCTGAAAGGAAACAGAGCTGGCTGTGCCTTTGTTCTCTGCTCTCAGTATTGTTCCGTTTGTTTTTTAGAGCAAGCATCTGTAATTTCAAAACACCCAGCTTGTTCTTCCCATCCGTGAGGCTGGAATGTGAATGTGTCACTGACAGACCTCTCCTCCTGCCAATGGGAACTGGGGCAGAGGCTCAGTGTGTTTCAGTGAAAGTGTTCGGCCAAGGGACATTTGTTCACAAACACTGGCTAGGCTCTCTGCTTCCGCTGCTCACCTGGAGGCCACCCACTCAGCTGGCTTGAGCTGAATTGCTCTGGGAGGCTTTTGGAAGCTGCATTGAAGCTCAGGCTGCAGAGCCCTAGCATTGCAGGGGTGCAAGGCTAGGTGGGGCTTTGCGGTGGATGTTTCTAATGAGGTCTCTGCTCAATAGGACTTGGACATAGGACATGCCAGTTCTCTGACACAGTGAAGGCACATGGGATGGTCAGACAGAGCTCGGAGGCAGGGAGGAGGCTGAACAGTGGAGACTCAGTTGGCTTCTAACAGGGAGGGTGCTTGTTCTCACAACAGTAGCAAGGGGTGGCCTCAGCTACTTGCAGTTCTTGAGAATGTCATTAAAAAAAATCCCTTCCAGGGGGCTGGAGAGATGGTTCAGTGGTTAAGAGCACTGCTCTGCTGAAGGTCCTGAGTTCAAATCCCAGCAACCACATGGTGGCTCACAACCATCTGCAATGAGATCTGATGCCCTCTGGTGTGTCTGAAGACAACTACAGTGTACTTTCATATAATAAATAAATAAACTTTAAAAAAAAAATCCCTTCCAAAGCAGGTGTGCCCAGCAGTAAGAGGCAGAAGAATCACTTTGACTACATATTGAGTTTGAGGCCAGCCTGAGCCACAGAGCAAGACCTCACCTCAAAAAACAAAACCAAACAACCCATGAGGTAAGAAATATATAGGCCACCTAGATCCAGTGGATAGCCTCTGGTACTTGAGGGACGTGGAGAAAGGCCTTGAGTTCTAGTACTGACTTAGCCAACCCAAGTTCTCTGGGGCTTTGATGACTCAGGAGACCCTTTGATGTCTGATCTGTCCAGAATGTGATAGTTAGGTCTTCTGATACACTTTAGCACTGAATCTGCAACAAAGTGGCTAACTCTGAGTCCCAAAAGTGTGGCTGGCTTACAGACCTGTGGTGTGTACTGTAGCAGGCTCACTTCTGGCACTGGTGCCCCCCACGTTGAGGGCTCGAACGTAGATCGTATAGCTGTGTCTAGGCTGCAGCTGTATCAAGGATTCACAGGTCGGGATGCCTACAACAGACCTATGCACAGAAGCAGAGCAATTGTCAGCAGGAGCCCAGGCACCAGCCACCCTTTTTACACCCCTTGTCCTTTGACCCACAACTGCTCAGCCAAGAGGCTCAGCTCCCTGGGCAAGCCTCCCACAGTTCACAGCGTGCTTGCCAGTCTGTGTCTGGCTGTCTCCTTCCAAGCTCCTCAGCCAGGTTTCCCAAGCACCTAGCACTGTGCTCAATGTGTCTAGTGGAGCATATGTGGAGTATGTACCCAGACCAGTGTCCGTCTCTGGTCATATTAGGACCATGACCTCCTTGGGCAGGACCAAGTACACTAACTGTAGGACAGTCCAGGACCCATAGAAATCTTTCAGTGTATGAACATCTATGAACAGATTTGTTTGTTTAAAACAACTGCCACAAGCCGGGCAGTGGTGGTGCATACCTTTAATCCCAGCATTTGGAAGGCAGAGGCAGGTGGATTTCTAAGTTCGAGGCCAGCCTGGTCTACAGAGTGAGTTCCAGGACAGCCAGGGCTACACAGAGAAACCCTGTCTCAAACAAAACAAAACAAAACAAAAACAAAAACAAAACAAAAAACAACAACAACAAAACCCAACTGCCACAGAGAATAATTCAATTCATTTCAGTTGACTGTATGGAAATATAAACTCATTACAACATCTGGATTCTGTGGCTGTCAAATCCATTTCCATTCAACTGAAATGGACAACCGAAGTCTTTAGGAGAATGCCCATATACAAGAGGACAGGATGTCCTCTTGGAGACTGCAGCTCTGGGCCAAAGAGACACTTGTGCTTATTCATTCAGTAGATTAACCAAGCTCCTTCCATCCCAGATGCCCTGAGAAACTGGACATAATCCCTATTCCCAGGGAACCTGCAGTCTGTGCGGGAAGAGAGACATTGCTCCAGAGAGCCCCATGGTATTCACGAGAAGCCTGCGTGTTCTACTGTGTGGAAGGGTGGTGGTGACTAACAAGCTGAGTTCTGAAGAGTGACTAGCCTTCCCTTCAATGATGGGACATGTGATTCAGTTTGTTCTTCTAGAGTAAGCAGCACCTCAGACCATCCAAGTTGCTAACCTGTCTCCTGAGGGCTCCAGCTTTATGGATTGGTCCAATCCCAGGTTATTATAAACAGAGAAGGAAACCTGAATTGCTATGGTGGTCCAAATCACTGGACCCCCCTCCCCTGACTTCTACCTTCAGCTTTGCTGTGTTATAGACACACAGATCTCTGCAAGAACAGATGCATAGGATATGTGTTAGGCTACAAGGCTCTCTACCAGCCCCAGCCATCAAGGATAAGTCTCTGGGGATTGAAGGAAAACGGTCTCCATCTACATGGGATAACCAGGGGACTCTGAACATCTGAGCCAAAGAAGTACAAACAAAGCACATCTCATTTTTATTAAGCAAACAAAACATGAAGTGACCTTTACAGTTAGCTTAAGCAAATGCAAGTGCAGCGAGCAAGGGAGATGTTATGTCTTATCATCTTTGATCATATAAGAAGAGCCAAGAATATTTCTCCCAGGCCTTTGCCTTTCCCACAGAGATAATGTGGACATGCTAGGGCTTCCCCTCTATATCTCTGCATTCAAGTGTACTCGCTTACCATAGTTTATGCAGTTCTTTGTTGAAGGTCCCCCGTGGGAAGAACATTCTGCACTCTGCCCCATCCAGAGTCCACAGTAAGTTCACAGCTTTCCTTCACAGGCTCCTAGCTGGCTTACATCAGCTGCTCTAACAGCTAGCCTCAAAGGCCTTTTATATTCTCATGACACAGCTCAGTGCACCCCCACATCTTCCAGCAGAGCTACCGTGGACTCCATGGCAGGGGCTGGGCCATCCAGCTGGATGAGTCCTTGACCTGTAAGCTTTAGACCTCTGGCTTCCTGGCTATAAGCCCGAGCAGCCACGCTTCCTCTGTGGTGCTATGTGGTAGACCCCTGGGACCTGTAGGCCCTGGTGGCCACCATGTCCAATTTCTCACAGACTTATGAAGGCCTCTCACTTTCAGACTGGTGGAGAAGGCCCAGACAGTGTTCTGTATCCTTTGTATACTGTACATTGAGTCTCCTTTGTTGTTCCTATGCCCTTCTCCCCTATGCCCTAATTTCAGTCACATTAACCAGTTCCTGTAGGGTATCCAGCCCACTCCTGTCCCCCAGGTCATGCCCACAAAACCTTTCCCCTCTCCCCAGAGCATCTGGCTCACTCTTGCCCTGCTCAGGCTTAGTCCCCCCACCCTGGACTCAGTCGAAACAGCTATCACAGGCCCTGCCTCCACTACCTTTCCCTCCATTATGTTTCTTTCTCCCTGAGTTGTGTGTTACGTGTAGCGTATTGGTTTGCCTATACTTATTTTCCTCCCTGCACTATGAGCTCCTTAGGGCAAGAAATGTATCTTTGTGGTTCTCTAATACTATAAGGCTTTTAGTGATTGATTCTTTGTACATGAATGGAAAGGAATTTTTTTTTAAGACAGGGTTTCAGACTTATGCTGGGCTTGCATTTGCTATAAAGATGAGAATGCACTTGAATTCCCAATGCTCCTGCCTCCACCTCCCAAGTGCTAGAATTATAGATGTGCACCACCATGCCTGGATTGTTTTGGCTTTATTGTTGTTTTTATTCCTTTGAGATGGGGTATCTCGTTGACCCTGGAGTTAGGCTAGCAGCTGATAAGACCAAGTGGTCCTCTGTTTCTACCTGCTACAGCACTGGGGTTACAGGTGAGGATTCACACCCAGCTTTGTACATGGGCTGGGGATCCTAACTCACACTCACACACTCACACGTGCACAACAAACCCTCTTACCCACTCTGCCACATCCCAGCCCTTAACTGGATTTAAAAGAAAAAAAAAAAGGCAACATGGGTTTCACCACCAGCATTCATCAATCATGATCAATAATAACATCCTAGCTACTTCCTGGGCATCCTAAGCAACCTCAATAAGATTGCTGTGTGTCACAAATGGTGACCTTGTCCCTACACTTCGTCTGTAGTGGAGACTCTCAAGACTCACTCAGTCACCCCTGAGGCCTCTGGCGTCTCTGCCTGGATTAGTTCCACTGTGTAGGAGTCCACAGGATTCAGGTTCCCAGACTCCCAGCAAATCAGCGCAGCCTCTTCACAGCTTCTGATTGCCTCGGTTTTTATAGAGGGGGGCGAGGGGGCTAAACACAGGAGAAAAGAGATGCGAGCGACCATTAGGTTCAGTTCCAGCCATTTTGTTCAGAGCGATGGACAAACACCACGCAATGCAAGCACCTGGGAATCCCTTTCGGACATCCCTGTGGTTGAGGATGCTCACTAGACCTGTGGTGGTTTGAATAATAAATATCTATCATCACCTAGCTCATTTGAATGCTCTATTCCCAGTTGGTAGGCCTGTTCGGAGAGTTTTAGGAAGTGCAGCCTTGCTGGAGAAGGTATGTCATTCTAGGTGGGCTTGAGAAGGTAAAGACTCACACCATTTCAAGTTCCCTCCCTCTTCTCTGCACTTGCAGTTCAAGATGTGAGCCTTCGGTTTCCTGCTCCTATCGATATACCCGCTCCCGTGTCTCTGCCGGGACTCTCATCTCCCCAGAACTGTAATCCCAAATAAACCTTTCCTTCTTTAAGTTGCCTTGGACATGGTGTTTTAATACAGCAACAGAAAAGTAACTTAATGCAGACAAGTCCACGTGTCATTATACCTGCAGACCAACCATGAACATAATGCCCCTGCCACTCCAGGCTAGTTGATCTAGTGCGTTTAGTGAAGTACAGCGAGGAGAAAACCACACACAGCTCTTTCTATCCTTCAAAGGAGATGAAAATCCCAGTCATGTCTAGAAACCTGCAACGCCCGTGTCCCCTTGAATGAAAATGAACAACCCAGTCAGTACCTGTCATATACACTGCGTGCTCACTGGAGGGGCTGGGGCCCGTCCTGTTCTGAGCTATGACCCAAAATTCATACTGGGTATTTGGCTCAAGGTTTGTCACTGAGCAATATGTTTCTTTGACCGTCATGGTGAACTCTGGAAGAAAAAGAAAAAAAAAAGTAAGAATTCAAATCTTAAAAGGCCACTGGACTTTTCTGTGTCTCATTGTGAAAGAGGAACCTGGGCTGCAGATTCCTCCCTTCCCAGCGGGTGGGCACAACCCTGCGTGTGCGGAGAGCCTCTGGCTGCCTAGGTCTTGAAATTGGGTTTACCTTGATGACCAGCTTAGCGGTGGTTCTGTGACAATACGACGCAAGAAGAGGCTTGGGACACAGTGAGGGACTTGCTCTCCACCCACCCACCCCCAGCCCCCAAGCCTCCTTCCCTCCCAAGAACGCGCATACATGCATGCACGCATGCGCATATACTTTGCTCTTGCTGTGTCTGAATGAGCCTCAGGCCACTATCTGGAGAGTTCAAAAAAGTGCCCACCCCCACCCTGCAGCAGCTGTCCCAGTTAAGGCCGGAGGGAAGATATTAGTTATTTTTACATGGTAAGAAGAAACTTAAGGAAAGAAGGGTTTGTTTCCATCGGGCAGGGAAGGCAAGATGGCAGCTACACGAGGCCACTACTCACTCTGTATCCATGCTCAGCATACAGTGCTGAGCACTGGTACCGGGCTTGCTTTCTCTTTTTAAATCAGTCTAGGACCCCTTCCCATGAGATGGTGCCATTCACATTCAGGGTGGGTCTTCCTGCTCTGTTAAACCTTTCTGGAAACACCTTCATAGACACAGCCAGAAATGTGTTGCTATGGTGATTTTAAATCCCTCAAATTGACAATGGAGATTAAAAATCATAATGAATATGGCCATCTTGGTCCATCTGATTGCATTCAGAGGACCTTGGACTAGAATTGTCTAACCAACCCATAAAATTATAAATTAATAAATGTGTTATTTTAAGCCACTAAATCAGGGGTAGGGAGTATTGTTAAAGAGCAAAAACTGATACTCATAGTTTTGATAAATGATCATGTTATCAAACTACACTCCAAATGATGATATTTGCACCTACAGATTTGTGTTGCTTTCAACTTTGGTGAGAGAAATTTCTTTTTTATAGAGGGCAATGGTTAATGCAGAGATTCATAACTGGCCAAAGTGCCAGTTACAAATATATAAATAATTTTGAGTACTTAGCTGTTGGTGGGTCATCTTATATCCATGGCCCTAATCCAAGGCTCAGGGAAGTTCAAATAAGAGGGCTTAGAAAGAATCAAGGGGGCAAAAAGGGAAGAGAGCTATGAAATGCTTACTTACTTCTAGACATGGTATGGCTATTGCGCACATCAGCTGACAGCAGCTGTGGTCCTGCACAGAGCTAGCCAACCAAATACCCAGTGTGGATGGGGGATGGGCCCTGGAGGCCCCACACCTAGTGGAGGTAGTTGTCAGCTTCTGAAGGAAGGGGAGTGTGGTGGGTTAGGGAAGATATGATCAATATACATTGTATAAATGTATGGAAGTTTCAAATAAGAAAAACTACTAAAAACTATAATAAAAGATAGTATTACGATTAATTTTAAAAATTAAAAAAAAAAAAACCCTCCTCCTTCCTGATCCCTGAGCAGAAATTCTGTGTACCCTTAACTCAGAGCCTCTACCTGCCTTCTGCACAGCTTAGAACGGTGAGCAGTCACCTGATGGCCTGTCTCTGCCACAACTCACTGCGACCTATAGACAGCTCGATTCTCTTTGAGCCTCCACCATCCTAATCTGTCACATGGAGACTGCCAAGCCTAGAAATCTCACTCTGACCCGACTCACACTGGAAAGACCTATCAGCAGGACTGGAGCCTGATTACTTTAGGGTTGTGGGGTTTGGGGAGCAGTTTTTCTGCAGTCTGATCTGGCCTTCTTGTTATGGTTTAAGTATGTGCCCCCAATAGCTATGTGTTGGAGGCTGTCCTTTGTCTACGACCCTAGAAGGTGAAACCTTTAGGAGGTGAGGCCTCATGGGAGGGAGTTAAATCATTGAGAACATGACCTCGAAAGGGATATTGGTACCAGCCCCTCCTTGTTCCTCTTGGCTCCACAAATGCTATCAGGTGAGTAGTTTTTCTGCCACACTGCTATAATTCTGTGTCATTAAAGACAGAAACCACAAGCTAAAACCAAGTTTCCTCCTTAAAAGCTAATTTATGGTAACAGTGCACACCTTTAATCCCAGCACTAGGGAAGCAGAGACAAGTGGATCTCTGTGAGTTTGAGGCCAGCCTGGTCTACACAGCTAGTTGCAGGATAGTCAGGGCTACACAAAGAAACCTTGTCTCAAAAAATAAAAACAAAAAAAGTTTACTTATCTATGATTTTTGCTATAGTAACAGAAGCTAGCTATGATGATTAATCCTAATTTTCAACTTGATAAAATTTAGAATCATTGAAGAGACAAGCCTGTGGGCATGTCTATGAAGGCATTTCCAAAGAGGTTTAGCTGAGGAGGGATGACCCACCCTGAATGTGGGTGCCACCATCTATCTAGTGGGCTGAGGTCCTAGACTGAATATAAAGGAGAAAGTGGGTAGACACCAGCTTTCATCTCTGCTTTCTGACTGTGGATACAGTGTGACCAGCTGCCTCCTGGCCTGCTACCATGCCCCTCCTGCAATGGTGGACTGTACCCTCAAAACGTGAGCCAAAATAGACCCTCCCTTCCTAAAGTTGTTTCTCAGCTGACATTCATTCACAGCAACAAGAGAAATAACTAACAAATGGCTGATACAAATACTCTGCTCAAGGAAGAAGGGCTGATGGGTTATTGGTGGAAGGGTGGCCCCAGCCCTAACTAACACAAGCCATTTCCCCAGTGGGGGTGGTGCAGAGCTGCTACCAGAGAGCAAGGGGGGCATTTCCTGAAGCATTCTGGCCAGCAGTCACTCTTTCAGGTCCTAGGCCTTACCTGCTCGGTCCTTGCCAGATGAGCTGTCCTGCACTGGCCTATAGGACAGCTGATAGCTCTCCACAGTGTCGTCAGAGTATAAGCTCCAGCACACACGCACTGAAGAGCCGGTGGCTGAGTTGGGTGCCTGGGGATTTATCACTGGAGCAGAGGGAGCTGAAAAAGGAAAAGGGAGAGAACAGCACTGAGGAGCTCTATGTGCAGTGCCCCGGCCTGTGGGGTGATCGAGCAGGGACTAGGGGTGAGCACCAGGAAAAAGAGAGACAAGGAACGCGAAAGGACGGACAGCAAGTCAAGGGAAAGCAAGTCAAGGGAACGCGAAAGAACCGACAGCAGGTCAAGGAGTCTGATCAAGCTAACACCTTTACATTTTTCTCGCTCAGGTTATATATTCATACAAGCAGGATGGGGGAAGAGGGGAGGGAGTAGGGTCGCTTTGTCTTTGGGGAGTGCAGGTGCTCTCAGGACCAGGAAATTGGCTAGATGAAAAGTTCAGGTTGCTAGGTACCTGTCTATATGATGTATACCTATTTTGTCCCTAACTGGACTGGGAGTTAAGCACTTGTCTACAGGACCTATAGATGTCTGATCTCATAGCAGAATGAATTGTTAGATACCTAACGGCAAAAATCTATAGCAGGTTTCCATAACAAAGTGGGTTGTTAGATACCTATCAGTTAGATTAATTAACTATTTGTTCTTATCTATGCTGGTACTAAGTGGGTTGCTGGATACCTAACAGCAAGATTAATAGCCATTTGTTCTCAACTGGGTCTGTACTTTCTCATGGAGGCCAAGACTTTTGTGCCAATAAGCAGTTATGACTGACAGAGCAGTTAACATTCAGACAAGGTTGCTCCCAACAGTGTAGGAGGGGGGTCAGGGTGGCCACTTGTTTCATTGTATTATTCTGTGTGTATGACTGTTCTGTCTACATGTGTGTCTGTGTACTGTGTGCATGCTTGGTGCTCATAGAGAATAGGTAGGAGTATTTATAACTGATATTCAAAAACATTGAAGAACATCCAAAACTCAGTGGCAAGCAAAGCAGACAAGCCCCCTAAATAACGTCATTTTAAAATGAGCAAAGGCCTGGAATGGGGCTTAGTCTAAAGAAGACACACAAATCTGCCACCAAGAGGATGAAGAGGTGCTCAACATCACTCATCATGAGGGAAATGCAGATCAAAACCATAACCGGAGTGCTATGTGTGCTGGTGCTTGTCTGTAATCCAAGGAGCCGGGAGGCTGAGGCAGAAGGATCACAAACATGAGGTGAGCCAGGGCCACAGTGTGAGTTCTGAGGTAGCCTGGGTACAGAGCTAGACCCCGTCTCAAGAAAACTAAAAACAACACATGAACAAAAGTCAAAAAGCTATCTTCCCACGCCTGCTAGAACAGCCATGTTCAGAAAGCAAAGGATCTGGAGAATGGGAAGCTCTGTGTACTGCCAGGGAAATGTACCTTTATACAACCAGTGTGGAGAACAGCAAGGCGAACCACCAAACAATTAACAAGAAACTGCTGGTGCCTGTGATGTCACACCCAGGAGGCCAGAGTGCAAGAGCATCTGGACAGTAGAGTGAGACCCCAGCTTCAAAACCAGAGGGTCTGGGAATGTAGTCGGAGACACAGTACCTACATAGCATGTGTGAGCTACTGGGTTCAGTCCCCAGCACTGCAGAAGGAGGGAGGGAGAGGAGACACTGTCAAATGGGCTGTTAATCCTACATTGAGGTATATATCCAAAAGAATTGAAATTGGAATTCTAGATATTTTACACTGTTATTTCATGGTAGCTTTATTCACAATGGCCAAGATAAGAGAACAACCCAATGTCCATCAACAGATCAATGGAGAAAGAAAGTGTATGTATGGACTACTGCTCAATGGAATACTACTGATCCTTAGAAGAGAGAGAAACCTGAGCTGGGAGATGACTCAGTATACTGCTTGTCCAACAGCCTGAGGACCTGAGTATAGATTCCAGCACACACATGAAAAGCCAGGCAGTTATGTATGCCTTTGAGACAGGAGGATTCCTGCAGCTTCCTGTCCAGACAGCCTTGACAACCCAGGAGAGACTGTGAGAGCCCCTTTTTCAAACCATGAGTGCAGAGCAATTGAGGAAGATGCCTAATGTCACTTTCTAGCCTCCATCCATGTGCACATGAATGCATGTGAGTATGTACCCCAACACACACACACTCACAGAGAGAGAGAGAGAGAGAGAGAGAGAGAGAGATAGAGATAGAGATAGATAGATAGAGAGAGAGAGAGGGAGAGAGAGAGAGAGAGAGGTGGGAGCATGACTTAGGATCTGATCTATTCCCTTACCATACACACAGTGATGGATACCATGGATATCATATTGTTAACTCCAGGTACTGTGCCTGTCCAGCCTGCCACCTTCTGTTTTCTTTCTTTCTTTTTTTTTTCTGTTTTCTTTTCTTTCTTTCTTTTTTTTTTGTTTTTTTGGTTTTTGGG
>NW_022196904.1:71585303-71592609 GCF_008632895.1 Mastomys coucha
GGCCTTGGAACTCAGAAATCCATCTGCCTCTGCTTCCCAAGTGTTGAGATTAAAGGTGTGAGCCACCACCGCCTGGCCACCTTCTGTTTTCTAACTCTATGAGTTTGACTACTTCAGGCCCCTCATGGGAGGAGACTTGTGCAGTGTTTATCTTTCTGTGAATGGTTTATTTCACTCACTGTACTGTTCATTCAGGTCCATTCATGTGGTCACAAATGGTGCACTCTCTCTGTTTGTCTCTCTCTCTCTGTGTCTCTGTCTCTCTTTGTCTCTCTGTGTCTCTGTGTCTCTCTGTCTTTCTCTGTCTGTCTCTCTGTGTCTCTGTCCCTCATCTGAGCTGCTGTGAAGATGCACAGGTCAGAGTCAAACCTGGAATGGTATTGATGGCGTCCATCAGCTGTTCCACATCAGAGAAGTCCAAGGTCTGATCTTCAAACTCAGGCTGTGCAGAGAGTTCCACATCTGTTTTGGTTTTCAGGAATTTCCCCAGTCTGTTGGTATAGAAAGACACACCCAGGGGATCGGGAATTGGATTAGCAGTTAGGAGCACTGGGTGCTCTTCCAGAGGTCTTAGGTTCAATTCCCAGCACACACATGGTAACTCACAACCCTCTGTATCTCCAATTCCAGGGGATCTGACACCCTCTCCTGGCTTCTGTAGACAGCAGGTATACACATGGTGCACAGACATACATGCAGGCAAAATACTCATACATGTTTTTTAAAAGTACACATTCACACAAAGATGGGGGGGGGGGCTTTCTCCTTAGGGTATGTCTGTAGTGCTGCGTCACTAGGAGGGACTGAAGAGGCCTCTTTGCTAAACTTGCATTTCTTTACATGCTTGCGGATTCTGGGATCCGATTTGATGGTGGGCCTGGAGGTTACTGTTTTAAAATGTTGTTGCTTTGACAAATCCCTGACATAAGCAGCTGAAGGGGAGGGAATGTCTACTTTAGTAGACACTTGTGGTTTCAGTCCCCGATCAGCTAGCTCTCTTGTTCTTGGACCTGTGGTGGAAGCATGGTGAGGGTGGGGAGTGCAGAATGGAGGAAAACTTTTCATTTGGGGCAGTCAGGCAGCAGAGAGAGATGAGAAGAAAGGGTCCAGGGACAAGACATACCCTCCAAAGGATTCTCTTTCATAAGACCAGAGCTCTGCCCATCTAGTACTTTCTCCAGATCTCTACTTCTGAACATAGCCTTGAGAACAAAGCCTCTGACCCAAGAGCCTTTTAGGGAACACTTCGTATCCAAAGCATCTATCATTGTCTAAGCCTTCCCAGAGGAAGAGGAAGGGTCGGGCCTAAGGGCTAAGGACTGGTGGGGTCCATCCATCAGCAGGAGGCAGCCCCGTGTTTTCTCCACTCCCACATCTTCTCACAGCTCCATGAGTACTTGGGCCTTCTACACTGAAGACTCATGCTCCACATTGTCACGTACCCTTCCTCACAGTGCTGCTTCTGAGGCTCTAAACCAGCAGTTCTCAATCTTCCAAATGCTTGCCACCCTTTAGTACAGCTCTGCATGCAGTGGTGACCCATGACTATAAAATTATTTTCATTGCTATTTCATAACTATATTTTTGCTACCAAGTGGTGTCTCAGTTCCTAAGAACATCAGAAATACGTGTTTTCTGATGGTTGTATCCCACAGATTGAGAACCACTGCTCTAGATGTATTCGCTTCCCCCCGCAATCACAAGGCTTCTAAGTAGCAGAGGCAGATTTGAAATCCAGGCCCATTTCTTGCCAAAATGTATGTACTTAGGCCCTTACAGTATTAAGTCCCCGTGTAGCTTTACAGACCCTGTCCTTCCCACAGAGCCACCTGTTTGTAAATAGAGAAGGTGGTGCCTTGGACTTGGGATCACTGCGATAGCAGGATTTATGCTCTACTGTTCTGACTTAAAAATGTATATGCTTTCTGCTGCTACATGACCAAGGACTGAGGAGGACATGCTCTCAATCTCTTCAGTCCTCAATCTCTTCCTATAAAACAAAGTTCTTGTGTGTGTGAGGGGGCCTGAGCACAGGCTTGCTGGATGGGCCTCACCAACCATGTTCCCTTCTGGCCCAGAGATTCTAAGTGTCAACACTAAAGGACCTTACTGACCCCACACTGCCATTCCAAAGCCAGCACTGTTTTATTTATAGGGTCACTGAAGCTAAAAAGGGAAGCAATAACCCAGTGAGACTGAGTCTAGAGGTGAAAAGAGTGGAAAAAAGAAACTAGGTCAGGACAGAAATATTACCTGTCAGTCATAGCCACTGCATCCTGAAAAGGGAGAGAAAATAGTAGACCGATTAAGGAAATAATTTTCCCAATGACATAATAATGTAAACATTTTTTTTGTTTGATTTTTCAAGACAGGGTTTCTCTGTGTAGCCCTGGCTGTCCTGGAACTCACTTTGTAGACCAGGATGGCCTAGAACTCAGAAATCTGCCCGCCTCTGCCTCCCAAGTGCTGGGATTAAGGGTGTGTGCCACCACTGCCTGGCTTAATGTAAACATTTTTTAATTGGAAATTAGGGAAAGGGGGAAATCTCCCTAATGAAACTACCACACTTGTGCACTTCCTTCCCTTCTCCCACACCTCCTGTATCACACAGGGTCCTTTGGACCACTGACTACTTAACAGTTCCTCTGCTGTAGGACACTATGGCTGTTTGCGTTGTTTCCTACATTCTGGATGTGAGATACAATGGCACACTGGGACCTCTGGCTCAAGATGTTGAGCGCTGGTGTTGCTTGTGGCACCTGCCACATTGTTCTCTGCCTTAATTCATGGATCTCTTACTAGGATCATGGTGGGAAGGACGTATGACTGGGTTTCTCAAGAAACAGCTGTGGGCTTGGACCATGAGAGGGTCAAACTCAGCATCTGGGACGATTCTGAAGAACCCTCCTCAACCCTTTGTGAAACCAACCACATCTGCACCATGCGATCATGGGACCTTGTGAGATCACTAACTGAGGTGGAAATTCCCATGACTCTGTTGTACAGGGTCTGGGTCAGATTTGATATGACTTAAATATAATTAAACAATGGATTTGGGGGCATATGTATGAAGTTATAAAGCAAGATTTATAACTGCCACCCTTAGTACAGGGCAATTTAAAGTAGCTTATTAATCTGGACTAGCTTTCTCCCAGAGATCCAAGAGGCAGCTAGGAAACTTTCAGGACCTTGGGATCATGGGATCTTCCTGAACTCCATGATCCAGAGACAGTCAATGACCAAGGGTCTGAGGAACAAAGCTTGGAGCTACCTGAGGACTGGTGGAGGGAAAGAACCAGTGGTGTGCCCTGCCTGCTTGGCCACCAATGAAGTGATGTGGAGAGATGAAGGGGCAGCCTCCCACCGTGAACCCCAGATAGATGCTGACCACCACGGCCAACTCAGCTCTCCAGGAGAGAGGGTAGGCTAGCCCACCCGAGGCTAGACCTGGCATCTCATCTCATGGTTTCATGACTTTCTTTCCTGTTTCATCACAGACCTTTAAGAACTCAACCTTTTCCTCGTGACACATCTCCTCTATGGTTTCCATCAGCTCTCTGCAGGCATCAAGGTTCTCTCCACAGCTGACCAGTTGTCCATATAAGGCTTCCAGCTTCTCTTTCTTTTTCTCCCCCAGAGCTTGAATTTTTTCTTCATACTTTTGAGCAAGGGTTTCCAAGATCCCATTGTAATGACACTCGAAGTTTTGTTCCTGTCTTCCAAAATTCTCCTGCAAGACAGCAGACCTCAACCATCATTTTAGTGGATGGGATAGGTTGGTGAGAGTTACCAGGGACATGAAACCCTGACCTGTTCATCCCTTCACATTATTCTGTCTCTCATCAGTGCACTGCAGTGAATGCTGGGGAGTGAAAACAGAGGAGACTCCTTCTTAGATCCCCAGGAATGATCCTCAATTAATTAACTAATTTATTAATGCATATGATCATGTATGTACACATACACGTTTGTGCATGTAGAAGCCAGAGGACAACCTCAGAGGTACCATCCACAGGGTCTCTTACTGGCATGGAGCATGCCAATTAAGGTAGGCTGGCTGGCCAAGCAAGCCCCGGAGATCCTCTTGTCTCTGCCTCACAGCACTGGGATTACAAGCAGGTGTCTCCACACTCAGCTTTCCTATGTGGGTTCTTAGGGGTCAAACTCAAGCCCTTAGACTTCACCAGCTGAGATGTGTGCTCAGTCCCCCACCCCACCCCAGATATTCTTACCAGAAAGCTCTCCTGTCTTTCCTGACAGCTGTTTCAATCCTCTCCCTGTTTTAGCTACCTCCAATCACCATGGGAACCACCCTGGGAGCTCATCAATGGTTCATCAGCTTGTTGCTGGACGCTTTGACTACAAGGCAGAAATGTTGGCCCTGAGAGATGTCTGCCCGCCGTTACGTCCTGCGCTCTCACCCCTCACGGTATCTGTCCTCACTAACTATTTACATGGATTATATCAACACCAGGAATATATCAACTTGGTTCATGCCAGTGATGAGAGATATGAGACCTGAGAGGGAAGGGGGGGTTATGGCAAATGACACTGCCTGATAGATGAGGAAATGCAGGAAGAAGGATGTAGATACTGGATCTGAAATGTGTGGTATTAACATATTGTTGTTTTCTTGACATAGCATCATATTAGGTGACCCTATATGGCCTGGTACCTGCTATTCAGGTCAGGCTGGCCTGGAACTCACACAATCCTCTTGCCTTAGCTTTTCAAGTGCTGGGATTGCAGGCATGCACCACCTGGCCGATGCCTATCAGATTTAAACTGGGAGCACAGAGGCTGGGAAATGTCCAGTAGAGAAGAAGGATTTCCAGCCTCCGTTTTTAATACTGGAAGCCCACTAAGGTTCAGAGGGTTTTGACTGTTGCCACTTCATCTAATGAGGCTTTTAGGAGTCATGCCAATAGTTGTTCCTAAGCATAAGACCCACTCAGAATATCAAGAGGGTAAAGCAAGAGACTAGTCCCCAGTGAGGATAACAGGATGTTCCCAGCATCCTCACTGGAGATGAAGTGACTTAGATCTGAGAGTAGGATGGCAGAATAGAGCATAAGGAACTTAAACATTTTGAGTTTTGCTTGCATGTATGTCTGTCCACCACATGGGTGGAGTGCCCATAGAAGCCAGAAGGGGGCATTAGATGCCCAGAACTAGAATTACAGGCCATTGTGAATCACTTAGGAATAAACCCAGGTCCTCTGGTTAACTCCGAGCAGTCTCTCCAGCCTGAGCATGGGAGTTTGTCCTGCTCTCTCACTCTTATCTCCTCTCCCTCCATCTTGTGCTTGGAAATAGAAGGGCTTCCAACAGAATATTAGGACAGCTCTCTCTGTCTCTGTTTCTTTCTCTGTCTCTGTCTCTCTCTCTCTGTCTCTGTCTCTCTGTCTCTGTCTCTCCCTCTCCCTCTCCCCCCTCTCTCTCTGCCTCCCCTCCCCTTTCCCCACCCACCCCCCATTTAAGGCTGAGGGTGAAGGATGTGTGTGTTTCAGTATTTAATGAAAGCTGGCCAGGACAGAGGATTTGCTCTTGCTCTGTGAAGCTCCAGGGGACAGTATGACCAATGGGCAGCTAAGAACAGCTTTCAGTTCAGTGATGTTGGTCTACTCATGAAGAACCCACATTTGGCCCAAGTCAGGACAGGAAGGGCGGGGCATTAAAGGATGAGAGGTCCCTTTTGAGGCAATGCAGACATAGGGAACAACTTAGCAAACTTGGACTCCACTTCTCTTGGGCTCTGCACACCCCCTACTCTGAGCAGTGCACCTAGTGAAAGACCCCCGTGGGGAGACCCCCCACTCAAATCTCAGGAGGGCGTGTACCCAAGGAATCACCGAGAGACCGTCTTGATGTAATTATAAGAGGTAGTTTTAATTTTGGGGCACTCCGGGCCGGCACCATACCTATCTCACGCAGGAGATAGTGGAGCCAACCACAAGGCTCGAAAGTTAGGGGTTTATATAGGGAAAAGGTCTGGGGGAACAAAGGAATCAGTGTGGCCATACATGATTGGCTAGTTCAAATATTAACTATTACATGCAGAACAGAGTGGAAAATTCCTAAAGTTGGTGTTAATCTGAGTCAACAGAACATCTGACCTTAAACCATATCTAAGAGGACGTGATGGTCCATTACTCAGGGCCTACCCAGGCAGGTCCTTGTATGCCTAGACATGTTTTTCTCTATATTTACAGTTTTATGTCTTCTTGACCTGCTAGTTCTCAGGATGTCTAACAGACTGCTTGCTCATTCCCAGGCCTATGTGGGCCAGCTTGTGATGGATTCTTAGGCCCATAACTTTTCTTCCTAGTCAGCACAGGTCCAAAGCTTTAACTTTTCCTTTCACTAGCAACCTGTTAGCAACCTAGAGCCCCTATCTGCACAGAACTGCATGTATACATGCTTTAAACAATGGAAACATTTACTCTTCTTAGTGACCCCTGATAACACCCTAATTCCATTCAAACATATCCTAGAACACAATCCAGGATGATGGGATAGGGGCTGATGTGGCCTAGACTGGATTTGGGTGCAAGGATAATATGTCAAACTGTATCTTCAAAGTGAACTTTCACAGAGAAGACTGAACATTTTGTTTAGCATCTTATGCTCACATATAATTGGGTATACAGCATGATTAAAATCAGATACATTGGACTGGAGAGATGGCTCAGCAGTTAAGAGCACTGACTGCTCTTCCAGAAGTCCTGAGTTCAATCCCCAGCAACCACATAGTGGCTCACAACCATCTGTAGTGGGATCTGATGCCCTCTTCTGGTGTGTCTGAAAACAGCTACAGTGCATTCATAAGCATAAAATAAATAAATAAATATTTAAAAAAATCAGATACATCCTGAAAAGGGACATAGGCAGTGAGTAAGGGTTTATGTAATCAAAGCCTGGCAGTCAAAGTAGTGAATTTCCCAAATTGTAACCCTAATGTCCAAATATCTCTTTTTTAAACCCATAAAGGAACCCTCAAACAATAAAGAGAACCCCAAACAATGATCAGGGCCCTTGAGTACTCTCATTCGTGTGTCCTGTTGTCAACATTTTGGTGTTTTGATTTTTTTGAGCAGGGTCTTTCTGTGTAGCCCTGGCTGTCCTGGAGCTCACTACGTAGACCAGGCTGGTCTAGAACTCACAGAGATATGCCTGCCTCTGCCTTACAGGTGGTGAGATTAAAGGTGTTTGCCACCACATCCGGCTGTGGAGAGCCAAGCCCCAAGCGAGAGGCCTCGTAAACAAAGCCCTTATTTGGCTAAGCTACTGCTATTGGTTGCTTCTA
>NW_022196904.1:71592721-71604385 GCF_008632895.1 Mastomys coucha
GGCCCATTGGGATTGGCTAAGCTTGGGAGTACTCAACAGCCGAGGGTGGGCCAGGAGGCGGAGCTTAAATAAGCTCCAGAGAGGCAAGAGCTGCAGAAGACGAAAGTTAGAGCAGGAGAAGACATTAAGATTAGAGCAAGAAGAGAAACAGGCAGGAGAGAGCAGGAGGGAAAAACATTGTAAAAGGGTCCTGAAATAAACTACAAAAAGGAAGAGCTCGTGTCGTTGCGTCTTTCTTGCTGGACGAGGAGGACCCCGACTTCCAGCTCTGTTGGCAATCTCACCAGAGTATTTCTGATCCGTTCTATCATCCAGCTTTGAATCAATTTTTTTTCTACTTGGCAATTTGTGTGGGCTTTCATTTCACTTTTGAATAACAGACCAAGAATCTGAACACACTTGACCCAGGATGCAGCCACCAGTTTTGGAAATCTAAGTTCTTGATCGTCTTGTCAGAAAGCCTACAACGTGGCTATGTTAAAAGGGACAGTATAGATACTTATTTGTATAACCCATACACAGCTAGAAGTGTGTCTGTGTTGGAGGAATGATAACCAGCCGGAGTGGGGGGGTATGTGGAAAACTAAAACCTGCTTGATAAATAACTGCTGTCGAGTGTGCAGACAAGAGGGAATCTGCATACACCACTGCTGCGGATGTAAACTGGTCCCGGCACCATGGAAATCAGTACAGAAGCTGAAGATACACTTGCCTTTTGGTCCAAGTCAGCCTGCCACAGACATTGAACATCTGTGTTTATTGCAGCTGTTCATAATAGCTCAGCTATGGAACTAACCAGGGTGTCCATCAACAGAGGGATGGGTAAGGAAAATGTATATACGCACAAGGAAATGTTTGCAGGAAACCAAGTGCTGCTAGAGATAGTATAATTAAATGAATTCAGCTAGTCTCAGAAGACAAATATACTTTCTCTCTCATTTGTTGTTCCTAAATCTCACCTAGATTCATAAAATTATGTATGCACATAGGTCATGGAACTGTCTAGGGAACAGAGAGCACTACGGGAAGAGAAACAGGGGAGATAAGACGGGGCGGTGGGTTTGGAGGAATATGCTCAACATACATTATACACATGTGTGAAAATGTCCATGCATAATACCATATACAATGAATATACACAATAAACATTTTCAAAATTTTGATATGATAGGTACCCCATACAATTAAAAACTCTAAAGAGCAAGACAACAGCTATGTCTGGTTATATGGTAGGGCATCAGGTATACCCAAGGCAGTCTCAGAGTGAGCCCAAAAGCAGGAGAAGAAAAAGACAAAACCAACAAAGCAAACAAACAAAAAGCCCACCAAGGACTGGGGCTTGGGGACGTGGCTCCGTTGTAAAGTGGTTGCCACGCAAGCATGGGAACCTGAATTAAGATATCTAGTACCTGTATAAAAGCCAGGTGCAGCAGTGAGCGTTTGTAGTTCCAACCCTGAGGGCAGCTGAGACAGGGGGATCTCCAGGTCTTTCTGGTCAGTTAGACTACCAAAGCTCGAGAGCCCCAATTTCACTGATAGACCCAGTCTCAAAAAATGGGGTATAGATTGGCTGAGGAAGAAACCCAAACTTGATCCCTGGCCTTCACATGCAAATACATGTGCATGTGTACTTGCAAACACAGATGTACACAAACACACGCATACTCTCCTGCCCTACACCAACCCCAAGGACAGAAGAAAACTGTTCACTTCACCATCTGGATAGCATGGAGTCGCCATGGTCAGAACAAAACAAAACAACAACAATTCAACGCCGTGCAATTGGTACTTTGATTGGATAGTTTCTGTTTTACTTATTCATGTAATAAGCATTTATAAACCTAGGAAGTATTGGCACACACCTTTAACCCCAGCACATGGGAGGCAGAGGCAGGTGGATCTCCAAATCTGAGGGCAGTTTGGATTACAGAGCAAGTTCTAGGACAGCCAGAGATACACAGAGGAACCCTGTTTCAAAAAAAAACCAAACCAACCAACTAACTAACTAGTCAACCAACTAACAACAAAAACATATATAATACACTTGCTTTGAAACATCCCATGGAGTAAGCCTGGAGACACACACACACCAGCCTCTCCCACCTAGAGGACACAGTAGGGGATGAGGGCAAGTCACAGTCACCGCTGTGGTTACCCAGGGGTGGAGAAGGTCTATGGATAGCTGAGGGGAGGGGCCAGGCTCTCACATTCTAAGAAACGTCTTCTGCAGCTCACTAGGAGCAGCTGCTTGACGTGGCCACAGATGGAAGCTACATGTGGTGTAATCACCACACATGGTCTTACCTCCACAGTAATGAACACTTCTTCCAGGTGGCTGGCGAAATTTTCCATCTCGATAATCTGCTGTTCCAATTTGCACATGTTTTTGTGAATTTCATCCTGTGGAGGTGAGCAGAACAAATTAAAGTGTTAATGATAAGCTTATTCTGTCTTTTTTAAATTAAAAAAAAAATGTGTACTGATGTCTGCCTGCAGGTACACCATGTATGCTCTTGGAGACCACAGAGCCTGGAAGAGGGCATCAGGGCCCCTAGAACTGCTGGTTTTTTTGTTTGTTTGTTTGTTTTTGTTTTTTTTTTCTTTAAATATGGAACGCTTCACGAATTTGCATGTCATCCTTGCGCAGGGGCCATGCTAATCCTCTCTGTATTGTTCCAATTTTAGTATATGTGCTGCCAAAGCGAGCACAGGACTGCTGTTACAGGTGGTTGTGAGTCACCATGTGGGTGCTGGGAATTGAACTCAAGGCCTCTGCGAAGCAGCCAGTGCTCTTAATTGCTGAACCATCTCTCCAGGCTCACACTCCATCCTTGTAGAGGCATGTAGGTTTTATTCCCTGCCCACCTCCTGAGACATACATACCCTCTCCAGACAAAGATGGAAAGAGCTTGTTACCTTGGCATGTTCCAGAGCTTTGCTGATCGGGGTTACTTCATGTTCCTCGTGTATGTCAAAATCCTTCTCAGCAGTTCTTACTGGGGTTTTGCAAGTGACACAGAAGACATCAGCAGGCTCTTCTCCATCTTCCTCCTCCGGGATGACATAGCATTCATACTCCTCACTGGCACGGCCACGTGTGTACCTGTAGACTTCCCGGAGGTCTTGGCACTGGTCAAGAGGGCCTTGCCCTCCGTAGCCCAGGTCCCCAGCCTCAGCTGCCTCACCACTAAGCCCCCAGTCTCTCTGCTCCCTGCCTGGGTCCTTCCTCATTCCATAAGAAGGATACCCCAGAGTCCCCAGTCTGTGTTCATCCACGAATTCATCCCCTAATTCACGGTCATCTTCAAGCCCGTATAAATGGACAAGCTCGTCCACTTCCTTCTGGAGATTCTTGCTGTCCCCTGGCCCTCTTGGCTCATTGGTCAGTTCAGCTTGGGTTACTTCCCTCCTGACTCTGCTGCTTTCTCCCTGGAAGAGCTGCAGTCTATCTTCAGAGTCATACAGGTCCATGTGATAAAAGTGGAAATCTTTGGGGGCTGTCGACCTGCCCAGCCCGGGTTCCTCCCCTGCTTCCTCCTCCATTGACACAGAACGGCCCTTCTCAGTCAGCAGCTATTCTGAATCCTAGGACACAGAAGAGGTGAACATCGGTTCCCAAGAAGGGAACTGCAGTGGCTGAGCATGAGATGGCATAGGTTCAGATCTTATCCAAGGAGTTAATGGTCACAGTGCACATCATGGTAAACAAATTCACTGAATTGTCCCAGCCGGAGCTGACTCACACACAAGGAGACCCTGGTGACCTAAGACTGTCTGGCGAGCAGGGGGAGTTGGAGACACTGCTGCAGAAAGGTGTACTAGGAGCATCACTCCTAACTAGGGTCACCCCACGGCTCTTCTCCATTCACAGCCCTCACAAACCATGCAAGATAATAAATGTTGATTATTTTAGGTCATCAAGCCATGGAATAATTTGTTATGAGATAAGTGTATGAATGATGCCAGCCTAAAAATAACCCTCTTTCCCTCCTGCTACCATCTCCCCACCTTTTGTTCATAGTCAGGCTCCTTCAAAAGACCGCATTGATATTGCTGATTTCCACACTGTGGCACGTGTACACGGGACTTCCCGTGGGGAATTCAGGCGCGGATATTGTGAAGAGTTATCAGCTTTCAGATACTCGAGCTTGTATTTAGCCTTTCTCAGAGCTGCTTGGCCTGGGAACAAGCCAGCCTCTGAGGTTCTCTCTTCCCAATAGTCCTTCTCTTATCACGAAAGCAAAAATGATACTTCCTGTTCATTCTGGATATTACTTTGCACAGTAAGATTTCATTGCTTGGGAATTTAATAAAGCCCTCGGGGGCTAGATGAAAGGACAGTCTGGAGGATTGGCATCAATGCCAAGAGTGAGTGACATTAATGAATGGGGAAGAAAAAAAAATCCAAGGTAAGTGCTTTCCAGCTCTTTGCTTCCAACAAAATTGCAAGAGGATCTAATCAAGTTGTCAGCTGATATGTTATTTAAAATAAATGCTCATGATAGGTCATTATATAATTTTGGCATACATTTCAGAAGGAGCTGAAAGAACAGAATGACATTGTTATAAACTGCCTCCATTCCCATCTACCTACACAGGCAAGCACAGTCACTCTGTTTGCACGGACAAACTGAAAAACTAAATACAAACTCTCTCACTCCTGCTGCGTTCTAGATGGTGTAATTTTCAAATCTGGGTTGAGCCTTTTGTTTTTAAATAAACAAAGTCCTGTCCACTTCATTAAAAGATGTATTTTGGGGCTGAAGAGGTGGCACGGTCAGTAAAGTGCCTGCCACACAAGCCCAGGGACTGGAGTTCAGACCATGAAAAGCAGGTGCATGTATCTGTAACCCAACACCTGGAGGAGAGGAAGGGACAGAGAGAGGCAGACCCCTGGAGTTTATTGATTGACTAGCTAGCCTAACCCAGTCAATGAGCTCTGGGTTCAGTGATAGTCTCTGTCTCAAAAAATACAGAGAGAGAATAATGAAGGAACCTGACATTAACAGCTGGGCTCACATGCACATGCACACACATATGCTTATTCATGTAAACATACACATACACACACACATACACATATTCACACACATACACTTATATAAACACACACACCTACATACAATACACACACATACACATATACATATACACACATATACATACACTTACTCATATAAACACACACATGCACACACATACACACATGCACACACATACACACAAACATACACACATGCTAGAGATGGCTCAGTGGCTAAGAGGTCCTTCCAGAGGTTCTGAGTTCAATTCCCAGCAACCACATGGTGGCTCACAACCATCTATAATGGGGTCTGATGCCCTCTTCTGGTGTGTCTGAAGACAGTGACAGTGTACTCACATACATAAAATAAATAAATAAATCTTTAAAAAAACATACATACACACATAGACACACACACTTATACACACACCCTACACATGCATTTCCGTTTTACTTTTAAATTATTTACCAAAAATTGTAATGCCCACATGCTGTTTTGTTTACATTCAACTAAAAATTATGTTGGTGTCTAGAGTTGGTGGAAAAGGGTACTTACTATTTAGAGACTTATGATTATAAGAAAAAATTTGAAATAGCTGCCTGTCTCTGTCCCTTCCCCACCTCCAAGTCCCACACGCTTATTTTTTTTTTTTGTAGAGAAATACATAGATGACCAACAAATGACATTTCTAATACAGAATATGCTTTTACATAACACGTTTTTGAAGGATTTACAGCACCTGCAGGTTACCATGCACATTGCCTATCAGTAAGTCTATGCTTCCCTTCATTGGTTCCCAAGGCCCAACTTGCCTCCTAACTGTGGAAATTCAACTATGGTCCCTCTCATCACGATCAACCTGGATCAGTTCATTCCTTATTTAGTGGATGACTCTCAAAAGAACATCTCAATCTTTTCTAAGGGGCCGTGAGTTCTGTTTTCTCAATCCTGAATGTCTGAATGCCCAGCTATTCGGGCATTCCCACTATATGAAAATGAGATCTTACTGCTAATACTTGCTGTAAGCTCTGATTTGGCATTGTGGGGGATGAAGGGGAGAATGAGAAGAGGGTCAGGAGTCTGGAAATGACACCCGAGAGGATGAGCACACAGCTTCCCCAGGCTCCATACCTCAGATGGCAGCAGCAGCAGGAGCAGGATGGAGCCAGGTCTTCATTTAGCATTATCCTATCTTCATCCCTACCTGGGCCCCTGGCTGCTGCCTCAGTACCAGTGAGGCAAGCCCGGAGGTCATCCAGAGGTCCAGAAGTTCTGGCACTCCTGGCTTTGGGGCAACATGAAATGACCCGAAAGTCTGCATTCTCAGCGTTACCATCTGCAGGAAACCCCGGGCGTCTTTGCCAGCCCTCCTGACCTCACTGTGTGTCTGGGTTATAGCCTACAATCATTTATCTGAGCATTGACTGTCCCTGGGGATGGCAAAGTGCAGACTCCAAAGAACAGGATACCACCAGGTGCTAGACACAGGAGTGAGACACAGGTCCTGCTCTTGTGGATACCCCAGACAGTCCAATAAGGGATTGTCAGCCCGTCTGGGACTGGGACGTAACTTCTCAGCCTTGTTACCTTCTCTAGTTCCTCTTTCCTTACATCCAGCCTCTGGTCCCATAGACTAAAATCACAGTTTCTCCCTGAGGCTCCAATATCACACCTGCTCTGCAGGCAGAAACATTCCTTGAAGTTGTCTGTTCTCCAGCTTTCTGGCTGTAGGCCCATGGTTCTGCCGGGCACAGACACTCAGAGAAGTATAATCCACCATTTTGAATTCTGAAGGCTCCGTCACTGGCCAGGTTCAGCTCTTTTGGATCCCTGGCACAATCCACATTCCCTAGCTTTTCAGTCTCAAAGTGATGACTGTCCCCCCTTTGCTAGTGGACTTTTGTGCTCCTTCAACGGACCCCCCTCAGTGTCTCCTAGTTAAATCTCACTCAGGCTCTTCCTGCTAACAGCTTGCCAGTTCCTTCTCTGCTGGTCCCTTAGCCACCTACCTCTCCTACCCAGCCAGTACCTGCTGCATCCTTCATGAAGACCAGCCATTCTACCCCAACATTAATAGTGTGGCATTTGCCCTCTCCAGACCCCAAACCAGAGATGAACTCATTGGTATCACCTAGTGTTGTGAGTGGCAAGTTAATATGAACAATGGCTCTAGGCACAGACTCTGTAGATACCTTAACACACACACACACACACACACACACACACACACACACACGCACGCACGCACGCACGCACGCACGCACGCACGCACGCACGCACGCACGCACGCACGCACGCACACACACACACACACACGCACGCACACACACCACATACATATATCCCTCTCCCCTCCCCAAGGCCACTGCCATTTGGACTCAGATAGCCTTGGTTTACATTCTGACTCTGAGACACCCTAACAGGGCGACATTGCTAAACCACCTCTCCAGATCTCACTTTCACAGACAATAAAACACTCTTATTAATTAGTGTATGCCTCATAAGGTTGGCTTTTTTTTGTTGTTTTTTGCTTTTGTCTTTTATCAAGACAGGGTTTCTCTGTGTAGCCCTGGCTGTCCTGGAACTCACTCTGTAGACCAGGCTGGCCTTGAACTCATAAATCCTCTTGCTCTGCCTACCAAGTGCTGAGATTTAAGGCGTGCACCAGCACCGCCCGGCTAACGTTGACATTTTGATGCAGTGAACTGTTCTATCTATTACATGGCTCAAATTAAGCTGTCAATAAATGTCCAGTGGTTTCATTCCTGTTCTTGTTGTTTCTAGCATTATCATTATCTGGGCCACCATCTTCTGCCTGGGCCAGTTTAGAAGCCTCCTACCTGGACACCTGTGGAGGGTGAGGACCAGAGATGGGGAATGAAAGCACACAGTGGCCATGGCGGTGTGGAACTGGCTGCTCTGGGGACACTTGACCCATGAGAGCAGCTGGTGATGGAGAACGTACCTAGGCCCAGGACCAAGCACCCTCACACTCAGCCGGAGGCACTGCCTAAGGAGGTCACCGTTCCCCACACAAAACCAACCCAGTGGTCTAGGGAGAAATGTAGTGTTCTAGGCTTGAAGAGCCCCCTAATTCAATTTCTTGATTTTAATATGTCAAAACTGAGGTTGTTTTTTTTTGTTTTGTTTTGTTTTTGTTTTGTTTTGTTGGGGAACAAGGGGCTTCTTTGTAACCAATTTGTCAAAGTTTTCTCTGTGCTGACAGCTAGTCACCAGTCCAGTGAGAGCTGAGATGTAACCTCAGCTTCCTATTCATGGAGGATAGGTTCTCTAAAAATAAAACTTGCACCTCTCTCTCTCTTCTCTCTCTCTCCCTCCTTCCCCTTCCCTCCCTCTCTCCTCCTCTCTCTCTCTCTGTGAGAGAGAAACAGAGAGACAGACACAGAGACACAGAGACACAGAGAAAGACAGACAGAGAGAAGCTGGAGCTCAAAGTACCAAATTGAGCCATGGGGAAGATACCAGCAATCCTTTAAATCCTTTAAAGCATGCTAAGGAGAGCACAGCCTTCCCCGCCAGCACCTGCTCTCTTGAGTGTGACTGCCATCTGGTCTGCCTGCTCAGCAGCAGCAAAGCCCGGGTAGCACAGGCCGTAGCACACAGCTCCCCTCAGCTCCCACTCTCTTTAGCTTTCTTTCAGTTTCTTAATGGGATCAGAACGCGGTCTCGGGGAACACTGATGACAAACTGTCATTTTATAAAGTATGAAATGAAGGTTTAGGAGGGTAATGAACCACAGTCCATACTGCAAACGTTAGGAGACTCCTCCTCTCTGCCTCACAGTGCAGCACCTGGAGTGCTGGCTCAGCTGTTACTCCTGCTTATGCTCTTACTGATTGATTCCTAGCATACACACTGGGCTGCCCACAACTGCCTGTAATTCCAGCTTGCCCAGGCTCTGACACCTCTGGCCTCCATGCCGACCTGTACTCATAAACATATATCTTCATGCACACACAACCGTATACACAGAATTGAAAATAAAAAAGAAGATATTTGCCTAAGTCCTATGTGTAAGATGTACCTTTATGATTGGAAAAGTCTTTTTTTTTTTCTCCTTCTAGGGACCCTTGACACATCTGAGAATCTGCTGAAATAATTTCCTAGAGGTGAGACCACAGTGACAGAGACATCATTTTGTTTTGCATATAATTATAAATGTTCATCCTAGCGATGCCTGAAGAACAGCTAAAGAAAGTTTCCCTTTCAGTGTTAGCTGTATAGTATGGTAAAAATGGTTCTGACCAGTTTCCCAGGCACAGCACAGACTCCACGGCTTTCTTTAAGAGCAGGCTGACTGTAGCACACATGGAAATCAGCAAGAAAACATCGATTTTTCAGTGTTTGAATCAAAGCATGGAAATCAAGAGTTTTCAGAATGCATTGGCAAATTAAAATGTAAAAGTATTTACTCATCAACACAATACCATAGCCAGTTAATAGCAGTGGCTAGAAAACAGGCCCTGTGCTAAAAACACCCAAAAGACACAGGTTAAGAACTGCCAACCTCAGTCACTTTAGGGGAATTTTTATGCCTAGTACCATCTTCAGGCAATATGAGTTCTTGCAAGTTCAAGCAGGCATAGACAATGCTGACCCAATCAAGTGTAATTTACATTTGTACTGTCCTTTGATAGCCCCTCCCAGCTAAAGAAAAGATAGTCCATTAACATAGTGGCTGTGTTATTACAATGAGATAATACAGTTTGCATTACCATAACACAATTATCCCAAAACTTGCCTGCTTGTTTAAAGGCCCATAAATGTGACTCTTAACTCCAAGGTCCAAACTCTGCTGGAAAATTGGATTTCTGTCTGGCCAGCTCCCCTTCCCGGTGACCTCTGAGTGTTCTGCAAGCTGGTCCTGCCTAGTCCACCCTGGGAAGTGGGGCGCCAAAGCTGGATGGTAATCTGAGCTAGCGTCCACCACAAATAGCAACTGGCCTGCCATGGGTGACAGTCCAAATATAGGCCTGCCACAGCGACCTTGCCACTTCTTACCACTCAAGTGTCACCAGGGGAGGTCACATGCTGTGCTCTGAAGCACTTCATTTACTGTGGGGGTGAGACCCACAACTCAGATGGCTGGCCACACATAAAGGGCTGTCATGGCCAGGCCAGAAGAGGGACACTGACAGTCCAGGGCCAGGTGCCTTCCCCCTTAGTTTTCTCAGTGTTTTGAGCAAACAGCTCTGGAGGCAATGCAAAGGCAACATGTTTTCTCACCCATCATCCTTTGCAGGGTGGGAACCATTCCCCTCTCTCTGAATGAAGATCCAGCAGAGCCTGAGATTTCTGTTCCTTCTTAGGTGACATAGTTTTAGGTCTCTCAATGTCAGCAATTGAACATCCAGTTCTATAGATGTAGTCAAAGGTTTATTGAGTATCACTGTTTCTTCTGTAGCGTGGTCCTCCTTAGCAGGATGCCTGTCTCAGGAGGAGCAAGGTAGGGCTTCCCTCTACACAGTCCTCTGAGAGCAGTGGGCTGGCTCTAAGAGCAGTGGAGAAGGTGATTAGCTGGCTGTCTGAGTGGCTGTCACAACAGGCGCTGACAATGGGCTGTGGGGCCTGTATCATTTTCAGATCTGAGTGTCTCATGTCTAGAGAAACCCATTATGAAGGCCCTCTCCTGAAGTTCCCACAGACCGGCAGACAGACCTTCCCCTCCTTACCCTCCCTGGCCAAAGTCTGTTGTATTCCTCCCCAAAGTTGTCTGCTGTTCCACCACCATTTGTGACCTTGTAAATGAGTTCTTCTCCTTTGTGAAGGAAGCTTTTTTGGAAGGTGAACTAGGACACTCCTTGACGTTTCTCTTTTCTGTAGGCCTCATCTCTGCTCCTGGCAAACTCTAAGGTGCAAGTGACTTCAATGAATCTTCCTACCTCCACAAAATGGCCCATCCTCTCATCTTGAGCTATCACTCCCAACAGCGGCAAACATAGCTAGCTCTCTTAAGGATCCTGATGAAGACCCATCAGTGGGCATGGGGTAGTGGGGGCATGGGATAGAGGGGCTGTGGGCTGGAAGGGAGCATGGAGTGGAGGGACCACGAGGGAGAAGAAGGGGCATAGTGTGGAGGAGGAGGCATGGCCTACTTTCTCCAACCTGACAACTTCCTCAGGAGAAATTGTCCTACTAGCCTCTATAGGAACCTCTTTTTTTTTTTTTTTTTTTAAATACTCAGGTCTTAAAATTTTTCCCCAATTATTTGAGAGGCCCAAGAAGTATGAATCAAGTTCTAAACAATTTCCTTTGAGTAGTATTAGGTGATGAGAAAGGACAGGATGCAGGCAATTGAAAGATGATTGGGCTGGAGAGATGGCTCAGCAGTTAGAAGTTGTCGATGAATTTAGGAGTATATTAAAAACTGCTTCTAGTTTTAACAGTGGATCCAACTAATGTATATATTTGTAGTCTATATGTTTATAACCAACTTCACTGTGTGTCCTTATATCATCATGCAAAGTCTTCTGCCTAGCTCTGGTTTAAATGCTAAATCTACCGGCTCATCCTTTGTTCCATTCTCTATAGGTGGTTGCCACCTTTTACCACTGTCTCTTGAGCTGTCACCTTTCGGATCTGAAACAAGCATTTTTGTTATGTAATTATTTATTTGTTC
>NW_022196904.1:71605095-71633870 GCF_008632895.1 Mastomys coucha
TCGTGTCTCATTTGCTGTTTTAATTTATACATCTGATATCAAGTTGAATAAAATTTTATCGATGGAAAAAAAAAAAAGAGAGCACTGACTGCTCTTCCAGAGGTCCTGAGTTCAAATCCCAGCAACCACATGGTGGCTCACAACCATCTGTAATGGGATCAGATGCTCTCTTCTGGTGTGTCTGAAGACAGCTACAGTGTACTTATATATAATAAATAAATACATCTTGAGAAAGATGATTTAAAACTGTATTTAGGTGCAAATCTGTCATATGCATAAGCATGTAATTGGTAGCCAGTGGGCAAAATGCTAAGCAAAGCTCCATATGTTCAGGATGGCTATTCTGACATACAAATTTGCTGAGACATGTATAGATTTTGGGACTATGGAAAAATGATTTATTTTGAAAGCCTGTATATGGTTATTTGATCTGGGGATTTCATTTTTACTGTTTGGGCTGTTTTAAAATACCATCACCTTGCCGGGCAGTGGTGGTGCATGCCTTTAATCCCAGCTCTTGGGAGGCAGAGGCAGGCGGATTTCTGAGTTTGAGGCCAGCCTGGTCTACAGAGTGAGTTCCAGGACAGCCAGGGCTGCACAGAGAAACCCTGTCTGGAAAAACCAAAAAAAAAAAAAAAAAAAATACCATCACCTCAGTATATCCAAAAATATTAGAAAGAAAATGGAAAGAAATTATCTGGACTCTCTGGCTCATGCCACTTGTAATCTGGCCACTTGGGAGACAGACACAGGATGACCATTGGAGGTGAAGGCCAGACAGGGCTATGTAGAAAGATTCCACATCAAATAAAACAAAACAAAAAGTTAAAAAAAAAAACCATAAATAAGGACATACAAGCCGGGCAGTGGTGGTGCATGCCTTTAATCCCAGCACTTGGGAGGCAGAGGTAGGCAGATTTCTGAGTTCCAGGCCGGCCTGGTCTACAGTGAGTTCCAGGCCAGCTAGGGCTACACAGAGAAACCCCGTCTCGGAAAACGAACCCCGTTCCCCTCCCCCCCCCAAAGAAGGCTGTACAAGATGCTCACCACTTTGTACTGTTGTGGTTTTGGTTTTTGGTGCAGGGCAGAGATGGGGGTGGGTAGGGAAGGTTGGTGAGAGAGGCTGACTTAAGGCCTGAAGTATAGTTAGCATATGTTATACCCCTGAGCTACCTTCAGCCCCATATAATATTGTTTAGATGGGAAGAAACTAAAAATTGATCTATTTTTATGAATGCGATTCAGTAGGTAATTGTGATGTAGTCAACTCAATATTTGCAAATATTAAAAACAATGATGTAGATGCCTATTGTTTTGGGAGACTGAAACCAGGGGTCCATGCTAAGCATGTCTTTATCATGTCTTTATCACTAAGTTGGCCTCATGACTACATTTCTTGTGTGTGTGTGTGTGTGTGTGTGTGTGTGTGTCTGTGTTTCCAGACAGGGTTTCTCTGTATAGCTCTGGCTGTCCTGGAACTCACTCTGTAGACCAGGCTGACCTCCAACTCAGAAATCCACCTGTCTCTGCTTCCCAAGTGCTGGGATTAAAGGCATGTGCCACTAGTGCCCGGCATGACTACATTTCTTTAATGTGGATATGTCCATAATACATTTATAATTGGAAAAAATATAAAATATCATTCCATTCTACATGTATAAGTCTCCCTACATGTATGTGTGCACAAACACACACACAAGCACACACACTGTATTAACAAGAAGTTTCTTTAGACAAAATAAACAGGATGCTTATATAATGGAGAGATTTATTTTGAAGAACTGGCTCATAAGATTCTGGAGGCTTCTATGGTTAGCAAACTGAAGGCCTAGGGTGGCTGATGGTGTGGTGAAGGCCAGCAGATCAAATACAAGGAGGACAAAGATTTCAGTTTTAGTCTGAAAACTTGGCATCTCAGCATAAAGGCCCAAAAAGGGTCAGAATGGACAAAGACCCTCCCCTAGGAATAAATTGCATTTTAAAAGGAGATATGCATATTCAGGCAGTCATGACCAAGGTGTGGTTTAGTTGGTCCTTATCTCTGGTCCTTCCCAACAGGTGGGGTCATCTCCAGGAATAGTTTACTCACTCTCAAGGGCACAGCTTTTTTGCATAGATTATCACCACTTCAGGATGTGTGTGTGACCTCTTCTTCAAGGCTCACTGTGGCTTATATCATCAAGGTTTTCAAGGATCTGCCTGTTGTTGTTGGAATCTAAGATGACTGCAGGTTTAGGACAGGCATCTTTAGGGCATGTTCTCAATAGTGAGGCGATCCTGCTTAGCCTTAGTGTACATGCATTGTAGATGAGTTCCCTCTCTAGGTCTCAATTTCTTGCTGTCAGGATGATGCTGGGATAGATTGTATTAAGTATGTTGAGTTGCCAGCCAGGATGCTTGGAAAGCAGAAATACTTAGGCATTCCTCCTCTCCCATCTCAATATACCAACAACCCATCTGACACTCAGTAAGTTTACTATATTGGCAAAAATAAATGTGTGTGCGACCCAGTTCTTGACACCCCAAAGCCCTCAATAAGTAAATATTGAGTTCAAATATAAGTTTGATCTTACCAGTATGTTTGTTTCAGGAGCCACATACTTAATAGGATCCTGTTGAGTGAATTTCTCACTTTAATGTTGAGAACTAAGATAGGGGCTGGAGAGATGGCTCAGCAGCTAAGAATTATTACTTTTAGAGAGTACATTAGGCTGTGAACAGCCCCCAAAATGTATCCAGTTCTAGGGGATATGACGCCCTCTTCTGGCACCTGTTCGATGTCATCCTGCCTATATAATCTTTGCCGGGCATGGTGGTTGTATGTCTTTAATGCCAGCACTCAGGAGACAGAAGAAGGGTGATCTCTTAGGAGTTCAAGACTAGCCTGGTTCACTTAATGAGTTCAAAGTTCGCCGGCGCGGTGAAAAGCAGAGCTTGTCCCGTCTCCCCGAAAAGACTTTTCATTGGCTCTCACTTAACCAACCTCGGACAGCCTCCCGCACACAGCCTATCAGAATGAGGGGGCGGGAGCTCCTGCGCCTCTGACTGACGTTAGCGGCTCCCGGAAAATGTCGTGGCCTGGCGCAGTCTAAGGGTGCGCGGCTGCCATGGACAGCGAGCAGCCGGACAGCCTGGAGGGCTGGGTGCCGCTGCGCGAGGACCTCTTCTTAGAGCCCGAGCGCCATCACCTGCGTTTCCTGGTGGCCTGGAACGCCGCGAAGGGCCAGTTTGCGGTCACCTGTCACGACCGCACGGCGCAGCGGCGGCGGCGCGAGCGGCAGGAGGCCGGCGACGAGGGGTGTAGCTGGGCCGGGGCGCTGTCGCCCGCCGGGTTCCGCGGCGCGCACCGGCAGCTGGCGGCGCTGCGGCCCGCCCTGGAGCCCTGCTTCCCGCCGCTGCCGCCGGAGCTGGACGTGGCGAGCGGCGCGGGCTGGGGCCTGGGGCGCGGGCTGTGGGCGCTCCTGTGGCCGGCGCCTGCGGACCCTGGCGACGAGGCGCTACAAGAGCTGTGCCGTCAGCTGGAACGCTACCTGGACCTGGCAGCCGACGGCTGCGGCGGCGCCACCGTGCGCGACGTGCTCTTCCCGGCCCCGGGTGACTCGGCAGACTGCGAGGCCCCGAGCGAGTTCCGCGAGAGGACGCTGCGCGCGCGCCTGGGCCAAACGGCCAACCGGCTGCACCAGGTACATGGCGCCGGGCCGGGCTGAGGGTGGGTTCGCGGGACACTCGTGATGCGCACCAGGGCGTCGCTGGTGCACCTGCGCCTCAGCTGGGAGAGAGTGGGGACCTTGAAATTGAAACACAGTTGTGTGTGTGTGTGTTGCTAGGATTATCATCAGAGTGAGTCTCCACGCCGCCCAGCTCTCTTGTTGTTTGTCCAGGTAAAAGTTTACTTGCAGTAAACTTCTGAGCCAGGCTCCGCGCTTCACCTTTTCCCTCTTCTGAGCAGAGCAGGATGTTGTAATGGGAAAGGCCAGAAGTTTTGAAAGTAAAACTGAAAACAAGGCATACTTGTAGGAAATAAAAACATAAAGTAAGTGGAAGCCATTTGGGGTTCTCTGGAGAAGGCCAGGGATGGCTAAAATGTCTCAGGATGAAAGACATTTAAAAGATAGTTTTATTGTTTTTCTCCAAACAATAAGGATTTTATTATTATCTTCAAGCAAATGGAAAGCTTTATTAAATATAAATAAAAGTGAGGTTCATCAGCTTTTAATGGAAACAATAGGAAGGCTCTTTTGGACCAAGAGATAGTTTGAGACACGCAACTTAACAGACCCTAAAGGGAGAGGACTTTTCATTTCATTGAAAGATTTAGGGAGAGTGTATAAGTTTTATCCAGCAACAGTTTCCCGAAGAGAGCCAAGTTTCAGAGCTTCATTCCACATTCTGGACACTCCTTGGACGTTGCCTGGTTTTCATTACTGAGCCACTGTTCTAGTTTGTTTTCTGTTGCTGTGATAAACACCCTGACCGAAAGTGACTGACTCTGGCACAAAGGGTTTATTTGGCTTACAGGTTAAATTCCATCATCAGGGGAAGCCAGGGTAGGTTCTGGAGTACAGATAGTGGACAAAGGCCGGTTGCTGGCTTGTGTAGCTACCTTTCCTAGCCCACGACCACCGGCCCCCAGGTATCCAACTACCCACATTTGCTAGATCCTCTTCTATCAATGTAGCAAGCAAGAAAAGGCTAATCTAATGGAGGCAGTCGCTCTCTAGTGCTTCCCCTTCCCAGGTGTCAAGTAAACAACTGAAGCTAACTGTCAGTCTTTAGTTTTTTAAAAGATTTATTTATTATGTATTATAAGTACACTGTAGCTGTTCTTAGACACACCAGAAGAGGGCATCAGATCTCATTATGGGTGGTTGTGAGCCACCATGTGGTTGCTGGGATTTGAACTCATCGTTGCTCTTACTCACTGAGCCATCTCACCAGCCCCACTGTGAGTCTTTATTAAGCAGTGGTTTGGCTGTGCTGCTTTTAAGGAAGGGGAGGTGTAAGAAGAACTCAGCCATTTAGAAAAATCTTGATTGTTGTATATTATCTTAAGCTAAATCTAGAATGAATCTTCCAAAACTAAAATGGCTTTATAGAAGGATTCTGTTTGTGGGATCTTTGTTTGTTTTGAGACAGGGTCTCATATAGCCCAGGCTGTCCTCACCATGTAGCTCAGGATGCCCTCACACTGTGATGACTTTTCTGAAGTACTGGGATTATAGGTTTTTGTCATCAGCCCTTCCTTGCTCAGCTGGGATCACTTTATAAACTCACACACATACTTCTCATGGTATTTATTTCACTTTATAATATGAGGAGACTACGGGAGGGTTTTTCAGGGCAGCCTGCGTTTAGTCCTTAGCCTGATCATTTATATCAGACTTAGCTATTGGACCTGAGCCCCGTGTTGGGCAAGCACTCTAGCCATGAGTCATCTCCCTCCCTCTTTACTTTATGTTTTCAGGCAGCATCCAACTAAGTTGCCCAGGCTGCCCTTGAACTCTAGCCCAGGCAGGTTTAGTCTCATCCTCACCGCTCCTTTCCTCCTGCAGGCCAGCCTCCCAGGTCTTATTCTGTTTTCCTAATGTGTCCACCATGCTTTTCAGAAGCATTCTGTTCCAGGATTGAACCAGTTTCAGCTTCCCAAAGTAGTTGTAGTGAAGGCGGGAGCCACTTCCTGCCTCATCGTCCCAGAGTAGCTGAATTACAGGTCTGTTCCACCAGACCCAGCTCACAATTGGTTCCTGACACTTCATTTCTTATATTCTTAACCCTGCCCCCCAATTTTTAACATCTGTATACTGGAAAGTTACATTCTCCTCAAGTTCAAGTTCATTCCCTGCTATTACATTCTAGTCTAGCTCATATATTGAGTTGCTCATGTGCGGAACTCACCTGTCCATCTGGGACTTAAATGGAGGGGTAGTAGTACTAAGTCTATAGTGTCCACAGAAGTGTAGTCTTTATGTTTGTTTTCTTTGAGGAGAACCTTGGCTATTTAGCCCAGGCTAGCCTCAGACTCACAGTAAACCTCTTGCTTTAGCCTCCCAAGTGTTCAGATTATAGGCTTGAGCCATCATGATAATTATGATGTTATCATAATTATCCTTATATTATTATTAAATAGTCATAAAGAACAGTATTGAATGACTGTGAGAATAATATTCCACGGTCCAGCCATCTTATTTAACTATTGTGTTATTGGGTCTTTGGTTGGAGAACATTTTCATGTTCATGCAGTTTAAAATTGCTGTTTTAAAATTGGTATTTTAAATTTAATATTGGGTTTCTTTTATTTATTTTTGGTATGATTTTATAAATGTCCAGATTCAAGCTCTATTTACATTTTACCCTCTAGGTTCTTCAAGATCACGGAAAAGCCAATACCATGGTAGCATTAATGAAAGTTTATCAAGAGGAAGATGAAGTCTATCAAGAATTAGTTACCATGGCAACCACATTCTTCCAGTATTTACTGCAGCCATTTAGAGATATGCGAGAAGTTGCGACCTCATGTAAGCTTGGTATTTTGGTATGTTTCCTGGTATTTTTATCTTACTACCTTCTCTGTATTATTATTTTAGTCACATAAGGTTCAGCCTGTTTTCACTTTGAGTTCATCTTTATATTTAGATTATATATGTAATTTTTATTTATTTACTAGTCTATACAGAGACAAGGTCTTATGTAGCCTTGGCTGGCCTCAAAGTTACAATGTAGCTGAGGCTAGCCTTGAATTTTTGATCCTCCTGCCTCCACCTCCCAAGTGTTGGGACTATAGGCAGTGTTTGTCAGTGGTAGAGCTTGTGCCCAGTGTGCTCAAGGCCCTGCACTTTGTCTCAGTACTGATAAAACCACACACAACAACAAAAGCCAGGCCTGATGGCACAGGTCTGTAAGTATAGCTGTGTAGGAGGTAGGCCCGAGGCCTGCCTAGGCAACAGAGAGAGTCAAGACCCAGTTTCAAAATAGAAAGTGAGGAAGGGTGTAGGGCTGTGACTCAGAGGTAGACAGCTTGCCGAGTGTGTCAGCCTTGTCCTCAAAGGAGAGGACATGGACTAAAAGTGAAGATATTCCTTCGCTTATTTTCTCAGCCCCTCAGAACACTCCAGGTTTGGAAGCATTAACGCTGTTCCTGATGACAGACTGGTTTTGATGTGATGTGTATTTCCTTTAGCTTATTTCTCACCTGTAAGGACACATGTAGATTTCTTCGAAATGGGAGGCAAATTTAAATAGCAGGACCTTGGATTGTAAATCAGTAATTTTTTTCTTTTGGTTTTTCGAGACAGGGTTTCTCTGTGTAGCCCTGGCTGTCCTAGAACTCACTCTGTAGACCAGGCTGGCCTTGAACTCAGAAATCCACCTGCCTCTGCCTCCGAAGTGCTGGGATTAAAGTCGTGTGCCACCACTGCCTGGCATGTAATTCAGTAATTTAAGCTTTAGTAATTGCTGTTATTCTGATTTCATTAGGGCAGTGGTTCTCAACCTTTCTCATGCTATGACCTTTAATACTCATGTTGTGGTGACTGTCAACCATAACATTCTTTTTGTTGCTACAAAATTACAAAACTGTAATTTTGCCACTGTTATGAATGATAATATAAATATCTGTGTTTTCTGATGGTCTTAGGTGACCCCTATGAAAGAGTTGCTTGATCCTCAAAGGGGTCACAGCCTACAGGTTGAAAACCACCGCATTAAGGTGCCCTATTTAGAAAAGGCATCATCAATATTGCCTCGTGTGCAAACAGCCTGAGTCAGGAGACAGCAGGGAGCTGCTTGCTCCCAGCGCTGGCCATCTCTACAGGCACACTCATGACCACAGCAGGATGCTGTACTGTGGTGGTTCTCATCACTGCTGCCAAAGCCTGTTGTTTAGAGTCCTTACATGTGTGGTGTGTGTGTATGTGACCATTGAGATATTACTCATACACTCTACATCAGAAGTATACATTTCAGTGGTTTTTAATGCATTTAGGTTGTGTAACAGTTACCAACTCTCTAACATTAGAACACTTTTTTGTTTAACATTTAGTTGTGTCTCTGTGTGTATGTGTGCGTGTGTGCTCCCACATGCATAGTACACATGTAGAGGACCACTTGTGGAAAGTAGATTTTCCCTCTCAGCCCGTGTGTTCCAGGGATTGAACTCAGGCCATCTTGTGTGCAGCACATGTCTCTACCCACTGAAGCATTTCAGCAGCCTACAATATTAGGAGACTTGTAACCCTCAAAGGAAACCACATACCCGCTGCCAGTCATTTCTCGTTTTCCCCAACCTTATGTAATCCCTAATCTACTTTGTCTCCGTACTTAGCTGCTGTGGAGATTTTTATTGTTTAGAATATTTTATTATCTTTGTATATGATATGTGTGTGTGTGTGTGTGTGTTTGTGTGTGCCTGTTGGCTCACTGACCTGCGAGCTGCTGGGGATCCTCCTGTCTCCATTGCCCAATTTGGCATAACTGACTTGGCAATTTGGCATAATTTGGCTTGGATTATGAGCATGTGTTACTGTATCTGGCTTTAGATGCATTCTGGACTCTAGGTGGGTTCTAGAATCTGAACTCGGGCAAGGCAACGACTTTCCCCTCTGAACCATCTCTCCAGCCCATAGAAATCTCACATTAGGAGAACTGTACAGTGTGTGTAGTTATGACTGCTTCCTCACATAGCCAGCAGGCTTCATTTCTTTTTCCTGGTTTTGTTTACCCACCCACTCTTGGTGGGCACTTGGCTTGTTTACACTTTTTAGATATTATGAATAGTGTTGCTGTCAACATATGTGTATGCATACCTGTGGCTACCTTCCTTTTTCTTTTTCGAGTCAGGATCTCAGCTTGTTCACTATGTAGCACAGGATGACCTTGAACTCAGCAATCTTTCTGCCTTAGCTCTTGAGTATGGAATTCTGAGCCACAGAACTTACTTTCTTTCATTTCATTTCTCTTGTGTATATACTAGGAAGTAGACCAGCTGGGTCACATGATAATATTTTAATTTAACTATTTAATAATTTAATTAATAATAATAATTTAATTAAGCTTTTAAAAAGGCTTAACCTTTTGAAGGCCACCACCAGACTGTTGCTCAAATCATGCGCACACGTGCACCTAACTGTGGGCTCACATTTATATCAACACCAACTCTTGGTATGCTTTGTTGTTTTTGAGATCAGATATTGCCATATAGCCCACAGTAGCCTTGATTCATGGCAATTCTCCTTCCTCAGCCTTCCAAACAGTGAGATTACCATGTGTCACCATGCCTGCCTACAACACTTGTTACATCTGTCTTTTTATTCTAGGGTAGGAAGTGGTATCTCCTAGCTTTGACTTGCATTTGTGTAACAGGAACCCAGCTATGCCATGTTCCTTCCTTTGTGGAAGGAAACTGGGTGCTGGATGCACAGGAGTCCTGAGTCTGGACTATTAGAATAGTGCATTGCAGACTGGGCAGTGTATAAACAAGACTTTTCCCTTATAGTTCTGGTGGCTCCGAAGTTAAAGATGAAGGTGCTGGCAGACCTGGTATCTGATGGGAATTTGTTTGCTAGTGTTTAGCTGGCTGTCCTGATGTATCCTTACATGGTAAAGAGCAGAGAGACATTATGCCTCTTCTTAGTTATCAGGGTATCATTCCTAACCATAGGGCTGTATCCTCATGTCTTGATACCATCATGTGTGGGGTTTAGGCTTCCATATATGAATTTCAGGGCCCACAAACATTCAGTCCAGGTATGAGTGGCACCGCTCTGAATACATAAATGTGAATATCTTTTAGATGACCATATTACATGTACTTAAGTATTTGAATATTAAGTATTTAAGGTTCCTAAAGAAACTATAGCAAAAACAACACTTGAGTGCTGAACAGCAGACATCTTCATTTGTACAACTGTGTATTATTACCTAACAGCACCCTGGAACAGTTGTAGTAATGCAAAGTTTGTCAGTGTTTTCCCTCTGTACCCAGAGTACATCCTTGCCTCCAGTGGTGCCCACCACCAAGCCGATTGATATTCAGTCAGGAACTAAGCAGTAGTAAAAAGAGTGGTTACAACAGTCCACACAGCCACTTCAAAATTTCCTAATGGCATTGCATCATTCTTTTTTAGAAGTCCCTGGATGAGGATGAGCTGGGTCCTAAAAGGGTGGCTGCCCTACAGAAGGAAGCCAGTGAATGGACCAGAAGGGCTGAAGAAGCAGTGGTCTCTATCCAAGACATCACTGTGAATTATTTTAAGGAAACAGTAACAGCATTAACAGGTGAAAACACTGTACTAAGATAAATGTAATTTATATTTTATTAAAAAAATATTTGCATGCATCTTCAGGACCAGGTTGCACATTTGGTATGGGTGCTGGGCATTCAGTGGAAGGATAAGCACGATGGGTCTCCAGTCTGGTGAGCAGAGAGATGTCTGTGATGTTTGTTCAGTACATCATAAGTGATAGGGCCAAGATACAACACTGAGTAAGAGAAACAAGGCTCTGAAGTGACTGGGTGTGCTTGAGGTGTTCATGAAAGACCTCCTGAGAGGTACACATGCCCACAGCTGCGCAGTACATGATGTGCAGAGGCATGTACAAGGCTCTGAAAGCAAGCCCATGGGCTGGGTCCTGGAGAGCATGGAGAGCTTTTTATGAGAAGGAAGCTGGCCAGCCAGGCGGGGCCACACTAGGTGAGGCTCTTGCACTGTCCATCTTATGTCTGTCAATCTGTCTGTAATAAAGTAAAACATAGTAAGATATATAATAATAGAAATACACACACATACACATAAAGTATGACCCTTGATATCTTAAAACAAATGGTAGAAATCCCAGTTGTCCCAGGTTGCTTTCTGTTGCTGTGATAAACTCCATAACTAAAAGCAACTCGGAGAGGAAAGCATTTATTTCATCTAAAGCTTCCAGGTAAGAGTTTTTCACGAGGGAAGCCAAGAGAGGAACTGAAGCTGAGCCCTGGTATAGCTGAATCTCTAGGTAGATGATCCCCATATTCCTGATGAACTGCCACACTGATTTCCATAGTGGGTGTACAAGTTTGCACTTCCATCAGCAGTGGGTGAGTGTTCCTGTGTATTCACCAGCATCTTCAGGTGAAAAGATGAAATCTCAATGGAGTTTTGATTTGCATTTCCCAGGTGGCTAAGGATGTTGAACATTTCTTTTAAGTGGTTCTCAGCCATTTGAGATTCTTCTATTGAGAATTCTCTGTCCAGACCTGCACTCCATTTGTAATAGGGTTATTTGTGGGGTTTTTTTGTGTGTGTTCTTTATATTGTCTGGGTATTCATCCTCTATGTGATGTGTAGCTGGTGAAAACCTTTTCCCATTCTGTAGGCTGTCCCTTCTGAATGACACGTCTTGCACTGTGCAGAGGCTGAGGTCCCATTTATTAACTGTTGATCTTAGTGCCTGTGCTAATGATGTTCTGCTCGGAAAGTCTTTTCCTATGTCAGTGAGGTCAAGGCTATTTCCTACTTTGTCTTCTAACAGATTCAGTATATCTGGTTTCTGTATTGAGGTCTTTGATCCATTTGATCAAAAGCTGAGTTTTGCAGGGGATAAGTATGGATCTATTTGCATTTTTCTACATGCAGTTGTCCACTTTGACCAGAACCATTTATTGAAGATGCTTTTTTTCCTTTTCAGAGTGTATTTCCGGCTGCTTTATCAAAAATCAAGTACCCATAAGTGTGTGGATTTATATCTGGACCTTCAATTTTCTTCCATTGATCAATATGATAGTTTTTGTGCCAGTACCAAGCTGTTTTTATTACTACAGCTCTGTAATACAACTTGAAATTGGGGGTTGTGATACCTCTAGAAGTTCTTTTGTCATTCAGGATTGTGTTAGCTATGTTGAGTTTTTCTTATGAAGCAGAAAATTGTCCTTTCAAGATCTGTGAAGAATTGTGTTTTGTTTTTGTTTGTTTGTTTGTTTGTTTGTTTCAAGACAGGGTCTCTCTGTATTGCCCTGGCTGTTCTGAAACTCACTCTGTAGACCAGGTTGGCCTCAAACTCAGAAGTCTGCCTGCCTCTGCCTCCCAAGTGCTGGGATTAAAGTTATGTGCCACCACTACCCGGCATGTTGGAGTTTTGATGGGAATTGTGTTGAATCTGTAGATTACTTTTGGTAGACTGGCCATTTTTACTATGCTCTGCTGATCCATGAGCATGTGAGATCTTTCCATCTTCTGATATCTTCTTCAGTTTCCTTCATCATTGTCTTAAAATTTTTACCATACAAGTCATTCACTTGCTTGGTTAGATTTACTCCAACACTTTATATTCTTGAGGACATTGTGAAGGGTGCTGGTTTCCCTGGTTTCTTCCTCAGTCTGTCATCTGTATATAGGAAGACTGTTGTATCCAGCCACTTTGCTGAAAATGTCATCGACTGTAGGAGTTTCCTGGTGTAAATTTACAGGTCTCTGCCATATCCTCTGCAAATGAAGAAACTTTGGTTTCTTCCTTTCCAATTTATATCCCCGTTATCCCCTTGCTGTCTTTCAGTTGTCTTTTTTTTTTTAAAAAAAGATTTATTTATTTTATGTATATGAGTATACTGTCGCTGTCTTCAGACATACCAGAAGAGGGCTCAGATCCCATTACAGATAGTTGTGAGCCACCATACAGTTGCTGGGAATTGAACTCAGGACCTCTGGAAGAGAAACTGGTGTTCTTAACCACTGAGCCATCTCTCCAGCCTCTTTCAGTTGTCTTACTGCGCTGGTTGAGAAGACTTAACTGTTTAATAGGTATGGATAGAGTGGGCAATTGTGTCTCCTTCCTGATTTTGGTGGAATTGCTTTGACTCTTTCTCTTTAAGTTGATGTTGGCTATGGCCTCGTTATGAACTGCTTTTATTATGTTGAGGTGTGACCCCATATCTGGGGACTTTTATCTCTCCAGGAGTATTTTCATGAAGAGGTGTTGGACTTTGTCAAAGGCCTTTTTAGCATTTAATGAGATGATCATGTGGAATCTGTCTTTCAGTTTGTTTATATGGAGGATTACATTTATAGAATTATATATGTTGAACTATTCCTGCATATCTGGGATGAAGCCAACCTGATCATAGTAGATGATCTTTTTGGTATGTTCTTGGACCTGGTTTAGAAGTATTTTATTGAGAAATTTTGCATCTATGCTCATAAGGGAAAATGGTCTGTAATTCTGTTGTTGTTGTTGTTGTTGTTGTGTTTTTATGTGGTTTGGGTATCAGAGTAACTGGCCTTGTAAAACAAACTGGGGAGTTTCCCCTTCTGTTTATATTTTGTGGAATAATTTGAGGAGAATTGGCATTAACCCTTCTTTGAGTCTGATAGAATTCTGTACTAAAACCGTCTAACCCTAGGAATATTTTTGTTTGTTTTGAGAGAATTTAATTACTATTTCATTAATGGTTATAGACCTGTTTAAACTGTATATCTAATCTAGATTTTACTTTGGTAAGTGGTATTTATTGAGAAATTTAATAATTAAAAAAAATTTCAGTTTGGTGGAATACAAGTCTTTAAGGTATTTCCTTATGATTCTATGTATTTCCTCTGTGTATGTTGTCATGTCCCCTTTTTCATTTTTAATTTTGTTAATTTGGGTATTCTGTCTCTACTTTTCAATTAATTAATTTGAGTAAAGGTTTGTCAATCTTGCTGGTTTTCTCAAAGAACCAACTCTTTGTTTCTTTGAGTCTTTGTAGGTTTTTGTTTGTTAGCTTGTTTCTATTTTGTTGATTTTAACCCTGAGTTTTATTATTTCTTGCTGTCTACTCCTTTTGGATGTCATTTCTACTTTTTGTAGAGTTTTCAAGTATGCTATTAACTTAGTAGTATGAGATCACTCCAAGTTTTTTATGTAGGCATCTAGTGTTATGAACTTGCCTCGTAAAACTACCTTTATTGTGTCCCTTAAGTTTGAGTATGTTGTGTATTCGTTTTTATTCAATTCTAGAAAGTCTGTAATTTCTTCTGTCTTGACCCATTTTTCATTCAGTAGTTAGTTGTTCAGTTTCCTTGAGTTTGTAAGCTTTCTGTTGTTGTTGATATCCAGCTTTAATCCATGGTGGTTAGCTAGAATATGGTATTATTTCAATTATCTTGGATCTCTTGAGGCTTGTTTTAGGCCCAAGTATTGGGTCATTTTTGGAGAAAGTTCTGTGAAGTGCTGAGAAGAAGGTGTATTTTTTGTGTTTGGGTGAAATGTTCTGTAATTATCTGTTAGGTCCATTTGGTTTGTAATGCCAACTAGCTCCAGCATTTTTCTGTTTAGTTTTTGTCTAGATGACCTGTCTGTTGGAGAGCCTGGAGTATTGAAGTTTTCCACTATCAGTGAGTGAAGGTCAATATGTGATTTAAGTTGTAGTAGTGTTTTTTTGTTGTTGTTTTTTTGTTTTGTTTTGTTTTTTAACAAACTTGGGTGAACTTCTATTCAGTGCATAGATGTTAAGAATTACAATGTCACTGGGTAGTGGTTGGCACATGCCTTTAATTCCAGCAGTTGGGAAGCAGATGAAGGCAGATATCTGAGGCCACCTGGTCTACAGAGTGAGTTCTAGGACAGCCTAAACTATACAGAAAAACCCTGTCTCAAAAACCCACAAACAAACAGAAAAAAAAGAAAAAGAATAAAAGAAGGAAGGAAGGAAGGAAAAGAATTGCAGTGTCCTCTTGGAGGGTTTTTCCTTTGAGTTAGCAGTGTCTCTTTTTATCTCTTCTGATTGGTTTTGGTTGAAGTCTGTTTTGTCAGATATTAAAGTGGCTACTGTATAGGTCCATTTGCTTGGAACATCTTTTCCCATCCTTTTATTGTGAGGTGATGTCTATCCTTGATGTTAAGGTGTGTTTCTTGGATGCAGCAAAAGGATGGATCCTGTTTTCACAACCAGTCTATTAATTAGTCTGTGTCTTTTTTATTGGGTAACTGAGACCATTAATGATGAGAGATATCAGTGAGTGGTGGTTGTTGATTCCCGTGTGGGTGTGGGTGTGGGTGCGCGCCTGTGTGTTTTTTTCCCCTCTTTTGATTTGCAGGTCTGAGATTGTTTATATCCTGTGTTTTCTTGGGTGGTAGTAATCTCTTTAGGTTGATTTTTTTTTTTTCCTTCTAGCCTCTTCTGTAGGGCTGGATTTGTAGATAGATATTGCTTAAATTTGGTTTTATCATGGAACGTCTCATTTTCTCCATCTATTGTGACTGAAGCTTTGCTGAGTGTAGTAGCCTGCTATCTAGTCTCTTAGTGTCTGTAGGACATCTGCACAGGAGGCCCTTTTGACTTTCAGAGTCTCCATTGAGAAGTCAAGTGTTAGTCTAATAGGTCATGTTACTTTATATATTACTTGGTCTTTTTCCGTGTAGCTTTAATATTCTTGCTTTGTTCTACACTTTTAGTGTTTTGATTATTATGTGCTAAGTGCACTTTCTTTTCTAGTCAAGTCTATTTGGTGTTTTTGAATGCTTCTTGGACCTTGATAGGCATTTTCTTCTTTAGGGTAGGAAATTTTTCTTTTATGATTTTGTTAAATATTTTCTGTGCCTTTGACTGGGGTTTCTTCCCTCTTTCTTCATTCCTGTTATTCTTAGATTTAGTCTTTTCCTAGAGTTCCAGATTTCCTAGATGTTTTGTGCGAGAATTTTAATTTTTTTTTAGGTATAATATTTTTTCCATCCTTCCTTTTTTTTAGAGATTTATTTATTTATTTTATGTATATGACTACACTGTAGCTGTACAGATAGTTGTGAGCCTTCATCTGGTTGTTGGGAATTGACTTTTAAGATCTCTGCTCACTCCGGTTGGCCCCGCTCACTCAATCCCTGCTCTCTCCAGCCCAGAGTTATTTATTATTATAAATTTGCTGTCTTCAGATACACCAGAAGAGGGTGCCAGATCTCATTACAGATCTCATGGTTGTGGGCCACCATGTAGTTGCTGGGATTGAACTCAGGACCTTCAGAAGAGCGATCGGTGCTCTTATCAACTGAGCCATCTCCACAGCCCCTTTCTTGATGTAGATGTCTCCCTCTTCTATCTGTCCTCCCCTCCCCCGTCTCTCTCCCACCTCTTGTATTATGTGGGGAGGCTTGCCTCTGAGGTTCCTGCTGGAGTTTCTAAGTTCTTCATGTCTCAATTTGGGATTTCTTTATTGATTCTGTGTCTACTTTCCAGCCTTGAGCTGTTTTATTAATTTTCTTCCATTCTCTGTGTTTTCATAGGTTTCTTTGTGGGGTTTATTCGTTTCCTCTTTAAGAACCTCTGTCGTAGCCATAAAGGTTATTCTAAATCTTTGTCTTTACTCAGGGCCTATTGTGTTAGGGTTGCTGGCCTCTAGTGGAGATGGATTGTCCTCTTGGTTGTTTTTTTATGCGGTGTCTAGGCATCTGGGCTGGGGATGATTGAATTCTAGGGTCTGATACCTGGTCTTGTCTTTGTTGTTGAGGGCTTGGTTCCTTGGTTTCTGTTGCCCTCTCTGGTTCTTGGAGTTTGGAGGCTGTGTGTTGCTGGGTAGGAGTTTCTCTGGGACCCTGAGAGGCGTGGCCACTGTGGGTTCCAGGTGTTTGCAGGTACTGGAAGCTGACACTGAGGAATAGGGATGGGCTAAGGGAGGAGGTCAGGGCTCACTACACAGAGGAAAGCCTAGCGTTCCGCTGTAGCAGGTGATCTGCTACAGAGCTAGAGATGAAACTGGGAGATTGGACTTGGAGGAGCTGAGGAAAAGGTAAAGATCAGCAGTTGTTAGCCTACTTGCTTCCCTAGCTGGAATGGCCTGTTGGTTCCCAGGAAATGCCTGCTGGAGTTGGGGACTGGGATAAAGCAGGGAGAGAGGAGTTTGGAGAGGAAAATCTGTGTGATTCCCTGGAGGAGGGGGCAGGGGGGAAGGGAGGCCTCAGCAGATGGTCTGCTGCAGAGCTAGGGGTAAGACTGGGGATTGGTTGTGGAGAGGCTGAGGGAGAGGTAAAGGTCTAGTCAGCCTATCTGTTTCCCTAGCCGCAGTGGTCTGCAAGTTTCTCAGTGAGTGCCTGCTGGAGCTGGAGCTGGGGGCTGCTTCCCTGGCTTCAGTCTCTTTCTTTCTTTCTTTCTTTCTTTTTTTTTTTTTTACACTGTAGCTGTCTTCAGATACACCAGAAGAGGGCATCAGATTTCATTATGGGTGGTTGTAGCCACCATGTGGTTGCTGGGATTTGAACTCACGACCTTTGGGAGAACAGTCAGTGCTCTTACCCGCTGAGCCATCTCACCAGCCCTGCTTTCTTTTTTTGTTTTGTTTTGTTTTTCCAGACAGGGTTTCCCTGTATAGCACTGGCTGTCCTGGAACTCACTCTGTAGACCAGGCTGGTCTCGAACTCAGAAATCCGCCTGCCTCTGCCTCCCAAGTGCTGGGATTAAAGGTGGGCGCCACCACGACCCGGCATATGATAAGAGGTAACAAAGAACTCAGGATTCATTAATGTGTTCTACTTTTGTTTTACTTTATTAATTAAAATTCAGGAATGCAGAAACAAATGGAGCAGGATCGGAAGAGATTTGGCCAGGCTGCCTGGGCCACAGCCATGCCCAGGCTAGAAAATCTCAAGCTCATGTTAGCTCGGGAGACTCTGCAGCTTATGAGAGCCAAAGAGCTCTGTCTAAAACACAGACAAACTGAAATCCAGAGAAAGGTAAGACAAAAATAAATACCTTTTCTCTAAAACCATCTAGATTGCCCTTTCACCCTAGGCATTGGTAGTAAGCTCTGCTTTCTCAGCACGCTGCAGTAGACAGACTACTTACTAATGAGGGTGGGCCAGGAAGCTTCTCTTCCTGGTTCTTTAACTCTGATCTTAGGATTGAAGTAGGGACTCACTTGAAAAATCAGTCCAGCAGTACATTCAGTATATACTCATGTACATACACACACAAACATTTGTGCATATGTGTGCATGCATTGTGGCAATGTTCTGAAGCCAACTCCTTCATGCAGGAGCTAAGCATGTTCTTCAGCACTGAGCCCCAGGCCAGCATGCCTAAGCAAACAAGGGCTCCGTCATATCTTACTAAATGGCTCTTCTTAGGATCATAGCCAGGTAAGTCATTCCTATAGTCTTGGGACTCAGTAGCTGTCTTAGATCCAGCTGCTTATGAGGAGATGCCAATAGTTGGAGTGACTACAAAGACGTCTCACTGTTTCTCACAACTCTGGGGACTAGATATCCATGATCTAGGTGCCTGGGATTCAGTGTCTCAGGTGAGAGCTCTCTGTGGCCACTTACTCTTGCCGCTTGCTCTCAGGGCCTGTCCACCTCATCAAACATCATCACCTCCAGCACAGGCACACTGGGGTTCAGAGTGCCAGCATCCGAACCTGGGGTGACACCTTCCACCCATGACCCAGTCTCATGGCCATTATGTTTATAGACCATGAATGTGTTGATTTGTTTTAAGGGTGAGGTGAAGTACGTGTAGAAAATACTGAATGAGTTCAAGTTTGTCTCGTGAGATGAGTTTCTGCTTGCCTCCTTTCTTACAGTTAGCACCATGGAAGAGTAGAAGACTCTTTGCAGAAGTGCTTTGCAGTTTTCTCTCACTATGCTAATCAATCTATTTCTTTCTCCATACAAACCAGGTGGAAGATCTTCCAGACCAAGGAAAGCATTTAGATGTTGTGGATGAGCTAGAAATACAGTGTTACGAGATTCAGTTGGAGTTGTATGATGTTAAGCTTGAGATACTGAGAAATGAGGAGATGATCATGGTCACACAGTTGGACTCTGTTAAGAGACTTATAACAGGTAACATTAACGTTTATGTTAGAGGGAGATGAGTCACATGTTTGAGGAAAAACAGACCAATTATCAGCCTTTTCTTATAAATGACCAGTTATATCTACTGAACATTTTTAGTTCCTTTTCAGTATTTTTATTATTCAACAGTATATTCAGATATATAAGAGACAAAGAAATTCTTATGCCCTTTACATAGAGGCACTTAATGAAAGCAATTTGCTGATAACTGTAGGATTTTTCAAATGTGCTACATATGTAAAAATGAAAATCAGTTTTTAAAACCAAAACCATATGCTCTATCAATTAACCTTATTTTTTCCAATACATAATAAAACTCATTTAAATAATAATAACAATAATAATACCCATAGAATTTTAATGGCTGCATAGTATTCCACTTTTCAGGCATGCTGTGATTCTAGTTTCTTCCTGTCTTGAACATCAGTGCAGCAAAAAAATCTCCTCTGCATGTGTTGTTGTAGTACAGACTTCTTTGCATGTGTTGTTGTAGCGCGACTTCTGGTGATTTGTGAGGTGAATTTCTAAAGATGGAATGGTTGGGTTAAGGGCAATGCTTTTTTTTTTTTTTTTTTTTTTTTTTTTTTTTTTTTAACATTTTAAAACCTGTCAGAATGGCGCTAGACAGTGGCTTTTTGGATCATTGGAAATACTTTCCTCTTCCCTCTGTTGTTTTCAAGGCCTGGTTTACAAAAACTCCTAGGGAGGCTACACAAAAGGAAACCGTAGAGCTAGCTGTACCATGTAGCTGGCCTCCAACCCACTGCAGTCCTCCTGCCTCAGGCCTGCTGAGGGCTGGGGTCACAGGTGTATACCACACCTCACATCAGTTTCCTTATTGGTATTTTAATGTTGTTGTTTTAAGACAGCTTTTCTCAGTGTAGCCCTAATTGTCCTGGAACCAGCTCTGCAGCACAGGCTGGTTTCAAACTCACAGAGATCCATCAGCCTGTGTCCTAAGTACTGGGATTAAAGGCACTGTCCGGCTCTATTTTTATGTTTTATAGTGCATTTTTATACATGCATATCACTGTGCATTGCTCCTATTTGCCACCCCGTTACCCTTCTTTGTCCTTACCCACCTCACGTCACCTTTCTCTCCAATAGTTCTCCTCCCACTGCCATGTCTACAGACACGCACACGCAGACACACATACACACACAATGTTATTGATTTGTTTTGGGTTTTGGTTGTTTGTTTTTGGAGACACATTCTGATGTAACTGGCCTAGCCCGGCTCAGGATTGCTGCATAGTCAATGGTGGACTTCAATCCCCAGTCCTTTTGCCTTCCATCCTCAAGTGCTGGGATTGCAGGTGTGCACTGTTGGGGTTCAGAAATCGCCACACAAACCTTAGGAACACTGATCTCAGTTAAGCAAGAATAGTTTATTGAATGCACACCCCAAGACTGAATGTTCACAAAAAGGACTCAGGTGCCTAATTGTGGTACCAGTCTGTTCTCAGGGCAGGCTTATAAAGAAAAAAATCCACAAACCTCATAATGAGCTCATATGTAGGAGCAGGAAATGTTGCCCAGTGGTTATCTCTGACTCAGCCATTTTAGACATGACAGTTCATATTGTCTTTGAACTTGATGGGTCCTATGTAAAGCTTTGTGGAATTCTAAAGATTAACAAACTTCATACAGAACATAACAGGGAATGTGGTCAGCTTGACCCTGCTCTGAATCAAGTTGTTTTTCTGTGTCAGTGACTGGCAGGCATTTTATCAATGATAAGAAATAGCTGGCAGGCATGGAACAAAATGGCTACAGCTATGGTGGGGGTGGGGAGCAGACCTAAAATTTCTTCTTTGAATTGACTCAAGATTTTCTCTGAGGTCAGGAGGAATAAGTTAAACAATTTTTTATATCAGCCGTTGTTGGCTTAAGTATTTGAAATTTTGCTTTCCCTTAGGAAGTGCTGCTGCTTTCATGCTCAGGCCCTGCTACCCCCATGCCTGCTAGGGGACCTGGTATTAGGGCCTGCTACGCCCATGCCTGCTAGGGGACCTGGTATTGGAGCTGCCCTGCCCATCTGGGATCAGTAAGTCCCAGAAGTCCCCATAATGTTAGACCTGAGGCAACAGATGTACAAGTAAGCAAAAGTCAGAAATGTCCGTGAGGATAAAAGGACTGAGCCAGGGAGTTAGACCTGAGGCACAAGCAAACCAAGCACCTTTTGGAGGTACGAAACAGTTAGGGAGAACTCCTGGAATTAACATCTGTAGGTGAATTGTTATATTACAGTGTTGAAGGTACTGTGAGTCTGATGTCTTATATGACCCTGTGTATAAGGAGAGGCCTGTCCTTCCTAGGTCAGGGAGAGGGTTTAACATTTTGATGGGAGTAATGATGTCTAAGACCTTGTTATTGGTGACCTGGAATATCTGGATGGTGAACACCATCCCAGGATCCTTACCAGACACATAAAGGCAGAGCCTCTAAGACTTCCCAGTATCATATAGGTTATTTTTAATCTTAACTTAAGTGGGGTGATATTTTTCAGGGTTTTTTTAGAGTGGGTTTCACCCCTCTGTAATGGAAAATAGTTATTACTATCAGTTACTCAGGGAGCTAATGTTTTATGGCCCCATGTAGCACAAAGGTATATATCTTGTCCCCCACAATCAGGGTCTCCATTTGAGGGACAGGCATATACCCAAATGGTGGCCAAACTATTTTCCATACTCTGGATCCCATATTCAGAAGACCCTAGAGAATGAGAGGAGTTTGCAGTCTTTGGGTGCCTATTCCATTTTGACCCAAACAGTTTACATAGGTCAAAGGTGAGAGTGGGAACAAACCATGGGCAGTGATGTCAGTAATCGGGCTCCTGTGTGTAGTTCTAACCAGCGTTCATATGTCTTGTATGTGTTCATATGTGCCTCAGCAGCTCCAGGCAACACAAAAGAGAACACTAGTCTCCGAGTCTTCTACCGGTCTGATTTTTAATGGGTCCTGTGAGTGTTGTCTGATGTCTAATCACTGATCTGAGTTTTGATGTCTCCTGATGTGAACTTCAGATGAGAGTGATGAATCCAGGATTGGATCCCATCTGTTTTTATGGCCATCAGGGGAGTCAGGATTACCAAGTCGGATCCTTTTCAGAGTGTGCCCAGGGAGGATTATTCCCTTTTGACTTAGTGTTTCAGCCTGTAAGGTGGGATAATGAACGTCCTATTTTTCTTCTGCAACTGCTTCCTGCTGACAATGGGACATCGCCAGAGGGGCCCAGGAAGGCTGAAATGTAGTCAAAGGCTGGGCAATGGGGCGTTTATCAGAAGCCTCTCTTACATGATCCAGCTGAGACAGGGAGCATTCATATTGAATGGACTGGTTAACATCAGCTTTCACAAGCCCAGAGCTCAGCGGCTCCATAGGTGATCCCTGGATGGAGTCTGTCAGCCAGGTAAAAATCTGCTGAGACAAATAGAGACTAGGGACAGGAATTAAAGTTAAAATCAGGGAAGGTAAGAAATCCCCAGACCACAGGGCAATCAATGGTGGTGCATGCCTTTAATCCCAGCACTTGGGAGGCAGAGGCAGGCAGATTTCTAAGTTTGAGGCCAGCCTGGTCTACAGAGTGAGTTCCAGAACAGCCAGGGCTACACAGAGAAACCCTGTCTCGAAAAAAACAAAAACAACAACAACAAAAAAAAGAAATCCCCAAACCAAGGGGCAAATCCCATTTGTAAGAACAGGCAGGTGTACTTATCTGGAGTCTATTTGATCTGCAGCAAGTGGATCCAAGAATTATGACTTTTTGGTTCCCTGAAGCTTATGTGAACTTTAGTTTACAAAAGGATGTACATTAGTATTTATCATTTATATTGAAATACATATTTTAGAAGAGGTAGTTAATGGTTGTCTATAAGACAATGGCAGTAAACTCATGCCTTTGAGACCTAGTAAAATCTATAGGTTTGGGTTAAAAGTCACGGGACATTCCTCAGTTCAGAGGGCTAGGTGTACAGATTGAACAGAGAAGGTTTTTAGCATGATGAGAAGCACCTTTAAGACTGTCTTTGAGGCCAGCCTGGTTTACAGCATGAGGTCCAGGACAGCCAGGGCTACACAGAGAAACCCTGTCTAGAAAAAAAAAAAAAAAGACTGTCTTCAGAAAACAGCCAAAGGGAATTTAAAGTCTTGGGCTTGAGACTGAATCATAGCAGCCAGTGGTTCATTAGCTTATCAGAGCTCCATTGACCAATGTTGAAGTTCTGCACTTTGAAACAGCAATAGCATGTAGGGAGAATACGAAAGCTTTCCCATTTTTAAATATATACTGTAAATCATTTTCTTATATTTCTATAACATGTTTTTATATGTCTTAAAATGCCTTCTTAGACCCTCCAACCTTACACATCCTTTTAAAGTCTCCAACATTTATAATGTACATTTACCAACCTCAAACATCTTTTATCTGAAGCATTTATTTCTAAATCATTTTTCTATCTATAATCATCCAAGTTCTTTTATATCCTTTAACTTTCAGCATTTGCATTTATCAATTTTAATTTTCCTCAGACCTTAAATAAATTTTACATTTTATATTTTTTATCCAATTATTTATTATAAGACACAGGCAGTTGATTATTGAGAGTAATCATTGAATATGAGGCTTGTAAGCAAGTTTTCCCTTTTTAATAAAAAACTTTTAGTAGTTTTAACTAACGAATAAATTGACTAATGAACTAGCACAGTGGTGGACTACCTTAAAGTAAGGGGCTAGTTGCCTGTTATTCTCTAGTTGTCAATTTACAATTAGCCACCAGTGTGATCAGAGACTGGATTCTTAACCTTTTTAATGTTACAAACCTCTAAAAACATTTTTAATTAACAAATTTCTTAATTTTTATTCCTGGCATTATTACCATAATTTACAGAGCAATGTATTTGATGTGATGCAAAGAAAAAGACAAAGCTATAGCAGATAAAAACCTTGAGGAATGTATATCTAATTGACATCATGTTGCATTACTCACTAGCTATATTTTTTTAAATGAAGGGCTTCTGATTTGATCTCCATTGTTCCCATCGTCAGATCCATAGACGTTGTGATGGGGAATACTTCTTGATTGTCTCCCTCCAGGGGCCCATCATTTGATGGCTGTTGCCCACTGCATTTTCTAAACTCATCATAGTTTCCATCGTCATTTGTTAAAATGTCTTTCTTCATTACAACTGTCATATACTAATAAAGACATTATAACCAATACAATTTAAAATATTCCATAGCTTTATATATTTAAATAATTTTAAACAGTTTTTCCAATATCAAAATAACATATAATTTATTTAAAAAAAAGATTTATTTTATTTATTTTATGTGTATGAGTACACTGTAGCTGTACAGATGGCCATGAGCCATCATGTGTGTGGCTGCTCTCTGGCTCTGCTCGTTCTGCCCCGCTCGCTCTGGTATAATTCACTGTAGCTGTCTTCAGATGCACCAGAAGAGGACATCAGATCTCATTACAGATAGTTGTGAGCCACCATGTGGTTGCTGGGATCCGAGCTCAGTGCTCTTACCCGCTGAGCCATCTCGCCAGCCCTAACATATCCTTTTTAAGAGTGAAGTTATAGAGCATAACCATAACTTTTGGAAGATAAAATCAATTTTTTTTAACAGTTTAAACATTCCAGTGTTTCTAAAATTGATACCAAGTGTATTTTGTTGTTACAAAGTTTGGCTGCCAGCAAGAAAAGTTCTGTACAATACATGAAAGTACAGCTTTAATACTTCATTAAAGAAACATATTTTAAATTCTATATTTTAGAAGTCTGATTTTTTTAGGACAGAAATTGCATTAAAATATTATCCCAATTTAAAAGTGTCTTTAGAGATCTGTTCCCCTGTGTTGGCTCATGCCTAGTGTTGTTACCCATAATGGCTTTGACCCTGAGGTATTTGTTTTTAAGTCAACTTTTTGTTTCCGATGTTGTAGATTTTTAACCATACATCATAAATTATAAACAAATATTTTATAACCAGGACATGAAAAACATTATGTTTAAGACCAGTCAGGGGCTGGTGAGATGGCTCAGCGGGTAAGAGCACTGACTATTCTTCCAAAGGTCCTGAGTTCAAATCCCAGCAACCACACAGTGGCTTACAACCACCTGTAATGAGATCTGACGCCCTCTTCTGGTGCGTCTGAAGACAGCTATAGTGTACTTAGATATAATTTTAAAAAAAAGTCAGAAATAAAGATGGAGTGCCCATATACCCATATACATTTAGAATAGAGAGACAAAAATTTTCTTACTTTGTTTAGCTTTTTAGCTGTAATTTCAAAGGGGCACCTTGCCACCTACTGAATCCAATTCTCATGGACACAGAGATCTGTAGGGCTAAACATCAGTTTCCTTACCAGAGAGGCTGAGAAGTTGCTGGCCCTTTAAGAGCCACTCATACAGACCAAGCAGCCACTGGCAAGGCTTCTCTAGCAATGCTGGACTCCTGGCTGCAGGTGCAGGGCCTCAGGGACAGCCCCAGTTTATCAGATTTTGTTGTCCCAATTCAGGCTGCTCTTCTTCCTCTTTTTTCTTTTTCTAAGAATCCTTGAAATGAGTTAAATTAAGTCAAAAGGTACATGGCCAGCAGATGAGTTCTTAATCATTTTTTCCTCTGAATATGAAACGGAGAGCAACAATCAGGCAATTAACGAAACTGCAGACATGAACTGTCAGACATGGACAGAACAACAAGCCAAGGACAATCAGTGGAGTTGGGGGTTGGGAGCCCAGATGCCCCATAGTAAAGGAATTAAAGACAGAGGAGAGAGGAACCAAGAAATCAAAGCTGAAGTGGAAGCCAGAAAACAAAATCGAGTTTCAAAGACAGATACAGCACTGTATGGGCTCTGGGGCGAGAGTCCTAGCCAAATCCAAGTCCAAAGGGGTGGATTGTACTCTAACCCTCAGCAAGAGAGGTCTGAACATGCCCTGTCCTCAAACCCAAGGAAACACTGTGTCCAGCTTTTATACTCGGTCTCTCCAAAAAGTACCATAAACAGGACTACAGAAAAATAATTGTGCAGGTTAAAGGAAAAAACCAAAACAAAACAAAAAAACCTTACCTCCTTATGGAGGGCCCAGCTGCTTTAGGAGCGTTCGCTGTCAGTAACTGAGGGATTTTGGAGGGCTGAGAGCTTCCCAGCTAATCCACCAAATGCTGGGACTCAGGGATCACCTCAGGAACCATACAAACCCTGATCTCAGTTAAGCAAGAATAGTTTATTGAACACATACACCAAGACTGAATGTTCAGGACTACAAAAAAGACTTGGGTGCCTAATTGTGGTACCAATCTGTTCTTAGGGCAGGCTTATAAAGAAAAAAATCCACACACCCCATAATGAGCTCATTTGCAAGTGAGGAAGTGTTGCCTAGTGGTCATCTCTGACTCAAGCCATTTTAGACATGACAGGTCATATTGACATTGAACTTGATGGGTCCTATGTAAAGCTTTGTGGAATTCTTAAGATTAACAAACCTCATATAGAATATAACGGGATGTGGTCAGCATGGCCCTCCTCTGAATCAAGTTATTTTTCAGTGTTAATGACTGGCAGGCATTTTATAGCAACAGTATGAAACTGGCAGGCATGGAACAAAATGGCTACAGCTATGGTGGTGGGAGGGGGCCAGACCTCAACATGCACCACCACACCTGCTATATTGTATCTAGATTCTGTAGCTGAGGAAAAAAAAATCATGCTGTATGTATCTTCTATTTTTAGAATATTTTCTATATCAACAATTTTATTCAATTGTTGGTCATACTTATGGTAAAATTCAAACTTTTTCAAATTGGTCTCAATTACTGATTTAAAAAAAAATTGTCTCCTGCTGCTTCTTAGACTCAGAGCCAGCACCAGTGGTATGGGCTGAGGGTCCTCTTGACTCACTAGTGAGACCTCCAGGTGTGGGCTCCATACTGCTCCACCATAAACAGGACTACAGAAAAATAACCTGTAACACCTATGCTAGCTCCCTCTTTCCTATTACCTGCTTTTCCATGTTCTCTGACTTTCTCACTTCTTTATTCTTCCAGATGAACTTTAGAATCACTTTGGCAACTTTTAAACAAACAAAAACTCCCTGGAATTTTGATTGGGATTGTGTAATTAGAGATTACTGGGGGACAATTGTCGTCTTGCAATTTTGAGCCTTCTCACTCAAGATCATGGTAGGTCTCTCCACCCCTTCAGTCTCTTTCCCAGGCCCCTTCTAATTCATGGCTCTCATGCAGGGCCTTAGCATTTGTTTTAGTCCTGGCATCCAAAGCCTTTGCAGCTCTTTTCAGTTGTGACTACATTTAGGGGAAACCTTTATTTTTAAAAAGTTAATCTGGAAGGATGTTTTCCTTTGAGACTCAGGTTTGGGAAAGAGATAGAAAACTTCTTATTCTGAGTGCTTCTGCAGGGTTTGGGATTGTTACAGCATGTGTTTTTAAAAATCAATATAGAGTCAAGAGTAAAGATTGGTGAGACAGTTTGTGCTGTGTTGGGGCATTTAGGCAGTAGATGTAAAGAACCCTGAGCATTCATTTCATTTGCTAAGGAAGAAGTAAGCATGTGCAAGCGCTCTCTCTCTCTCTCTCTCTCTCTCTCTCTCTCTCACACACACACACACACACACACACACACACACACACACACACACCATGAAATCAGAAATAACAGAATACTGGGACATTCTGAGAATGTTTGAGCTAGTGAATACTATGTGGCCATTAAGATGCTGTTTCCAACACCTGGAACATGTTTTGAGAGAAACATTGTTACTTTCTGCAGCTATGTAATAAATGTGTGTATGTAATGTTAATATTGTTTTCCCCTACATGATGAAATTATAGCAGCCTTTCTTTACATTTAAAGACAGTTTTTGAATTATTTCTTATAGTAAACATGCCTAAGAAAATCATGACTCTTTTTAGAGAAGCAGGCTGAAGTGGTCTACTACGACCCGTGTGAGAGCCCTGAGGAGCTGCAGAGCCTGCCTCCTGACCTGGAGCTGCACCTTGGTGACAACAGAGAGCTGAGAGCGCTCAGCCAGCAGTGCCAGCGGCTGGAGGCTCAGCGCGGCCGCATCTGCTCCAGAAGAGCCCACCTCAGGAACAGAAAGGTACTGTGCAAGTGTCTCCTTCTGCCTAGGCTTGCATTTTTAATACAAGGTTAGGAGGTTTACCCACATAGTGATTAATGTTCTGTGTTAATGATCTCAATGACCAGAGCTAGATGTATTTAAAATGCTAAAAGGTTATGTTTCTTTCAAGATTGAAATGTTTGCCTTAATGTCTAGGTTTTAATTAGTTCATTGAGTAATTGTTTATAGAATGCCTTCTTTATGCATAGTACTTTTATAATCAAAATAAGAGTAGGGGCCATGAGATAAAAAGTGCACACATAAAGTGCATGTGGCACAAGCCTAATAGCCTCATTTTAGTCTCCAAAAATTGTGATGGGAAAGAGTCTTCCGACCACACACGCTTAATAGAGAAGTGTGCCCACAGACTCTCAAGAGAAGTGTGCCCACAGACTCTCAAGAGAGAAGTGTGCCCACACACACTTAATAGATAAAAATAAACAAAAAGGGAGCTGTGTGTAGTGCTGGTGTTCAGGCCTGGAATCCCAGCTACTTGAGAGGCCGGGGCAGGATCAAAGCAGCCTTGGCAACTTACCATGAAACTGCTTTCAACTTAAGAACTGGCTGCAGGTGTAGTTTAGCAGTAGAAACTTGATTGGCAGGTAAAGGATTCTCTGTTCAATCCCTGGTGTCACAAATATAAACTGTGGAGAAACTAGTACAGCATAACATTTTATTCTAAATTACGGATTAAAATCAAGCTAGTCACAGATTCAGTGTTCATCTTACTTCATACTTTACATTTAGTGAAACAAAAAAAAGTGGAGGCACATGCCTTTAATCCCAGCACTTGGGAGGCAGAGGCAGGTGGATTTCTGAGTTCAAGG
>NW_022196904.1:71633947-71637754 GCF_008632895.1 Mastomys coucha
AAAAAAAAAAAAAAAAAGAGAAACCAGATTTTTTGTTTTGTTGTTGTTGCAAACATTTTTTCATACAATATATATGCATTGGTCATGTTTTCCCCTCTCAGCTCCTCATAGATTCTCCCCACCTCCCTACCCACCCAACTTTGTTCTTTCTGTGTCTTAAAAAACAAAACTGAAAAGTGAAAATCAAAACAAACAAATGACTAATAAGGCAAAAATATGCAAAAACAAAGCAGAATGAAACTAATTTGCTTTCTTTTTTCAAAAAATATTTATTTTTATTTCATGTGCATTGTTTGCCTGTGAGCATGTCTGTGTTAGGGTGTCAGGTCCCCTTGAACTGGCGTTACAGACAGTTGTGATCTGCCATGTGGGTGCTGGGAATTGAACTGAACCCAGGTCCTCTGGAAGAGCAGCTAGTATTTTTTTTTTTTTTTTTTTTTTTTTTTATTGAGACAGGGATCTAAAAAACCAGACTGGCCTCAAACTCAGAGATGTGCCTGCCTCTGTCTCCTGAGTGCTAGGACTAAAGGCCTGTGCTAACACTACTCTTAACCAGTGAGCCACCTCTCCAGCCCCTCATTTGCTTCCTTAGTTCTAAAACAGTATAATTACATTAAAACACTGAATTTTTCCAACAGAAGAGAAAGTTCCTGCATTTAAAAGCAATTGTTCATATATTTTTTTAAAGATTTATTTATTGTTATATGTAAGTACACTGTAGCTGTCTTCAGACACACCAGAAGAGGGCGTCAGATCTCATTATGGATGGTTGTGAGCCACCATGTGGTTTCTGGGATCTGAACTCAGGACCTTTGGAAGAGCAGTCAGTGCTCTTAACTGCCGAGTCATCTCTCCAGCCCCGCAATTGTTCATATTTATTGTGCTTTTTATATTGGAATTTTAAAATATTTTCTGCATATGGGATTCTTGACCACACAAGTGCTCTGCCCCTGAGCTATACAGCCCCACCCCAGCCTGCTGCCCTCAGCCTCCCGAGTGGCTTGGATTATAGGCAGATGCTTAGTTTCCACTTCCTCTCCAGCCTCTGAAGATGCCCCCCTCTTCCATACAAAAGTCATTTTCTGCAATAGTGTCTTTGCAAGTCTGTGCTCAGGAGCCGTAGCCTCTGGGTTTAGAGCTGTTCTTCACAGCCTGTTGCTCTTTGTCCTACACTTCAGAAAGCCCGAGCTGGGGTGGTGTGGCTCCCTCTGGTTCTGTGCTACTGTGGTAGGATGGATGGAAGCCTTGTCTCTGTCAGGAAGACGAGGCAGTGTGTTCTCTGAGCCTTCTCTAACATCCAGCCCTTTAATGCTGTTCCTCATGTTGTGGTGACCCCCAACCATAAGTTATTTTTGAGGCTACATCACACCTGTAATTTTGCTACTGTTATGAGTCATAATGTAAATGTCTGTTTTACAGTGGTCTTAGGCGACCCCTATGAAAGGGTCATTTGACTCACCCCCCTCACCTCCCACCCCCGTCACCCCAAAGGGGTTGTGACCCACAGGTTGAGAGCCACTGTCTTAGGCTGAGTGGGAGCATGAACCAGCACCCTGCAAATGGTGTTTCTTCCTCTGCCTAGCCTAGAAGCTCTTCACTGGGTCAACAGGGTGGAGCTGAGTGTAGGTATTTGTGTGTATGTACATAGATGCAGTTGCCAGATAAGGACATCAGATCCCTAGAGCTGAAGTTACAGACCATTGCAAACGGCCCACCTGAGTTCCAGCCCCAGGACCCATGTGATAGGAGACAACTGACTCCAGCAGGTTGTCCTCTGACCTCCACCAGCATGCTGTGGCCCGTGTGGTATGCGTGCTCCCCCAACAACAAAACTAAATGTAAAAAACCAGGTGGTTGAGACTCTTCATGGAGACACTCCATTGGGAACAAATGTCACCTGTGGGCAGCACTTGTCAAAAGACTGTGGAGGAGGATCTCTCATTGGCCCTCACTGAAACTGACCACCTTACATATTAGCCAGAGTACAATGCTTTCAACTCTACTCCAGCCCATGTGTTTGACTGAAGTTCTCCCACCAGGATCACTGCCGAGCAAATCATCAGCTCAGACTGCAACAGGCCAAACAAAGCATGAGACATTTTCACCAGCACCACAGTATTCAGATGGTGAGTACCCGAGAGAAGGATTCATAGCTGTAGTGTGACAGTGGGCTAGCCTGTGGATGAAACTACACAGCTGGGACAGTTGAGGGTGGGTCCCCTTTCCTTGTGAGTACATACATAAGTGGAATTATGGGAATTTTACAAGGATATGTTTGTTTATATATAGAAAAGAGACAAAATAAGAGAAGAGGAACAAAAGAAAAAAGAATGGATAGACCACGAACGCCAGAAAACACTTGAGCGGCTAAGAACATATAGGGAGGTAAGTTCTAGAGATAATCGCTCACCACGTTTACCTGGGGAGATACATGAGGTTCACCCACCCTAGAAAGAAGGTAACAGATTATGAACACACAGCATAGAATTTTAAAGATGCTGTTATTGATAAAAAACATCAGTTGGGAGCATCAAAGCCACAGTATGAACCATTGCTGCTGTCTCTTCTCTGACTGAGGCAGTGCCTTGAGATGCAGCCCAATAGCTACCATTCTCATTCTGTGAAGAGATACTATGACCAAGGCTACTTATAAAAGAAAGCACTTGTGGGGGCTTGCTTACAGTTTTGGGGTTAGTTCATTCTTACCGTGTCAGAGCATGGCAGCAGGCAGCATAGCACTGAGCAGTAGCTGAGTGCTTCCATCTGATCCATAAGCAGCAGAGAGACAGAGACTGACTGGGCCTGGCTTGAGCCCACCCCTAGGGACACACTTCCTCCAATAAGACTACACCTAGTCCTTCCTAAACAGCCCCTTAACTGGGGACAAAGCATTCAGATGTGAACATATGAGGGCCATGCTCATTCAAAATGGGTAGCCCAAAACTCAGTCCTCCTGGGTCAGCTTCAACTGCTGTCTGAGTGTATGCCACCATGCCTGGTTACAGCTGCTGTCTGAGTGTATGCCACCATGCCTGGTTACAGCTGCTGACTGAGTGTATGTCACCATGCCTGGTTAAAGCTGCTGTCTGGGTGTGTGTCACCATGCCTGGTTACAGCTGCTGTCTGACTGTGTGCCACCATGCCTGGTTACAGCTGCTGTCTGACTGTGTGCCACCATGCCTGGTTACAGCTGCTGTCTGACTGTGTGCCACCTTGCTGCTATTGATGACATCGAAATGTACTTGGTTAGGTTTCTGCTCTCCTTTCTGAATGGCTCTTAGCTGCTGCTGGCGTTAGCTGGTGTCTCTAGTTCTATTGTTGTTGAAGTACATATGCCCGTGGGGACAGAGGACAGCCTCACGTGTCATTCTTCAGACCTTTCCACCTTGTCTTTTGAGACCAGGTCTCATTAGCTGGAACTCCGCATAGCTCTACCCCAGCTCTGCACCACACCTGGCTTTCTGTGTGTGTTCTGGGGGCTAGAGATGGGCTCTCTGCACAGGTACTCTGAATGATCCACCTAGCTTCCTTTTTCTTTGTAATCTCTCAATGTCACCAAGGAGGAAGCATTGGCCTGTAAGGACAACCAGAATGCCTGCTGGGATGATGGTTTCTAGTTTCCTCTCTCCAAAACATTACGATGAACATTTTCATCTAAGCGTCCCTTTTCATCTTCATTTGTTACACAGGAAGTACTAGATGACCATTTGGTCAAAGCAGTAGGTTCTGAGCTTTGGCAGGTTTAGAGACTAGCTTCCCCCAAAAGCAAATATAAGTGTGGGCTTTTGCTTTGGGGTCCTTTTTTTT
>NW_022196904.1:71637764-71656772 GCF_008632895.1 Mastomys coucha
ACGGTGAGTGCTTCACTCTGGCTCAGGGTGGTTCCAAGCTGCTCAGGGCAGCACACCTCCTCAGGCAGTGGGCCTTGCACTCATGGAGCATGCTCAGGAATATGGGTCTGTGATTGTGGCCGGGAGGTGCTCGTGGGTTAGCACGCCCGTGCTCGAGCAGTGTTGGTTTATAGATTTGTTTGCAGTGTGGCACCAATTGACAGCCTGCATTGTGGCCAATCTCTCACTAGCTTTTCATCCTTAGAAGTGCCCAGCTCATCAGTCTGCACTAAAAACAACTTGCTCAGAGTCCATGGTGTCAAACCTGTCAGATGGACGCTCTCAGAAGAGGTTCCCAACAGCTCATCACAAGACAGCTCATCCTGCCTCCAGCAAGACCGGAAGTGCTGCTCCCTTACCTGAAGCCAGCTTGAAATCCCCTGAGCATCAAGACCCCTGTGGCAGTATCCCTGTCCAGGCTTTTGTTCCTGTTAGTGGTGACCAGACACTCTCCCGATCCACTGAAGATCTGTCACTACCACCACAGCCAGCGCTCCCTCCCCCACCCCCTCCCCTTCCTCCACCCCCTCCTCCTCTCCCTGCTCAGTCCTCCTTTCTAGGTACCACTCATCAGAATTTACAGCCACTCCCCCTATCGGGTGACAAGTCTGCTGGAAGATCATGTGATTGCCAGGAGGGCTTCCAGGGTCCAGGTAATCCACTGTAGTTCTGCAGATCTCTGGGTTCTTAAGCTGTTGAAGACATCTCTCAATTTCAATTTAGAATCTTCAGAATTTCCTAGTCTCAGTATGCCACCATTTGTTGTCTCATTAGTACTCTCCTATTGCATTAGTATAGGCAAGATTGAGTTTGACAAGTGCTAAGTCAGCCTGAAACCACATCTCTGTGCATTTGCTGACCATGTGGTACAACCCCTGAAGCTAGTAAAGATCCACTTCCATGGACTTCAGCATGGATGAGAGGTGTACAGTGTTTTTCAGTACAGCTGTGACTGGTGCTGTTAACCTGAGTCATTCTCAGAACAGACGTGTTGAAGTTAATCGAGAATACCAGAAAAGTGGGCCACCTTTTGTTTTCACACTGAATACACTCAAGTATTTGTTTAGCAAGGGCCACAGTTCTCATGCGTAGTTCTAATTATGGCTTTTGACATTGACTTTTGGGGGAAACTATCCTGAGCCTGCCAAGACTCAGTGCCTACTGCTTTGGGGAGGATTATCTTGGACAAACCCTGGCAAATTGCTGGGCTCTGCTCAGTCGCTCCACCTAGAGCATAGTTACAGGGATAGGGATGAGCGTGAAGCCTGAGAACAGTTAATGCTGGTTTTAGTAACTGAGCACTCTGCTTATTCTGAGTTTGGGGCTTCAGTGTATCTAGAACAAGGTATGAAGGAAAATTCCTACAGGCTCAGGTAGCAAGCGGCCCATCTGTAGGGTTTGCAACACCGTGTGAATAAAGAGTGGTTTTCTGTCTGCCCAGATTAGAGTTTGGATATGGCCAGGTCTTGGGTGGGGAGTATCCTCAGCTTAGCTTGGATACACAGTTTTGGGGGCTCTGTTAACTTACACTACTCTATGGTACAGGAGAGTAAGAAAGTGTGAATTAGAACTCTGAATTGTAGGACTTGCTCCATCAGTTTTCCAAGGGGATTAGATGAGAGCTCCAGTCCAGAATGGAACACACATTGTTAGCCATAGCCAGCATTTTAGTCCCCAGCTAGAAATGAATGTTAATCCTGATGGCTCACCTAGCAGATGTCAAAGTTATTCATGCCCCTGTGTCTGGCAGGTGAGGGAAGGTTACCCCCCCTCATGAGACCCCTCATGGTCTCAGGGTACCAGAGTTTTTGAAAAATAGCTTCTTTCTCCCCAGTGTCTTGGAACTCTGAGCTAATTTGTGTTTTGACAGCATTTCATACCCTCAAAAATAGAGCCCTTAGGCACCTCAGGTAAGGTGGCTAGGATCAGACACACTGCAGGAAGTGTGCTGGTACCTCTCATCAGCCTCAGGGAGATGCCAGTAAAGTATATGACTTAAGCCGTCCTGTGTATAGGAACCTACCCAGCTGTGCTCACGAGTGAGGCAGCACTGACTAATTGCCAAGACTGAAGTAGAGGAATGTGGGGCGAATGTTGAAGGTGTTTTTAGTGGGAAGGGAAATGGAGGAGAAAGAATTTAGAGGGAGCTTAGTCTCACCCAGTGGGTCAGATTGTTCCACCGCAGGCATCCTTAACTCTGTAGGGTGTCTTAAGTCATGTGAGCAGAAGATGGGTATGGCTGTGCTCTGTAACTTACAGTGTGTTTGAAGAAGTAGGCCGTAAGCAGGATAAACCCTCAGCTGTCTAGTTGTCCTGACTGAAACAGGGAGCGTGCGCTGAAAGCTGATCTGTGCCCCGGCAGAGCCTCACTGCAGCAATGCATGTTTGTTAGATTGTGGCATGAACTAGTATGTTTTCTGGAAGCCCGGATCCTCCTCATACTTGCTGTCTAATTTCAGGCTCTATGGATGAAGTGCTGGCCTCTCTCCGGCAGGGCAGGGCCTCTCTCCAGAAAGTAGAAATGCCCACCTTGCCTCATCCCCGCACCTCAGTCAATGAACAAGTTCTGGCTGCCATCAGACAGGGGGTGCGGCTGAAGAAAGTCTACACAGGCCCAGGTGTGGATCCCATCAAGAAGAGCACCAGTGACCTGGAGAGGAGCATCAGAAAAGCCCTGGAGAGAATCAAGAAAGTGTCTGCTGACTCAGAGGAGGACAATGACGAGCATAGCCCTGTTGAGTGGGACCACTAGGCTGGCTCTCCAGCTGACAGATGCAGGCAGGCCATAACCCTAGGTCCGCGAGGCGCCCTGAGAAGCTGCAACACTGGGAGGACAGTGAAGGTGTGCTGACTGCCACACAATACCCACTGCGGGGTAGGCTGGACATGGGAACAGTACTTTGTCCACTCCAGAGTTGCTGTCTGGCCCTGCAGGGAAGGACCTGTGGTACACATTAGACAGCAAGCTTCCATGTGTATGAACACTGGTTCCTCAGACTTCAAGGCTTGAATGTGAACATGATTTTAGCAATAATCAGAATAAATTGTATATATCCCAGAATTACCTTAAATATTTAAATTTTATTTTATGTATTGAACACAGAAACTCATAATAAACAATATTTATAGTGCATCTGTGTTATGAGGAAATGGTCTCTGACCCACTGTAAAAGCAAAGCTCTTCCTGCCGGGGGCAGGGGGGTGGTTGAAAATGTCCCAAGATTCCCGTTGAACAAGTGTTAGGGCATTAACAGCATTGTTCACCTCAGGAACTGGCCACCTGAGAACCTCTTCACTCGTTTGCTAAGTCAGGGATGGAGAGGGACTGATATGCAACAGCCTGGTCACTGCTCACACTGTGCCCACCTCTGTTCCTTTAACCACTCACCCTAGTCCTCAATCAGTCCTGGCTTTCTACCAAACCAAATGAACCCACATTTCTCATTTCCAGAGGCCTTCCATTTCTTCTGCATTCCATCTGGCCAGTACCAGCCTGGCATGAATAGGGGAGGTCTGAGGCCTTGCACAGCTGTGCTTGGACCTGCCTCTGTGGCTGTGGCTGTGGCTGGCTGGAGATCCGTCAGTGTAGCCACTGTCAGGAGGCCCCAGTCTCACACTGCCAAGGTCACCTCTTTGCCAGCCTGGCTCTGACATCGGGTGTGTGGGGAGCATGCACTGGCTCACACTGTCTCTGCACCTGCCCCTCACAGTATCGGGGTGTCTTTGGTTGCCTCAGGCCTCCTGCTCCTCTGGAATGAATTCAGTATTTGAAAAACTAGCCAAACCACAGCTTCGCAGGACTCTGCTCATCTTTCAGTTGGTTTTTTGTTCCCATTTTGTACTGTAGTTTCAGTATTGTAAGGTGTCAGGAAGCTACATGAGGTTTGGGTTAACTCTCAGCTTGCTTCTTCCAAAGGTTTTGAGAAGCTTTCAAAAAGTGACGCTTTTCACAAACGAGTTCTCCCAAAGTTCCTGATCCAGTGGTGTTTAGTATAGTAAGCATCTAGAACCTTCTCTCACTCATTTCCCTTACCTGCCCTTCAGCCAAGCCCTCAAGTAACCCATCCTCTGTCCACTGGGATTCAGGGCTGTGGAGGGCACAGCATGCCCTCTGTAGTCTGAACTCCCAGTGGTTTCCAAAGCACTGCTGCTTGATACACACACAAGGTGAGGGCCAGCTCTGCTGCCTGAACCTGACTCGTGGAGAACTGTCTACTGCCCTTGGGCACTCCCTGCCCTACTACAGGTTTTAACCCAGTCCCCACACTGCTTGCCTCTGCCCCACAGAAGCTTAAGTGACTGGAATTGCTTAGTTGGTAGAGTGCTTGCCTAACACACACAAAGCCTTGAATTTAGTTCTTAGCATGGCATACAGCCAGGCTTAATGGTACATACCTGTAATTCTAGCATTCGAAGGGTCCAGAGTTCAACACCATCCCTGGCTATGTCATAAGCCCTAGGCAAGCCTAGGACAGGCAAGACTTAGTCTCAAAGATAAGTGAATAGTTTAGTGGGGCGGTGTTTCCTACCCAGGTGGTTGGACTAGGATATGGCGTCTGGTCCTGGAGTGGCCACGCACACTGGCAGCATCCTCTGAGCTCTGCCAGAGCATATTGCATACACAGCATCCACTCAGACCATGCAGGTAACCTCCCATAAGCCCCTTTGCCTTTTCATAGTCACAGGCAGAAGACAGACTGCCAGGCAGTCCACAGAGGCCTTGCTCTAGGAAGCCTTTCTGAAGTGGGCTGAGGACCCAGAGAGCAGCTGCTGAGATCGTCCTTACAAGCTCTAATACCTGAGGCCTTAAGGACTCAGGCAGTAAGAGCGCCTGTTGTTGCAGTTGTGAGGCTCACAGCCAGCTCACAACCGGCTGTCAAATCTAGCTCCAGGGGATTGATTTGACACCCTCTTCTGGCATCCATGGCCACTGGTATGCACATGATGCACATAAATTCACACAGGGACACATACAAACATACATATTAAGTTTTAACATCTGGCCAGGTTAGATGGCTCAATGGATAAAGACACAGGCCACCAAGCTTGTCAACCTGAGTTCATCCCTGGAACCACATGTGTGAGACCAAAGCAGGAAAAATGTACTGCAGGTTAGGGGTTCTGTTTGCAGTTCAGACACTTAAGAGGAAGTTTCTGTTTGTTAAGGTTTCTGTTTGTAGTTAAAAGGATAGGTGCCCATTTAAATCCTTGCAAATTAAGGTTTCTATTTGTCATTTAGTATAAGTTCCTGTTTCTTAAATCTGACGTAAACTGCATGCTTTTCAAGCTACACCAAACTTGCGACCCCATTTACATTATATTATATACATATTATGTACCTTGTTCCTTCCGTCTCATGGTATCTTTCCAATGATGTATAACAGCCAACTCTTGCCCCTGTGAACAACTTCTCTCTCTTATAAAAAGAACCTCAAGAGGAGGGCAGGGGCTGCTCTCTCAAATCCCGATTTAGAGTGAGACACAGGGCTGGCCAGTCTCACGTGCACCCACAAAGACATCTTGCTTTAACTGGACAGTCATGGATTTGTTCTTTTCTTCTCACTCTCGGATTTAACATGGCAGTAGGAAAGAACCAACTGTTGAAAGTTGTCCTCTGGCCTCTACACGGGCTGTGATGTGTGAGGTCTACCTCACAAAAACAGATAAAAAACATGAAGGATTAATAATAAAAGAAATACTAACACCACCCACAAAAGTGAGAGGATGGAGGTCAAGACCAGTCTGGGATACTCAAAACTGCCTAGACAAAAAAAAAAAAATAAAATAAAAATCCTATTTTATATGGTAAGAGTTATTCAGAGGATGAGAAGCCCCTAGGAATGGTTGGATTTCATGGGACCTTTAGCCTGGGCCTAAGAAGAGGTATGGGATTGAACAGAGAGCATTCCAGGATTTAGGAGCAGCATGAATAAAGGACACAGAGAAAATGCAGCAGCCAGGCCTCTCCATCATGAACCTATGATGTAGAAGAGCTGTAAGAGCCCGGTCTGGAAGCTAATTTACTCAGGGTTTTGCAAGAAATCTCTGTCAGCTTTGGGTAAGAGCAACCAGGAAATGGAGATTACGGAGAGAGGGGACCGGCAAGTAGGCAGGGCTGGTGAGTCACAGCAGCCATGGGAGAGAAATGTGCTAAGCACAGGCCTGCATCTCATGTGAAGCCCTAGGAAGGGCACAGGTGACAACAGCAGGGCCAGCCTTGGAATGCCGGTGGTCTGTATACAGAAGTGAGGTGGGGCAGTGTGAACACCCTCAAGGCAATATGCAAAGTGCAGAACTGCCATTGAAACTGGCTTGAGGACACCTCCAGGCTGCTGGAGAGGAAAGACCTTAGGGTAATGATCTCAGAGTACTGGAAACCCAATAAAAACAAACCAGGAGAAGTAAAAAGACAGAGGCCAGATAAGACCAAGGAGAAACTGTTGAGAAACAGTGTCCATCAGCTGACCACAAAGGCATGCTGCTGTGTCCCAGCATATGTGTGCTTCTTCCCATGCACCCGCACTCCCCAAGCCCTCCCCAGACCATCAAACTCAGAAGAATCGGGAGAAGGACCAAACCCAGAATTGTATGAGCCTGGTGCAACAGGGCTTAAAATAAATGAAGGCACAACAGGTCATATGTCTTCCATTCCTGAGCGAGGGCTGGGAGTCACACCTCCCACACATTTGGGGAAAGGTGCTTCTGTGCCTGGCACAGACTCTGCTGTGTGCAGAGCCCGCTGAAATTCTTCTGGAAAGGTCTGCTCTAGCAGGATGTATTGCTGAGATTGGCTTTTTTCTCCTGTATCCAGGCAACAGGCGTCCATTCTCACTGCCTCTCTCAGAAAGCTAGTCCCTACCTAAGAAAAATGCATATGCAGAGCAAGGAGTCATAGTGTGGTAGAAATGCAGCAAGCTGTGGGGTAGCCACCCATCCCCTAAGCATCCCTATGTAAGAGGCTGCTCCCAAACAGGAATTGAAAATGTTTACAAGCTCAAAAGAAGCTCCCTTCTGCTCCCAAAGCCAGGGAGCCTCTGCCCGGAAGGACCCCCTTGGTCTGCTCAGGAAGGACATCTAGAGGATATCAAGCATTTCCAAAACATCTTGAGGCACAAAGGCCTTCCCAAAGGTCACTGTTAGCTTACAAATGCAGAGATTTCACTGAGCCGTGTGTTTCTACATAAACAACTCTATTACAACAAAGCCAAGTAAAACCAAGGGACACAAGTCTTTAGGAAAACAATTTTTCCTTAAATATAAAAGGGTCATTTTTCTATGGCAAACAGAAATACACAGGCAGAAAGTGTTAGGTACATAAGAAAAGGACAAACATACAGTGGTAATGGGAACAAGCCTTTCTGAGTCTTTAATGAATTAAGAAAATAAAATTTACAGGTCCATAATAGTAGATTTAGTAAGGTCAAATTAATATACATGGATGAAGTATTGTTGCTTTCAAAGAATGTACCTTCTCCAACTTCCTGGGTATTTTATTAAAACTAAAAATGTATTAGGTCTCAACAAAATGTTAATGGACTCCAAGACGCACGAACTGTACAGGCCATACCCCTCCTTGAAGACAAGAGAATCAAGCAGAGTCTGTAACAAATGCCAAAAGCAACAACAACAAAGACAAATGATCAGGAAATCTAAAAGCATAAATTACAATAACTCCTCAGTAAGAGATAAACTTCAATCTGAAGTGATAAGTTATTTATAACAATCACATCATACATAAACAGTTATGGGATACAGATATATTCAGAGGAAAGGTCACAGGCTCACAACAGGAGCTACTGTGTCATTCACTGTGCAAGAAGACAAGATGGCCTTTAACTTGAAAAGCTGGGAAAAAACCAAGGGAAAAACAACAATCATAAAATGTACATATAAATTCCAAAGCTGGGTTTTTTTTTGAAAAGATGAATAAAAATTGACTAATTATTGAAAAACTAATCAGAATAAAAATGGGAAGCAGAGACATAACACTAAGGGGAGCATAATACAATCCTATGTCAACATATCCCAAAAATCTTAAAGACAATCACCATTTAGTAAAAGTTAAATTGTCAAAAGTCTTACAGAATAAGAAATTTTGAAGAGACCAATAAATATGGAAAACGTTTTTAAAATTATCGAAGGATGATTTCTTTAAAAGGCACTAGACTTGGACAGTTTTATACAGGTTATAAAAACTTCAAAGAGCAAGGAGTTCTGAATATTATTTGAACTATTCCAGGGCATAGAAAAAGAGATAGAAAGTGGCCCAAGATTTTAAAGGAAGTTCACATAAAAACATCTGACAAAGACAGCAGAAAAATCACAGTTACTCATCTTATTAATAAGATATGAAATTCCAAAATAAAAGGAACCACTGAAATCAAAGAGTCTTTTCTCATTGTAAAGCTCTTAATTTTATTATACAAGTAATAGGCAACTTTTGTAGAAAAATCTGAAAACACAAGTAAGACAGACAAAGTAAAAATGTACCAAAGACCAACCAATCCTGAGTAACCACTGTTAACTTCAATAGGAGATGTATATTAAAAAAATAACGTACTGCAACTACATCAGGATTTCGGAGAAACAGAGGGAGGTCTTAACTACAACAACTCACCTTAAGTCATGATGGAAAAAATCATTTGAACAGCTTGACAGATATTAATTCATTTCCTAAAATTCCAATACCCCTTACTTGTAAAATTGCCAGCAAACTAGAGACACGAGAGTATGACTTGAATATACAAGCAAGAGTCACATATGTACTTTTGTAAAGACACAAAAAATATACTCACCAAGGGGGAAGGTGTATGGAGATGCAAGTTCAAGACTAGCACAATCATAGACAATTCTGTTACTGTTACAATGGGGGTGGTCAGTGTGGGAAGGCAAATGAAATTCAGACCAAAAGGATTAGAGTAACAAGAATCAGTGACTGACTGTACACAAGAAATGGACTTGTGTGCAGACACACTCTTCTACACAGATAAAAATGAGGTAGATCGATCGATGCTTCCTGATGGTCAAGATTCTCCAAGGACAGAATACACATAGCGGAGGGGCTGTATCAAACTGTCAAAATGATAAAACACTCTGTGTGTGTGTGTGTGTGTGTGTGTGTAGAGAGAGGGGGAGGAGAGGGAGAGAGTGAACTTTACATAATTTTTGAGTATCTTGGATCAGAGAGAATTTTAACTATAGGAGATTTTGATTTTCTACAGTTTTTTTTTAAATGTCTAAATTTATGTAACGTTTATTTGCTGTCCTCAAATAGAAATCTAAGGGGAAGGATTTCCATTAACAAAGCAGTGTTATACCTAATAATTGTAAACTGTTGGAAAAGATCTCATTTACAGCAATAACCACAATGAAAAAATTACCTTTATAAAAAAACAGACTGAACATTATTAATTTAGTGAAACAAAAGAGGTTATAAAGATGTTACTTCTCTTGTAAGATACAAATAGTATATAATCCAATTTCCAATGATTCCAAAATTTATAAAATGGCCCCTAAATTTCCTTTGGAAATATTAGAATATAAAATAGACTAGGAAATTAAATCATTAGTGGGGATTTTAAACCTCAAGTTAGGATTAGCAAACAGTCTAGTTGCAGAACTAGAACACACAGACAGGTAAGTACAGTAGGCTCACACCCCTAGAAGGGTGGGGACATAAAATGTAATTTGATATCAGTGGAGAAAGGGTCATTTCCCCCCCCAAAACAGTGTTGGTGCAATTTAGAAATAAATTAGGAATAGCATAAAAGGGTAGTTTTGTTTTGTTGGTTTCTTTTGTTTTGGAGACAAGATTTCACTGTGCAAACCTGGCTGGCCTGGGACTTACTATGTAGACCAGACTGGCCTCAAATTCACAGAGACCTGCCTGCCTCTGCCTCCTTTGTACTGGGATTAAAGATGTGTGCCACAACGGGTTTGTTTGTTTGTTTGTTTTTGTTTTGTCTTGTTTTTTTTGTTTTGTTTTGTGGGGGGGGGGTTGTTGTTTTTTTTGAGACAGGGTCTCTCTGTAGCCCAGGCTGGCTCTTAAACTTTCTATGCGGTTGATTGTCCTGCGTCCACCTCCCAACTACTGGGATTATAAGAATCCCACCACGCCTGGCTGAGATCAGAGATTCCACAGCTGAAAGGAGGATAATGAATGTACTAGAGTAATACACTAATGAACAGAGTAAGCTGGGATTAGAATCAGAAAAACTTTCACAATCACAACAGCAGAGGACCAACTATAAAGGAAAAAGACTAAAAAAGTTTCTTCTTAATGTGTAAGAGTTTCTCTAAAAGCCATGATATAACTTTAATTTTTATAATATTGATGAAAAAACTTAAACATCAATGAGACCACTGCATGTGGTGAAGCAAGCCTATAATTCCAGTTCTTACAAGGCTGAGACAGGAGGTTTGCCACAAATTTAAGGCTAGTTGTGGTCTACACAGAGAGCTTCAGGCTAGCCACAGTTATATGGTTGAGACCTTGTTTCATAAAAATAAAAATAAAAAGCAAACAAAAGGGGGCTGGAGAGATGGCTCAGTAGTTAAGAGCACGCACTAGCTATGCTTTCAGAGGACCTGGGTTTGACTTCCAGCCCCACCTGGCAGCTCACAACCTCCTGTAGTTCCAGTTCCAGGGGATCTGACGTCCTCTCTTCTGGTCTCTTGAATATCAGGCACACAAGTAGCACACCTATACTTTTTAAAAAGGGGGGGGCATATTTCTGAAAGGTAATTTGAAGTGCTATGTTTAAAATCCTAAAAATGTGCATGCCTCCTTTCTTATTAGTTAAAATAGGGCTATGTTATGCTGCAGTAAATCATCAACCCCGAAATCCCAGTGGTAAAACCCAAAAGGTCTCTCTCTGTGCCTGCCACGTGTCTGTGCCGATGGGAAGTAGGGAAGGGTGAGAGGACCTATCCTATACAGTCACTCGAGGGCCTAGGCTGGGAGAGCCCTAACCCTGGGGTATTACCATTTGCTAAGGTGAAGGATCAGAGACAATGACGTCATGTATGGCGTTCTCCACAGTCCGCCTAGAGTTTTGGATATTACGGCTGCTCGTACCATTGACCAAAATTATTCCCAGGGCCTTGAATAGCTGACCACCAAGGGGCTGGTGAGTGGAGTCTCTCACATGTTTAGAAAGGAAAGGAACCAAGGTTTGGAGACCAGAAAAGGCTAATTTTAGAAATTTATTCTAAGCAAATATTCTAAATGATTTACAAAGATGTCAGAACAATGTTACTGTGTCCTGACTAAGAGTAGAAAACTGGAAACAGCTTAACTATCCTGGTAAAAAGTAGTAGTTACGAACCTACCAAGAAAGAAATACATTTGCAAAACAGTGTAAAAGGAGACATTGAGTGTAAAAGGAGACACGTGAGTTATTAGAAGAGTGTGCATGAGACCAGGAGATTTCATGGAAAAGGAAGAAAAACAGCTGTGTGGGGGTGCTGAAGAGCCACATGGGTTAACAGAGTTACAATCAGATAGGGATGCGGGAGAACCACATGGGTAGGTTAACAGTGGTTACAATCAGACGGTGGAACAATAGGTGATTTTTTTGATGTTGTTGTTCCTTTTATCTTTAGTTTCATTTAAAAAATTATCTATTACTTATATTCCAAAAAAAGCATTTAAAAAGAAAAAAAATGACTCATGAAATAATTTGCTTATCCAATCCATACTTAGCATTAAGTTCTTGTCGAGATGTAAGAAACATCTGTTGTCACATCATGAAACACTGCACAGTAGAGTGACAGTCAGGCCTTCCTGTCAAAAGTGGTACAGGATGGAGAGACATTAACTCGTCCCCAACAGCTGTGAGGCATCAGTCCTGCTGATCTCCTGACAGAGCCGGCAAGCCTGTACTCCACTGTGGTCCATGTGGGCCTCTGCAGAGGTCCCTGTGGCCCAGAGGCCACTCAGCAGCAAACGCTACACTGTCAAAGAGAACTGTACAATTTCACACAAAACTGAAGCCCCACAAAGTCTTGTAAGCAGATTCCAGAACATTCACCATCACCAAGAAATATTCAAAGACTTCTCCTGGTTATGGAGTTATAGTCGAATCCCTCCTAATTGTCTCTCTGGTTCTCCTAGATGCTTCTTCTCCCAATGTCCCCCAACACACACACACACACACACACACACACACACACACACACACACACACGAGAACATTTTATACAGCTCAAAATTCCTACCAAAGTCACCTTCTTGCCAGGCTTGTTTTTAAAGAGGAATTTATATTCTTTAGAAAGGTGTAAGGAAAAGACACGTAAATAACTCACACTTCTATCTAGGGATCCACCTCCATGCCGTCACACCCACTGTCCCCAGAATGTAGTCTATTTCTTTGAGGGGAAGCCATGCACTCAGAAGTCATGGTCCATTTAAATCATGCCTATCATTCAAGATATGTATGGACATTGAATTGAAAGCTTCTGGTTTATGTTGCAAGTGCTTCAAAATCCAGTGATGTTCCCAAGAATCAACCGAGTGTAACGTCTAGTGGCCCACTTCAGTTATCAGCAAAGAGCAGTAGCTGGTGCTCCCTGAAGGGCAGCTTTGCTTGCGCTCCTATCAGACTGCCCTGCTTCCAAGCATGCACCTGGCTGCATGTGAGGTCTACATTGGGTCTCATTCACAGTTGCCTCTGGTCTCAGCAGGAGTCTTGTCTATAGAAAGAGGCCCTGCAAAATGGGCTCGCTTGTGATGCTTTTGGGCTGCATGTGAGCTATCTCACACTCCCATCAAATGCAGTACTTGCCCCTGCCCATCACGTTCAAGGCTGTCTGTGGAGCATGCAGCTCCCCCTGTGGACAGCCTGTCGCGCATGCAAACTGCTCTGTATACTGGATGAGTCTGCACCTCCCCAACTGCGGTTCGCCTGGATCAGCCATCTCTGGGCCTGTTCCTGTCTCTCTCGGCCATCAACGGCCTTCCCCCCTCTTTAAAAAGACTTGTGTGCCTCCATTCAAGCCATCAGCAAAGAATTCAAAGCCAGACAGTGTTCCACCAAACTGGCCTCTCCAAGCAGAGATCATTGAAGAGATCCCTACAAAGCAGAATCATTCAAAAGAAGCGGGCCTTACTGTGTATGGTGAACAATTCTGCCTCATCCCTGTTGACTGTTCTTTGCTGTGGACACACACACTGAAATTAATATAGTTGCAACATGTTTTTAATAGGGCAGAGGGTGATTTATTTCTTCTTGGCGTCTAAGGGACACACCAAAGGGAGAGTGACAATATGGCTCATTGGAGAACAGCGAATCATGGTCCAGGAGACCCAAGCGCCTGTGCTGCTGGCCACAGCTGGGTTACCCTGGGCATGCTACTCTGCCTCCGATTCCTGTTGATAATCTCTGCCAAATTCTCTCACCCAATTAAAGTCTAAAGTGACAGCACTTGGGGAGATGCCATGGAAGGAGATGATTGGAGGTCTAGCATGGGTTGTTTCTTCCCTCCAGTGGTCTCTCATTCCTGGGCACCAGAACCATGGCCCCAGCCCTGCCCCAGCCCCATATCAGAAATGCATGTGGATCATGGCTAAAGGGTTCTGAGGTTTTCTTGGCCTCTTTTAGGTTCCATGTGGATGGCTGCAGAATGCAAGCTAAGCAAGGTGCAGACTGCCAAGGCCAGATCTCATCTGACACCAGGCTCTGCGGGCAGTACTCTGTGGCCATAATTGCTGGGAGGAAAACTGCTCACACCCACCTGCCCAGGATTTGAGGCCACGACAACAGTCTTAAGACTGGGCTGGACGTCATGATAAATGAAGGTATGTCCCACCAGTGTGAGTGGATACGGAACAACTTCAGTGGGTTGTGTGCTCCGTATAGAGTCTACCTTTTACAGCGCCAGAGGCTGCAGACAGGGCAGGGTCAGCCTATGGTTGACCTTCCAGGCTCTTCCTGGGCCATGACTGTTCTTAAAAAGAAAGCAAATAGCCGGGCGGTGGTGGCGCACGCCTTTAATCCCTGCACTTGGGAGGCAGAGGCAGGCGGATTTCTGAGTTCTACGCCAACCTGGTCTACAGAGTGAGTTCCAGGACAGCCAGGGCTACACAGAGAAACTCTGTCTCGAAAAACCAAAAAAAAAAAAAAAAAAGAAAGCAAATGAAGAATGATGAGGTCTTAGAGGAAGCAGATGAAAGTGAGGTTCAGTGCTTGTTTGGAGCCTAAATCACTCTTTAGGGGAGTCCCTAGTCTCTTAGGCTCATGGGTTGTGGCAGTTTGGGGGTTGCTTGAGTCAGAGTACAAAAACTCTATTTCCCGCACCTACTGGCTACAAGAAACTTGCCAAAACCTCCAGTGGCTAAGAACAAGGAATCATGGTTTCAACCTTACAGCCAGCCCTCTGGGCTCATAACTTCTAGAACTTTCTACACTTCCAATTCAGTAGCTTTAGCAAGTGTCCTCATATGATCATGCCACCAGATCACACTCCAGACAGCCAAGAGAGCTCCTTCTACATGATTCTGTCTCCTGCAGATAGAAGCTCATCTGAAGCCTGAGCTGATGGCCCCAGTGTCCACTGCTCTTGGGAGCCACATGCCCAGGCTGCTGGCAGGCAAAGGGGCCAAGATGGCCTAAGGAGAGTTCCCCTTAGCCCATGCTGGGTCATAGCTAACCCAGTCTGTGTTCTCTTGGTGCACCAGTAGCACCTGCTACTACTGACTTGAGAACTCTTGGGTGCTGTGGAGAAAGGAGGGGCTGGCAGCACCCTGGGCTGAATTACATCAGAGGTGACCACTCTGTTGCATAAAACACCCCAACTTGATGGTGTCACCCCCTAGCAGAACTCAGCCTTCCATGTCACCTGCCTTCCTTCCTTTTTTATCCCAGTCTGGTTCCTTGCCCAGAGTGAACTCGTCAGCCACTGCAAGGAGAGCTGAGGACTTGGAAGTGACGACAGGGCCTGAGTCTTGAACATGCCAAGCCTAGCCCCTTCCTCAGGCTGTTCTCTCATTCAAGAGGAAGAACTTCTGATCCCATGTGGACACATCTAGGGGGTTCTTAGACAGGTAGGGAACCAACGTTTCCCTTACCCAAGGCATTTAGGAGTGTTGCAGGCCAGGGTTAACACACCTTGCCTCCTGTGTGCAATCTCTCCTAAGGAGGAATGCCTGTGAACCTGAATGTCTAATGGCTCCCCTAAGAAGTTGTCTGTGAGCAGAGAGCTTTTCGGCTGCAGGCCCTTCCTTAGTGGGAACTGGGAAAGGCATGGCAGATCTGGGAGGAGCGTCTCTGTCACAGGCCTCATGGCCTGTAGGATGGCTTTGCTATTGTTCAAACCTGTTTATTATGGGGAGCCGAGCCTCCCAGGCTAGTTCCTATACCATGCTCTCCCAGTACCCAAAAAGTCTCCAGCTACAGGCCCTCTGCCTGGAAGAGAAGGAGGCCCCAGAGGCAATGTCCTCTAGAAGGATCATGGCTGGGGTCCCTGCAGGAGGGCCTCAGAGTAGTCTGTGATGACTACCTTGCCACAGTCCATGCCTCAGAGCCAAGTCTAGGTTTGAGTACAGTAAACTCCATTCATTTCTGATAATTACTTCAGTATAACAAAGATGATGTGTTGTTCAACGAGGGTCTGAACTCTGCTGTGTGGTTTGATTAAAACACTAAATTCTGTTTATATGTTTAATTGAATAAATGTTTATTAAGCACCTATTACGAACTCAGACTCTGCTAGATACCCTCCCTGCATTCTGTTTCCACAGCTTAAGCATCTGCTCTGAAATTAGAAAACAAAAACAAACAAAATGAAACAAAAAACTAACAAACAAAAAAAAGAACATTGTTGCAATCATAACAAATCAAGGGAGGATGGGTCATAGTAGGTATAAGTAATTCCCTGTCAGTATGCACACCCCTCTGGATAAGACTCCCCTAAATGGTTCCTTTCAAGTAGGTATATCTGACCTACAGCCCAAAGGCCACATGCAGCCAAGGGTGACTGTGAATGTGCTCCAACCCAAAGGAGTATATTTACTTAAAACATTTTAAGTTTTTTTTTTTTTTGACAACTATTTCTTTTTGGGTAAATCAATTGTGCAGTTTTTCAGTATGAACTTTGTGGTTGATGATGCCATGTCACAACATCAAAAGGTTAGTTAGCTACATCTGCTAAAGCAACACAATGCATATTGGGAAAAAGATGCTCCCTCCATATGCCTGTGGTCTAGAATCTGTTGGAGAGTCACATACACTGGATGCCACGCAGCAGAAGGTGCCCAAAGGCCTGTTGTAAAGGATAACGATGCTTGGATTAGAAAATACTTTCCCCCCATCCCCAGTTGCAACAGCCCTTAAGGGAAGATCTAAACATCCTTGCCCCGACTGCGTAAACGGCTAAGGTAGACCAAGTTCTGGATCCCTGAGTCAGAAGCTTCCAGTTGTCCACGACCTCACAAAGCCAGAGAATTGAGAGATTTCCTATTCTGGAGGAGTGAGTGGACGGCACAACCGGTCTGGAGACAGACAGAACGCACCTGCATTTACAGAAGCAAATGGAGAATGTCCTACACCTACTTCACCTCTCACTCACACTTGCGACTCGAGATCTAGGCTCTGCCCCACCCTAGTTATCTGTGCCTAACTTGGAGAGCCCTCGGCGGAAGTCATGGAGGTCATCGATCTTCCCATCCAGCACCTCAAGGAAGCTCTTCAACTCCCCTTTCAGGTGGCGCTGCCGGTATTTACTCTCCTCGATGTCTGTCTTTAGAGACCGCACTTTGTCTTCCAAGTTTTGATTGTCTCTTTCTGCCGCCTGATGGGACAAAAGGGAGAAGGCAGTGACTGATGGAGCCATCACTGAAAACAGCTGAACGCCCAGCAAACGCTCACCACTCAGGTTAGGAAGATAGTCTTCCTAGAGAAGGATTAGAAGGCCTGAACACCTAAGCAGCAACCAGAAATGCAGAATGCAGAGTCCTGCTCAAGGGGGCTTCACAAAGGTCCCAACAGAGAACCAGAAATCTGAGGCCCCGTCCTTTCATTTATATCATACCAAAGCCAGAACACATGGACAGTGAACATGGCTTTCTTTCTTTCTTTTTTTTTTTAAAGATTTATTTTATTTTATTTTTTTATGTGTATGAGTACACTGTAGCTGTACAGATGGCCATGACCTATCTTGTGTATGGCTGCTGGGAATTGAACTCAGGACCTTCTGCTGGCCCTGCCTGCTCTGGCTCCGCTTGCTCCAGCGTTAATTCACTGTAGCTGTTTTCAGACACACCAGAAGAGGGTGTCAGATCTCATTATGGGTGGTTGCTGGGATCTGAACTCAGGACCTTTGGAAGAGCAGTCAGTGCTCTTACCCGCTGAGCCATCTCACCAGCCATGGCTTGCTTTCTTAACTTCTAGCTGACCTCTCGTCCTTTGTGAGGGAGGACTCTTAATGCCACGGAAGAGCTTTATTTTGTGGTGCTAAACTAGGACTTTCTTGAATATGTGCCCAGAAGCTGGTTATCAATGCAGTCCTGGGGTTGTGCAATTCAATAAAGTATCCCTGTGTAGGTCAAGAGGACTGGAGTGAGGAAACCACAGAGGGAGAAGAAAACCCCTCATTTTGTAGATGGTAATGAGGAAGGTCGGTTTAAGGTCAGCATCCAAAGGCAAGAACTGGGAAGAGGCTAAGGTGGGCTTGCACCTGACCCTGTCCAGACACCCAGGCCACTCCCATGCCCCCGCCTTACTGGCTGCAGTTCTGCAGGGATTTCCTGTGAGTGAGAAACATCACCCACACTCTGGCTGTGCGTAAGAACCTTTGTGTAAGTTGTTGAGGCCCCAGGGGTGCTCTTGACATGCCATCACTGGTAGTTCCTAAGTGGAAACCCAGCCTTGACCATCCTAGGTATAAACATGAGAGGGAATGGAGGAGTCAGGGCCATGCCAATCACCTCAGAACCAATGCACACCCTTACCTCTAACTTCTCAGAGACATATTCACACTCGGACATGAGCTGAGGTATGATTTCACTTTGTTTTCGGAGATCCTTCAACTCCTAAGGGAGACAGACATTTTTAAGACACACAGAGAAAGGGGGAAGGGGGGAGAGAGAGGGAGGGAGGGAAAGAGAGAGAGAGAGGGAGAGAGAGAGAGAGAAAGAAACAGAGACAGAGAGATATTAAAGCATACTCTTTTTTTTCTTTTCCTTTTTCTTTTTCTTTATTATTTTCTTTATTTACATTTCAAATGATATATCCTTTTCCAGTTTCCCCTCCGGGAAAAAAACAACACAAAACAAAACAAAACAAATCCCTGTTCCCTCCCCTTTCCCCCTGCTCACCAACCTACCCTCTCCCACATCCTGGCCCCAGCATTCCCCTACACTGGGGCATAGAACCTTCACAGAACCAAGGGCCTCTCCTCCTATTGATGACTGACTTTGCCATCCTCTGCTATACATATGCTGCTGGAGCCATGAGTCCCTCCATGTGTACTCTTTGGTTGGTGTTTTAGTCCCTGGGAGCTCTGAGGGTACTAGTTAGTTCATATTGTTGTTTGTCCTAAGGGGCTGCAAACCCTTCAGCTCCTTGGGCCCTTTCTCTAACTCCTTCACTGGGGACCCTGTGTTCAGTCCAATGGATGGCTGTGAGCCTCTACTTCAGTATTAGTCAGGCACTGGCAGAGCCTCTCAGGAGACAGCTATATCAGGCTCCTTCCTGTCAGCCAGCACTTGCTGGCACCCACAATAGTGTCTGGGTTTGATGATGATTGACTATGGGAAGGATTCCCAGGTGGAGCAGTCTCTAGATTGTTCTTCCTTCAGTCTCTGTTCCATAGTTTATCTCTGCAACTCCTTCCATTAGTATTTTGCTCTTGAAAAGTGGTGACGTGTGTGTGCACTAGGGGGTGCTCTGTGTGTGCACTAGGGGCTGCTCTGTGTGTGCACTAGGGGCTGCTCTGTGTGTGCACTAGGGGGTGCTGCTCTGTGTGTGCACT
>NW_022196904.1:71657351-71664481 GCF_008632895.1 Mastomys coucha
ACTAGGGGGTGCTGCTCTGTGTGTGCACTAGGGGCTGCTCTGTGTGTGCACTAGGGGGTGCTGCTCTGGGAACCCGTCTTGCCCACTTGAATAATAATGGAGAGATGCTATTCTGAAGCACTGCATGACTCTACGGGTGAATGTAGTACATGATATATCACCACATGAAATCTGTCCACACTGGAAAATAGCATATATTTTTACAATTGCTGCTTTGTCCTGGTAAAAACTGAGGCCTAGGAAGGTTTCGTCGATTTGCCCACATCTCAGTGCTGTGCACTTAACTTCCTGTCTCCCAGAACGTAAATGACTGTGAGAAGGGAAAGTCTAGTTACATGAGCCTGATGGCGGAACCGTCTTCTGCTGGCCAGTGATCTGTAAGACTGGTTGGGGCTTTGGGAAATCTTTTATTTTTCCAGGTAGCACCTCCTGTATTCCAGGCTAGCCTTAATGAAGAATAGCCTTTGAACTCCTGATCCTCCTGCCTCTACGAGCTCTGGGATTATAGGTATGGGCCACCATGGTAGTTCACACTGTCCTTGGGCTCAAACCTCAGGGCTTTATGAATGCTAGGCAAGGACTCTACCTATTGAGCTACATCGCCAACCTTGGTTCACTCTGGATGCTGTAAATAGAAGGCTGCAAGGGGCCTTGAGGCTCTGGCTCTCGGGGAAGCTGAACCGTAGTGCAAGCCCTGATTCTCCATTCTGGAGGCAGGAGCTGCCAGAGTCCCAGGTCACCTGTCCCGCTTTGAACAGAGATCACAAAGGTTGTCACAGAGGACACCCGGGGCCCTGCTCAAAGCTCTTTACTCACCATCTCCTTCTCTCGGACCTCTGACTCCAGCTCCTCAATCCTCCTCTTCAGCTGCGTGTTCTTCTCCTTCTCCCTGTTTATCTCACCACACTGTTCTTCCAGCTCCTCAATCTTAAAGAATGGGACAGTTAGGCCACAATGCTACTTTAGTCATTGAGCTGGAGCTTGCCACATTGGCGTTTATGCTTTCTTTTTCATATAAGCTATAAAGCACAACACTCTAGAGGCATCATGCAGCTCCCACGTGCTATTTGCCCTGCTTGCCTGGGATTCCTCATTTAATCCCAGTAGGACTGGTAAGCCATGAAACCCAGCCTATGCGCCAGGCTTCTGGATTTCTCTCATGTCCACATGTGAGTAGATTCAGGTTTGCTTTAAGGACCATCACAGGTCAGATGTCCCCTGAATTGATCTTTTTTTTTTTTTTTCCCATGAATGACTTTTACATCATTTCAATCATGTCCTGAATTACTCAGTTTCATCTTAAGGGTTTAAGACAGCCAAGTAGGGAATTTAGCAGTGCTACTGGACAGGAGCTACCACACAGAAATCAAAGATATCTCAGTCGCTGAACAGCAAGTGATCCCCACACAGAAGGGTCCTGGCTGGGGAGTAGTGTGGGTGGAGTGCCATCTTCAAGGCTGATGGGCAAACCCCAGAACTGCATCTCTGCCTGGGTCTGACCCCACAGAAAGGATGACCAAGAAGAGTGACAGAACAGAGCCTTGGTACCCTAACACCACCATCAGCTGCTTAGCATTTCTTGGAAACCAAAATGTGTGTGCAGAGTGGAGCCAATACCCCATCCAAAAGCAGATGCACTGCACTGCCACATTCAGACGATGCCAATCTTTAACTTAAGGCCTTTCTCTGTAGCTGCACCAACTGTAGGACCTAAACCACCTGTCCCAGCTGACACTGTGTCCCAGGTCTACCTCCAGCCTGGGAATCAAGATCCTGAAGAGCTCCTCCGAGGGAGGCCCACACCCTCCCAGGGAGCCTGCTCTGGGTAAGGCTAGCTCACACCTCAGCATTGCCTTTGGCTAACACACTCAGACCAGAGGGAGAAATTCTATCCTATGCTTGAAAAGGAGGAGCGATTGATCCCTCCGGCAGGCAGGATCAGCCAGGGCTCAGATAGGAACATGCAGAGTCAGCAGCTGGCCTGGTGCCCTGGCTGTCAGCACATTCATCACAGGGATGGAAAATACACATGACAAGAGGAAAATACAAATGACTCTGTGGGCAGTTAGGGCCAGAGGAAGGTGGTGACGTGGGGCTCCACCACAGAGGCTCTGTCCTGGCCAGTCAGGGCAAGGAATACACGTGGGTCAAGAAACATGTCCGCTGAACTCCTGCACTTGTGGAGCGTTCTCTGAAGCCCTGTGTGCTCGCACTCGGGGGCTAATGGGCTCACACATCATGATCTAAACGGAAACCTGAGGACATCTACACGGCATCCTTGAGCATCTCACGGTACCATCTCAGTGCTTTGCAGAGCAGAGCAGATGAGACAATAGGGCTGGTCACAGGGAAAAATCTGAATAGAATCTAAACCCTCAATCATCAAAGCAGGACAACAGAGTGTGGCTCAGCAGCTGGCACCCACCTTTCTCCTCCCTAAACATATTACTCTTTTGGCTTCCATTTACATTTTTAGAAATAACGACTTGGACGGGAGCAGGGTCTCTGTGGAAACACACTCAACATTTCCTGGACCAATTTCTCACTTGTCCTTGGGTTCCCTCTCCCTTACTGGAGAGCCCAAGCCATGGAGATGCCATGGGAAGCCCACCTACAGCAGAAGGCCAGCCTAGCGGGGTTATGGGGGAACCCTTGGCAGGGATTTCTGGCTCACTTATCTTTTCCTTAGCAACAGGAAATCAAAGTCAATAACTTCCATGATTGAAGTCCTATTAAGAAAGGCAGGATGACAGGGCACTGAAGGAGGAGATAAACATGCCTCTCTCTCCTGCCTGTGGGGTGAAGGCAGAGAGGGGAAAAGAGCTTCCGGTGGCCCATCTCCTCTGCCCACTCCAACAGCCAGGCCCTCTGTGCTGCTGGCTGATGAAGCCCACCTTGCTGCGGAGCCTGTCATTCTCATCTCGGCAGATGGAGAACTGTCGCTTCCACTGTTCTACACTGGCCGCCGACTCTTGCAGCGCTGTGGTCAGCCGAGCGTTGCTCTCCCGCAGGGTCTGCAGCTCCATCTCCCACTTCTTCACATTGGCAGCACTGGAGGGGTGACGGGAGGTGACAGAGATTAGGAGTGGTGTCCATCACACCATGGCCCCTCCATCTGCTGAGGAGTGGGAAGCTGGCTATCCCTTCGCCCACCCGGAGGGAAGCTCAAACTCTTCTCTACCAGCCAGCACCGACTACCAGGAGGGACTGGAGTCTCTCCAGTGTGAACATGTCACTTTACCCACTTCTTTTATTTAAAAGTTGCCTTAGAAGAGGGGCTGGAAGAGTTCACACTGCATCCTGTCTCAACTTTGACCTCAGTGCTCAGTGAAGAAGGTCTTTCAAACAAAAGGAACCAGGCTTCCCTTGGTCATTACTCACTCTCCTTATCCTACCCCCCCTTCATTCCCTTATTTTAGAGCCGGATAGTTGCAGCACTGAATGTGACCAGAGCTGACGGACCAGAGCTGGACAGGACAAACCCATTGGAAGTTCTACTGACAGGCAGCGTGACAGCTCAGTCTATATGGGGCTTGTCACAGGAGCAAGAGGACCTGAGTTTGACTTAGAGCACTGATGTTAAATCCAGGGGCAGTTGTACAGGCTTGGGATCCCTGTGCTGGGAGGCAGAGGCAGGAGGATCTCTTGGATTTGTTGGCTGGCCAGTGTAGATGATGGGTGAACTCTAGGTCAAGTGAAAGACCCTGTCTCAAAACAAAAACCAAACCAAATCAAATCAAACCACAACAAACAAAACAAAACAGGAGCCAGGCACAGTGGTGCACACCTTTAGCCCAGTACTGGAGAGGCAGAGGCAGGCAGATCTCTGTAAGTTACAGCCAAAGTTCCTGGGAGAGCCTGTCTAAAACAAAACAAAATAAAACAACAACAAAAAGGAGGTGGAAGATGGGTCACTGGATAAGAATGGTTGTCGTAAAAGCAAAGGGTCAGAGTTCAAATCCCCAGTGCCCATGTAAAAGCTGGGCATGGCCACACGTGCCTGTAACTCCAGCTCTGAGGGGCAGAGGTAGACAGACTACAGAAACTAGATGCAGAGTCAGCCCAGCCAAATGGAGAGCTTCAGGTTCAACAAGAAACTGTGACTCAAAAAATAAGGTAAAAAGCGACAGAAACATCGACCTCACCCTCTGGCTTCTGTATGTACGTGTAGGTGCATGTGCCCACATGCATGCACCCACACGAATGCACACACTCAGGCACACACTCAGACACACACACACACACACACACACTCACACACATACATTCAAGTGGCATACAAAGAAAAATTTTGCCCAAAGAAAAAGTCCTTTTTTCTAAAGACTTAAAAAAAATTTAAATATATACAACTATATCTAAACAATATGTTATCATTCTACCTACAGCCTTGTGAATCTATGATGTGACCAGGGACTGCATGCTCTTAGTTTTAAATGCTACATACTGAGTTAAAAAAAAAAAAAACAGTAAAATGTTTTTATCTGATGATTTTTAGAGGAGACGACTAAGAATTGAGCTGGTGTAGGAAAATGGCTTCATGGCCTTTCCTGACTCACTTTCACTGGACTTGGATTTGAAAACATTTATTTTTAGGGTTGGAATATTTTCATGAGGGCATCCCACTGTGACTTTTAAACAACCAAAAATAGCCCTCACAATCACCTGGCAAGAGAAGAGACCGGTCAGATTTGTCTCTGAAGCATCTAAAACAGAATCAGCATCCAAATGCAGAAGGTGGGACCTGAAAGCCTCCTGTGCTTTCTGGAATTTCTAAGTCAGACCACAGGAATCAAGTTCCATACAGCAGCCAGGATGCGGAGCTGGGGCAGTGAATGGCAGCTCTCTGGAGGTGCAGGGGATTCCAGCTGAGGCTGTGGCTGTGGCTGGCTGAAGAGAGATACTGCAAAGGAGACCGGGCTTGCTGGGAAGCCTTGCTTAGCCATTGACCTCAGGCAGAGAGTCACTTCACTCACTGGGACTAGTTTCAATAGTTCAGCAGCGGCAGAATCTAGAGAGGATGGGCCTGAAGGTGACATGGCTCTTACATGGGGAAGTCTGGTGAAAGAATCTTCCTACACAGGTAGAAGAGACTGAGGGCACCTGGCTGAAGCCTTCAGCCAGGAGTGAAGGCCCAGAGACACAGAATAGCTTGTGTTGTCTTCTAAAACTTAAGTCTTCTTGATATCACTATGGGGATCATGCTAATGTACAGAACCACCCAGAAGAAAATATTACCTTGCAAACTACACAGCATCTTACAACTTCAATTAAATGCCACCTACGTTTGAAGTGCAGCATTGCTGACACTGATTTGAGCACCACATATTATATTTATTGGATGTCATACTGTATGTAATAAGTATGTAGAGCTATGTGTTAACTGTAAATATTTTTAAAGATTTGTGTACTTGTGTGTGTATATGTGTGTGCATGCCTGTGCACAAGATTGTATTCGTGCATATGTGCACACATATACCATGTGTGCTGGTGTTCTCGGAGACCAAAGAAAATGCTGGATCCCCTGCAGCTAAAATTATAGGCAGTTATGAGCCACCCAGTGTGGGGTTCGGTAATGGAACTTGTTCTTTGTAAGAGCAGCAAGCACTCTTAACTGTTGAGTCACCTCTCTGGTCTCCATAAATTTTGTCCCTCTTTTTTCTCCCATACAAGTTTTTTAAAGGCAAGAAATATGTTATATGTTAAATTATCTGTGACCTTCAAAAATCACTTTAGAGTGATGCACGCTTACAGTCCCAGATGCACGCTTGTGACTCAGAGGCGGGAAGATCGGGAGTTCAAAGCCATGCTCAGGTACGGAGTGAGCCGGCGCATGCTGAGACCCTGTTTCAAAACAACACCAACACCATTTGCTTCCTGCCAGCTTGGACATTTCTCACCAGCTGTATCCACATGTGTTTTATGCTTCTGGTTAATTTTATAAAGAAAAACTCTTCTTTAAATACTACCCCTTCTTTTTTATATACAGGAATATTATTGATTTTAGGTGTAATTACATATTATCTTTCATAACCTCTTAGACTGCCTTTAAAAGTGGAATTGGAGTTTATTGGAACACAATGGTTAACACAAAGGTACAGGGCACACCCGAGAGTGTGAGTGTAGGCTCCTCAGAGAGAAGTACTGTTTCCGAAGTACTGTTCTTATTCTTACTTGTTTAAAACTCTTGTCAGAGATGAATAAGTAAGTATTTCCTCTTCAAAAACACAATTAGAGATCCAGCCGGTTCTCACACACATTCACATGTAATCATATCTCTCGCGCACACACACCCTGCACTAACAGGCTCATACATGCTGGCACTGCAGACAGGTGACAGCCAATTTCCTCTGACCAGGAGGGAGAGTGTGACGCTCTGAGCAGGACCCTGCCCCGTGGGAAAGGCTATCAGGAAGCATAGCACAGGGAGCAGAGGCGTGGATTTGGAGGCAGCCTCACCTCTGTGTCAAGGCGATCTTCAGCTTATCATTCTCAGACTTGAGGTGAGTGTCGGCCGGGCTCGCATGGGAGGCCTTTTCGTCATCCGTCCCATTGACGCTGGATGCCTGAGTGGAAGATGGGGTTTCACACCCAGATTCCTGGCCAAAGTGAATTATCTTCACATGTTACTACTTGTCCTTACATTGGCAGCAAATTAGGCATAATGAGAAAATATGAGTTTATGAGTCTGGACAAACCCGCTCACCGAGCCAGCAGAAAGACTGACCAAGACAATCAATCACAGGGCCTAAGGGCCCCGAACACTCCACACTGCATTGGCAAATTGTGATTTACTGACCAGATGATAGCTGGGGCCACCACTCGGAGCTTTCTAATTCAAATTTTATGTTCCTATTTTCTATGTTCAATCCCTGTCAAACTTGAATATCTCCTTAAATACCCCAGTAAAGAAGCTACAATTGACAAAAGGGATTAGTATAAACAACAGAGACTAAGGAGTGAGAGTGTCAGAAACAGGAACAATGGACAGATCTTGGGGCTATAGAGAATTAGATCAACATACTTATTAAAAATGTAGGAACCAGCCAGGCGGTAGTGGTGCACGCCTTTAATCCCAGCACTCGGGAGGCAGAGGCAGGCAGATTTCTGAGTTTGAGGCCAGCCTAGTCTAC
>NW_022196904.1:71664589-71686111 GCF_008632895.1 Mastomys coucha
AAAAAAAAAGAGGGGGGGAGAGGAAGAAGGAAGGAAGGAGGGAGGGAAGGAAGGAAGGGAAAAAACAAAAGTTGGGAGGGGAAGGTGAATATGGAAGGAATATATTGTGAGAAATCCTCAAAGAATTAGTAAAAATATTCTTATTGCATATTTAATACTATATTAAAACTTTTAAAGCCCTTAAAATCAATATATGAATATTTTATTCTTTTGAAAAGCATAGAAAGACTATTAGTAACTACAAAAGAAGAAATGCACATAATCAATAAGCATGAAAACATTTAATGACACTAAAAATGGAAAAAATCCAACAGAGATACACTTTTCCTCTGTCAAACCCACACATTTTCTTAGTGAGGTGTGGGAAGCAAAGCCTCACTCGTTGCTGGTGGGAGTGGAATTGAACATCGCTGTAGGCTAAGAGCACAGAGCACCTCAATGCTTTAAATGCCCACACCTCAACCCAAGTTTCCATTTCCAGAATTTATCCTGCAGAGAAGCAATCAAATGTTCAAAGATGGGCAGGAACGTTCATTACCATAGTATTTATGTTAGTGAAAAAAATAGAAAAAACACAGCTGTCTCAAACTGTAAGGAGTCAAGGGAATGAGCCATGATGAAACTGGGATATTCCTTGGGCATATTCCAGTTTACAGCAGGGTTGAAAGGGAATACTGAAAACTAGGAGGAGACGGTCATGACTATCAAAATATTTTCTTAAAAGGTTAAAAGGAGTAATAATAAAAAAAAGTACTAGAAAGATGTAATAAACTACCAGCCTATCTTGTGGTTGATATGACATGTGCTCTATGCTTGTTTTCCAGTGCTGGGACTTAAACCCAGGGCCCTCTGCTTGTTAGGCAATATTAGGTAGTATTCTACTACTGAGCTACACCCTAGCCGAAGGGCAGGTGGGCTTTATATTTCTTTCTTGACAGTGTGCTACATTGTATTTCTTTTATTATCTCTCTCTCTCTCTCTCTCTCTCTCTCTCTCTCTCTCTCTCATACACACACACACACACACACACACACACACACACACACACAATACCTACAATAAGTGTTTTTATAATTTGGCTGTTTAGGTTTTCAGATTTTCAACTATTTGGAAAACTTGGTCAGAGTGTTCATTCATTGAAAAGATTCAACTTGTGGTTCAGAAAAAGAAAAACATACAATTAAGTATCAGAAGGATGAATAAAAACTAAAGCTTAGGAGACAAAAATCTCATTTCTATCTAATGCCTTAGGTACATTTATCTAACAAGATAATCTTCACGCAAAATTTTTTAGATAAATGAAGATATTTAAGTATAAACATATCACTACAAAATGTGGTGTTTAGGAAAAGGCAGCGTATTAGAAATCTCTTCACCAGGAACCACTTCTGCAGAGTGAGTGGACCCTTTAAAAATGTCCATGGTGGGGTGTGGGTTGGAGAGATAGCTCAGTGGTTAAGAGTGCATATTACAGCCAGACAGTGGTGCAGCAGGCCTTTAGCCCTAGCTCTCAGGGGGCAGAGGTAGGAGATCTCTGATTTCAAGGCCAGCCTTGTCTACAGAGCAAGTTCCAGGACAGCCAGGACTACACAGAGAAACCTTGTCCCCAAAACAAAAAAAATAACAAACAAACAACAACAACAACAACGACAATGACAACGACAAAGCATGTATATTCCTCTTCCAGAGGACCCCTGTTCAATTGCTAGCACACAGATCAGATGATTTATAACAGCCTGCGACTCCAGCTCCAGGGGATCTGACGCTAATTGACCTCCTCAAGCACTGTCCCCAATACATGGCATACAGACACACACACAAGTAAACATATAGCAGATTTTTTAAAAAATGAAAAAAAAAGAATGTAGTTTCTACCCACATTTCCATTTCAAGAACTCAATCATTACTCAATAATTATCACACTAAATCAAACTGTCACTTGGATCAGGGACTAGTTAAAGTTCCTATCCATCAGAAGCCTAGCATATATTTAGTCTATAGCTTCTCCTGGAACCTCTTCTCTATGGCAAGCCCAATGGGTCCGTAAGTCCAGACAGACCTAGGTCTGCCTGCCCATCATCCCAGCCTCCAAGTCTGCTGGCAATGGCAGGCCCTGGGCGGCTCGCACCCTCAATGACTCTGCTCCCCACCTTTGGGTCTGTGACGCTGAGGTTTCTCCTTCCCGGGCTCTTGCTACTGAGCTCCTCTTTTCTAGCTTCCTAGGCTTCAGCTTTTCTGTGAGACTCAGGGTCCAGTCCTGAGTGTCGGACATAACGGTTTCCGACACCATCTTCCTGGTTCTTTCCTGGGAGCTGACCTCTTTCTGACTTCAGCTACCCAAGCTAAGCGATCCTTCCCCCAGCAGCCTCGTGAGACACGCCCTTCCTCAGTACCTACACATCTTACTCACAAGTCCGAAGGCTACTGACCACCCAGTTAATAAGCTGGATGATAAATCAGGGAGAATCCCAGCCCTCACAGTGCCTCAGACTTATCTCCATACCTGATGCACAGGCAGACATCCGGGCTGTCCAGCTCAACCACCATTCTCAACCAAATCCCAATTCTGCTCCGAGTCTACGATGATCAAGCCTTTTCTCGTCAACAAAGACGTCAGGCATGCTCGTATCTTTTTAAATTCTCAGGTTAAAAATGGGTCCTTTATAGCCATTGTTATCATTCTCTTAAGCAGACAGACTACTCAAATCCTGGCAAAGCCAGATCTCCTCAGACTTAGAACTGTGGGAACAGCATCCTCCATCTGCCTTTTGTTAAGACAGGAAGAGGCTTGGAGCTCTCTGGTATCAAGTATTTTCCCTAGTGAGCAGGAGGTGCCTGCCTAGTGAGGAGGAACCTCCTGCTATGCATTTCCCAGCAATCAGTAAACACTCTGCCTTACCACTCAACATTTAAATGCTTCCTGTCCTCAAGAAAGCACACAGACCCTGACCTCGCATGAAATGCCTTCATGTGGACATTGTGCGCTAACAAAGCCCCACCCCCTTTGAAATGCTGGGAACAAATCCTGGTCTTGAGCAGGCTAAGTAAACACTGTACCACAAAGCCACACCCTGACCTTTAAACATGGTGACTGCAGAAGTTCTTCATGGGCCAGGAACGCAACTCTGATTGTATCAACAGCTTTCTGTCAAAAATACAGTACTGCACCTGAGAAATTCTAAAGTCTCATGAAAACCTGCCACCTGCACCTCACCGAGAGCAGGCTAATAGTTGGAAAAAATGCCTTCAGAATATCCTGCTGCTAAGATTACCCATTTCTTGCCAGGAGTGACAAGGAATAAGGGATCTCAATTACTGATCACACTCAGATGTATTTCAGGGACAAATTACTTACTTGGGAATGATTACTTGAGGTCTCGATTTTCTCCTGGGACTTGTCTCTGGCTAGCCTGGCAGCTTCTCTGACCTCCTGGAATTTCTCTGCAAACTGAACACATGGAACAGTTATTAGGATTTTTGTTAATCTTATTCATGGGCATATCCAGTACCCACCTTTATTATTTTGTATCCATGTTAAGCCTATAAATTCTGTACAAATGGCAGAAAAATTCTATCTGTCATTAAAAGGAAATAAAGATAAGAAATCTCTTTTTCCAATAAACACCACTGGTCACAGTCAGACTGGAGCCAGTTTCAGAGTTTCTGATGCTAGCTGGATACAGTAACTGAGAGGAAGCACGAATTTAAAATCCTCTGATTAACAGTAACTAACACAAAGACATCTCAAGAAATACAGCTTCTCCACAGAAGGAAGCATGGGAAAGTCCACAAACTCCATCGGAGGCATTCAAGAACTTGTAAGTTAATGCCAGGAAGAAGGGAAACAAGGCTGTGATGTGCACACCTGGAACCCCAGAACTTGGGAGGCTGCACTGAGAAAACTGAATGTTCAAAGCCAGCTCATGCCACACAACGAGGTCTAGGGCAGCCTGCTCTATAAACAATGAGGCCCCATCACACTGACGCCAACTCGGCATCTATAATTTAAAAATCCTAAAGTCAGGACTAGAGAGAGGGCTCAATAGCTAAGAGAGCATAGTGCTCTTGTAGAGGGCCTGAGTTCGGTTCCTCGCACCCAGGTCAGGTGGCTCATAGCCACCTGTAACTTCAGCTCCAATAGACCTTTTTCTGGAATCTCTGTGCAGTGCACTTAAGTACATAAATCCACACTCAGACAGACATATACACATAATCTAAAGTAAACACTTAGAGAAACTTTTAAAAAACTCTAAAGTCACAGGGCAATCACGATACTGGCTTATAGGCCCCGCAGGCAAGAGCTTAATTAGGAGTAAGCTGTTAGACCAGAGAATTACTTAAAGATAATGCTGGTCTTATATATCTAGGAAGGGTAAAATGGCAACACTGAGAAAGAGGAAAAGCCAGCAGGCTGCCAGACCCTTACAGTTACAGTTCTGGAGGCTCTGTTATGTGCTCATTTATGGGTGAGCACAGGCTCTCTCCTCCGAGTCTGCTTTCTGGACCCTGACGGACAGCAGATGGTGGCAAACCCAGAACCCCATGTGAGGAGAAAAGGACATGCTTCCTATTCCAGCCTACATTTCCCCCTCCACAGGCCCACTAACCAAGCCACAGACATGACGCTTCAAACCTGATCGCTCCAAAACTGTCAGAGGAAAAATCATCACCTGCTGCTTAAGCACATGAGACTAACTGGAGATGGGTACTAATGTACCCATCTTTGAGGAGTAGCTAATGCTACTCCCTCTTTGAGGGACCATGGTGGGGAGAGGCCCTGCATCTCCTGGAAAACTATGCCAACAGGCTCAGGCATGCCGTGAGCTCCTGCCTACTGAAAAAGGGAAACAATCTTGTCAAAGACTTGTTCCCTCTCTACAAAGGAACTCTAAGTCTGTAAAGGATTTTGCTTATATTTAAACAGACACAAACTAAAAAGGAAATTTCAGGGAAAAAAAAAAAGCTTTAAAGTAACAAGAAAGAAGAATGGGGCCCGGAGACGGCTTAGCTTTGAGAGCACTTATTGGTCTTGTAGACTTCAGGGCTTTAGTTCCCAGCACCCACAAGAGAGCTCACAACTCCAGTTCTGGGGAGTTCAGGTGCCCTCTTCTGGCAGCTCCAGGTATTGCATGCAAATGGTGCATCAGATAACCCTTTGAAGAAATGCTCATTTAAAATGTTTTATAAGCTGAGCATAGTGGCTCATGCCATCATCTTAGCACTTGAGAAGCTGAGGTAGGAGGATTACTCAGAGTTGAAAGCCACTAAGCCTTGGCTACACAATGAATTCTAAGCCTGGACTATAGTGTGAGACCCTATCTCAAAAAGCAAAAACACCCCACCAGAAAACAACAACAACAACAAAAAACCCTAAATAAACAAACAAAATAAATCTATACATTACCAGTTGATATAGAGGACAGAGCAGAATGAGCCCAGAGAGTTGGATCCTGTCAACTAAACAAAACTGAGCTTAGGGCAGAAAGCCAACAGTGGGGAACGTTATTCAGCTATGGTAAGTGGGAGGCAAGGGTGTTGAGCTCCTGAGGAATTAAACGGCGGTTATGAAAAAGAGCGACTTTGGAAATCAGTCCTGGGTGCAAAGTGAATCCAGCACTTATCAAACCACGGCTGGAGGGCTAGGAGAGTCTTTCTCTAAACTTGGAAGACATGAAAGAAAGTCACAGACGTGACAGGTTTGATGATGGGACAATTCAAAGCTTTTAAATGTAGGGAAAAAAAAACCCTAAGAACAAAAATCAAAGACAAAAAAATAAAAAAATAAAAATCCCCACTCACCCAGAAGGGAAACAGAAGGGGACCATCCTGAGCCAGGAGAGGACAATACAGAGAAGGACCTCTACTGTCTGACAGAGTTAACACAGATGGAGAGGAAAATAATAAAATGCTAATAAATAAACAGTGAGATTCATGAGCAAAATACAGCAAATAAACAGCGTATAACTAGGGTTGTTCGGCCTGGCTGGAAATTTGAAGCAAAAATAATGAGGTGCCATTCTTTGCCTGTAAAATTAGCACACGCTAAACAGTCCTGAAACTGGGCGCTGGCAAGATTGTTCTGTTTTGGTCCATGTTTTGGTACAGCCCCACTGAGAAGCAATTTGGAAGTACATATTGTGAATGACAAAAATATTCATACCTACTGACACAGTGATTGAGCTCCTGGGAAACCACAGAGAAAATAATTGAGAATATAAAAAAAGGGGCCTTCAATGCAGTGATCATAATCCCAGCATTATCTACAATAATGAAAATGAAAACCTGGAAGTGATCCAAAACCCCGTGAGCATGCTGGGAGAACGCTACCGGGAGAGCAGAGGCAGGAGCGGAAGACCCAAAAAGTTATCATTCGGTGGAGACCATCTCTGGGTCTAAAGATTTCTAATATTTCTTCCTTATTGTATTAAAAAGCATATACATGTATAAGCATAGAAAAATATTGTTTAAATTTTTTGTTGTTATTGTGTCTGTCGGAGGCTAGCCTATGGCAGCAACTCTCTCTCTGCACTTTGAGGTGGGTCCCAGGGGGATATGCATATGGCAAACACCTTTACCTGCTGAGCCATCTCGGTAGCCCCAGAAAAGGATGTTTTTAAAACCTATGGTCTCATCATCTAGAGATGAGTGCTAACCAATAGACTCCTGATATAATTCTATACATATTTATCCATTCATCACTTCTTTTAAATGAGATTGTAGATCTCATCTCATAGCCAATTTTGAAATTAATAATATAGCACTAATACTTCCAAGCATTTATATGATGACCTTCTACTAAAGTATCTTCACTGCTGCACAAAATTACCCGTAAGGACACACAAGACTATTTAAGCAATTTCCTTTCTTCTTTCTTTCTCTTTTTTTTAAAAAAAATATGGGTCTCACAATACAGCCTTGGCTAGCCTGGAACTCACAGAGATCTGTCTGCCTCTCTCTCTCAAGTGCTGGGATTAAAGGCGTGTGTCGCCACATCCCGTTAACCAGTTTCCTTATGTTGGATTTTTAGTTTGTTTGTTTCTTACTCTGACCCAGCAAGACTATCCCTGTAGTAGCTACATCATGCCACCAATATTTCCTTACAGTTTCCTAGAGTGAAACTTACAGATAGAAAAATATTAAAACAGGGTTTTCTGAAATATATTGCCAAGTACATAGGTTATTTATTTTTTAATTCTGAGGTAATTTTCTAAAGTTTCTAAAGATGTAATCATTTTAATCAAAACTGTTATCATTTATGAAAAACAAGATTGCTTGACCTTACATGTGGCAATTTGGGGGTAGAGTGGCTCTTGAAAACGTAAACCCTATAGTTATCTATCAAAACCTGAGTATTTTCTTTCTACTAGCTTAATGGGATCTCACCATTACCTGGAATGGTGAGGAGGAATGAGGTTGGTCAGGTTCATTGTGACAACTTACTTTATTCTTTATTTTGTTTGTTTTGTAATGGAAGGCTGTGCACCCAGGGCTTGCAAGGGAGCAAAGAAAATGTCTATTCCCCCCCCCCCCTTTTTTTTCAGAAAAGTGCTGGTGCCACCTTCTGCCTCCTGTTTTCTTCCATGGATGCAGGATAACTAGTGCTTGAGAAGAAAGACCAACAAAAGGAAAAACAAACAAAAGAAAAGGCACCAATCTCTCAGAGCCAACGGTGTGGAAGCAGCATGTCTCGGACGCACTGAGACCAAGGCAAGGCTCATGGGAGAAAGCAGTTGCTTGGGGCCTCCTTCACAACACATCCTGAATCGGGTCAGTCTCGGACACTCACTGCTGCCCTGGTTCAGGTTACTGTCATCTCTGATCTGGGTTTGTACCATCGGTTCCTAATGGGTCACACCTCCACTCTTGTCTCCACCACAGTCTCGTTTCAGTACAGCAGCCATAGCTAAGGCTAGTAATGCACACCTACAGTCCTAGCACTCAGAAGTCAAAGGCAAGAGGATGACAAGTTTGAGGCCAGCCTGGAGACTGATCTTGCTGTCTCTGTCTCAGTCTCTCTCTCTCTCTCTCTTACACACACACAGACACACACAGACACAGACACAGACACAGACACACACACACACACACACACACTCCCCTCTGTCTTAGTCACTGTCATATTGCTGTGAAGAGACACCATGACCAAGGCAACACTTAAAAAAGGAAGTATTTAATTGGGAAGTTCTTATAGTTTTGGAGGGTTAGTTTACGGGCATCATGGCAGGGAGCAAGCATGGAGAGAGAGAGAGAGAGAGAGAGAGAGAGAGAGAGAGAGAGAGAGAGAGAGAGAGAGAGAGAGAGACAGAGACAGAGACAGAGAGAGAGAGAGAGAGAGAGAGAGAGAGAGAGAGAGAGGTGTTGAGACTGATGTGGGCTTTTGAAGCCTCCAAGCCCATCCCCCAGTGACACACTTCCTCTAACAAGGCCACGCCCCCTGTTCTTTCTAATCCTTCTCAAAGGATGCCCCTCTCTGATGACTCAGCATTCAAATACGTGAGTTTATGAGGGCCGTTCTTATTCAAACCACCACACAATGCCAGCAACAGCCTGCCTCAGAACTTTGCATAGTAAGATTAATGGCATCCATTTAAGCACTGTGGTCATATTTTGTGTTACTTGTAGCCACAAGCATTCTAACTAAAACACATCAAGAGAATACCTAATGGCTGCAGGTAGAAAACTGGCCCTTAAACTAAGTAACTGGAGAGGCAGGAGACTAGGTGCTAGTCTTATGACCACAGTGAATAAATAAGAGGATGCGAGGGGACATGCGGGTTTAGGTTATTATTTATTATTTACTTATTGTAGGTGTTCACATACACCGTGGTAAGCATGTAGAGTCAGAGGACATCTTGTAGGAGTTCTCTCCTTACATCATGTGGGTACCAAGGCTTGAATTCAGGTCTTTAGCCTTGGAGGGAGAGGCCTTCATTGACTAAAATACTCTGACAAAAAAACAACTCCTCACAGGAGAAAAGGTTTACTTTAGCTCATAATTTCATGTTATTGTGGGAAAGTCACAGTATCAGGAGCTTGAAATAGTTGGTTCTATCCATAGTCAAGAACAAAGAGAAGTGAATGTGTGCTCACTTGCTTGTGCTCAGCTCAATTTCCTCACTCTTACACCATATTAAGGATCCCCTGCCTAGGGAATAGCATCACCCACAGTGGACTGGGTCTCCTTATATTAACTAGCAAAGACAATTCCCTACAGAGATACCCACAGGCCAATCCAATGTAGACAACTCCTCATTGAGACACTTTTTCAGGCGGTTCTATAAGTGTCAAACTGACCATTAAGGTAAGCACCACACCCCAGATGAAATTATAGAAGCTGAAAGCAAACGCCACCTATGCAGATGAGTTGAGCTGCATCTGCCATGGAGCAATGGAGATTCTATTCTGGGCCATTCCGCATAATTAAAGAGCATGTTCCCTCTGTCTGCAGTGAGTGAGAAGGGAGCAAACTCAGAACTTTCCAGAACTGCCTCTTACCAGAGCATGCCCACTCCTTTCCACCGTTCCTCAGTAGGCTGAGGAGCTGTGTCTTCTCTAGTGGGTGGGCACATGGATCCCCATTCAATCCCAGGAATATGTAACTTTTATTATTTTTGGAAAGCCTGTCTAAGGAGCGGAATGTTTCTGTGCTATACTTCCTGGGCTGTGGTGGTGGTGGAGTGGCCCTTCTAATGAAAGCTGCGAAGAATAAGGCATCTATTTTCCTTCTGGGGGTTGGAGAGAGAAGTACATAGGAAGTGCTCTTAAGTGAAAACGTCCACACTGGTGCTTCTGTCTTCAGCCCACAATGTCTGATTACCGATCCTGCTGTAGGTCTGTAGGTGGCTGTACTGAGAAGTCAGAAATATCCAGTCACAGCTGCCCTTCAGCACACAAGCTTGGGAACCTGGAGGCCTGCTTCCCTCTGTGCTAGCTAACTGCCCCTTGTTGAGGCTGCTAGCCTCAGTTCGTGGCAATTTATCAGTGTGTGGTTAATCGCTCCCTTCAAAGAAACAGGAAAAGCTGATCTGAGGTATTTTTGGATAAAGGACATACTTGAGAGCTCGTCTCAGAAATCTCTGTGATGATGACAGGTCATAGTCACAGAGCAGAAACGTCTGTGTTGTCAGAAACTGGGGACTCGGGAAGAAGGGACACTCCTCCTTAATAACAGGACATTTTCTTCGTCTGAGAGAAACTGGAAGTAGCTCAGATCAAGGCCTTTTCAGGTCCCAAGGCAGGAACATTCACAGTTTGTTCTAGTTTTTGTTTGGAGTTGTCCTTTGATGCTTTTCCGTGGAAGTGTCTCCTTCATCCGTCCTCACTACCCTCTTTTCTCTACAGAATGAAAGGATTGTACCGGGAAGCTACCCTGGGTTCTGGGGAACTTCTGGGCCTGGATAGAGGCGGAAGCATGAGCTGAGCTGGGCTCAGACAAGACCTGATGCTTGCCCAGCATTCTGAGCCTACAGGCTGGCCTATGCAGGGCGGGCCTGAGTGCTGGGTAAGAGACAAGGGAGTCTTCAGCATCTCCTCTCCCTGCCCTGTAGCTCCTGGGGCTGGAAACCACACAAACCCCCGCTCTACTGCAGACACAGGAGGTCCTGGCCACTGCATCCTCTGTCACCATCACAGTGCACGCTGGTCCTCTCTGCCACCATGGCTCTGTACCCATGACCCGTCCCCATTTCAGAAGAGGTTGTCTCTATCCCCACCCCCATCATCCTAGGGGCTTGGGCTGCCTCACCCATCTGTCAAAGTTCTGCCATTTTAAAAAAAATTCTTAAAAATTCTCTATCTCTTCTTCAAATCTTCTACCCAGAACTGAATCTGACTTGCTTCCACGAAAAATAAAATAAAATAAAACAAACCTATCTGAAATGCAAATCTAGTCACTTAAGTTTTGGGTTAAAATCCTTCTAAGGTCACAAGGTAAAATTCAGAAATCCTAGCATGTTCTACAAGACCATCCAAAAGCTGGCTTCTAGCAGTCACACCAAATCAGGGAAGACTCAGTGACAGTCTGTAGCTCCCCTCTATAGCACATAGCAAGGTACCAGTGCTGGAGCTGGGACTGCTGCTTTCTGCTATTGGAATGGCAATGGGAGACCTGGACGCATGCCTTAGAACACCCGACTGACCCAAGCATACAAGAAAGCTTAGCCATCCACACTAGACCCGGGAAAATTGTCAAGGCCAGAGGTGTAAGGGAAGGGAAGAAACAGATCTAGACAATTAACGACAAAGACATTTGGGAACTAACAATGTTACTGGTCACAAGTGTAACCATTCCCTAAAAAAAAATAAGTCATATTCTATGTGAATCCCCCTCAGAAATCCCCACTCTGTGCCCTGCCCTGCCCCGCCCCGCCCCGCCCCACCCTGACACAACCTCCTTACAATCAAAAGACCTATGGATGAACTGACCACGGTGCCAGAAGACAAGGGGCCACATGTTCTACGCAGGACACGCCTGCTCTCCATAGTCATCCTGACCTCTGACCCCACAGGGTGCCCAGCGATTACTGGTACAGTAATGAGCGTCACGGAGCAGAGTGAACAGCTAGCTCCTTGGAGAAGCTGTCACATTGGGCGCTTTCTCCACAGACATAGTAGAACCTCACTGAGGATTGTGCTTCTGAGGTGGCCATGCATCTGCCAGACCCCCAACTCACACCTTAATCTAGAGCAGGAGTTCCCACCCTTCCTAATGCTGTGACCCCTTAGTACAGTTCCTCATGTTGTGGTGATCCCCCAAGCATAAAATGTTCTTCATTGCTACTTCATAAAGGTGACTTTTGCTACTGTTATGAATTGCAATGTAAACATCTGATGTATGGATGACCCGGTGAAAGGGTCATTCACCCCCAAAGGGGGTGTGACCCACAGGTGAGAGCCACTGGCCAAGTGTCTTATTTACATCGCGCTGCTGCAGACCCAGGACGGCTGTGGAGACTGTGGCCACTCTGCAAATGCAAAGAAGCTCCAGTCTGAAGGCCAGAGTATCCTCAGGTCCTGGAAGGCTTTATCATGCAGCGCAGCAGGCTGGCAGAGCTCTGATGTGCTTCTCCCTACTAGAGGACCTCCCTGCCCTGCTTCCAGAGCCACAGTACACAAGTGTAGCATAGTGGGACAGGGTTTAGGAGGGCAGTCCTGTCATGATAACCAACGGCCTGGTAACTTAACTCTTTTTCCTGCTGTGACCAGATACCTGCCAAGAACAAACTTAAGAGTAGGAGGAGTTATAGCTTAATAAGGGGTGTGGTTCACCACGGGTTGGGAAGCATGGTGGTGGGAGGTAAAAACTGGCCACACCAAGAGTGGACAGGAAGTGAGGCCAAGCTATTAAACGTCAAGTCTAGTTCCTATAGAGCCACCTCCTCCATTGAGGTCTGCATCCTGAAGATTCTATTACCTTTCCAAACTGCATCCCCAGGACCAAAGCCATGAGCCTCAGGGAGACATTTCACATTCTGACCTTACCTGACCTCAGCACTTCCGGTTCTTGCCCTGTGTTTCTGGACTCTCTAGTAGCCACACAACGAACTCACACAGAGGGACCATGACCAGACAACAGACGCTCAGACGGCCCACCATGGCCAGCTGAATCTCTCAGGCTTGATCTACAGACTGCTCAGTTTTCATGGTGTCTGCTATTTCAGAAAGGGCTCTCCCTCACCCACAGCAGCACAGAGTGCCACCCAGGGTGACTACAGAAGGGGAGGGGCATCCAACCATCCACATCCCACTGCAGGAAGGAGCACATACCTTCGTGAGCTGCAGCTCCGAGGAGAATCCCAAACCGAACACGGTATTGGCTCTGCTGTCAGCCCACTGCCCGAACTTCTGTGACGTTTTGGTGAAAGTCATGTTCGGGGTGATGGTGCTGTTGATGATCACCTGCAGGAGACGGCCAGAGGGAGAGTGTTAACTCTGAACTTTCCTCTTCTCCTGGGAAAGCCAGTGGCTATGGGGCGCTTCCTCTGTCTGCTGTATTTGCTCCTGAGTTGTTCTGGCCAGGGTAGACACACGACCAGGAAAAATGGGCATTTCAGACACTTAACAACAGAAGAGTCTAAAACAGGATCTTTTCACATCATCAATAGGAAAATACTTTTCCCAAGAAAAACATGGTTTCCAAAATTGATGTTTTATTGCCCCAAATATACCAAGCATAAAAGTATCCTTAAAGGCCAGCCACGTGCAGTTCCCAGAGGAACCACTCCCACAGCCTCCCACTCTTGAAATCCCTGCCGCTCAGACACCAAGACAAACCAATCAATACTTCCACCAGCAGGAAGACCCTTGCTTCCCTAGGGAAGGAGAAGACATTCCGATTTGGAGAGTAGAGGGTTAATTGATATAGATTGGTCATGCTGGTATAAGGAGGGGGTCTGTGAGGAAGGGCACGGGGACCTGGTGCTGGCTCTTACCACCTATGGCCTCAAAAAGAAGAAGAGCGGCCACAGACCCTGGAAGAAAAGATCATGGAGAACATGTATTTTCTAATATTGTATTTCTGGTTAGCAGAATTGCTGCCATGAAATAAATGTCCAATAAACATTTTTAATACATGAATGAATGCATCGTACACCAGATGACCGTGGGTCAATCACAAACGCACCCCAAGGGGTCCCTTGAAAGTTAGTAGATAAAGTCCAACCAGTTTAGCATACATCTCCCAGCCTTGCCCCTAACAGGCTGTCCCAGAGTTAATCATGATGCAATAAGAAGAGGGACACTCTCATATTTCTTTAAAACCAAATAATTTCTAATTTCTTATAAAGTATTTTTATCTAATTTTATCTTTAAAGAAGGGGAAGTTGAGGTTCAACAAAGTCAATTGACTCATTTAAGGTCATAAACCAGCAAGTGGTTAAAAGTGTGAGTGTCAAAACATGGTCAAGAGAATGAGCCATGGGGAAAGATGCCATGGGGAACTGTGAGAGGCTCCAGGAAAGCAGGTAGAGAGTCTTATTTTACCTCAGGTGCATTTTTACCTTGTATTTTACCTCAGGTACATTTTACCTCAGGTATATTTTACCTCAGGTGCATTTTACCTCAGGTATATTTTACCTCAGGTGCATTTTACCTCACATACATTTTGCCTCAGGTGCATTTTACCTTAGGAGTGTTTTGTCCCCTGATTTGTTCTTGGACATGAATTTTGTGCTTCATGTGACAAACACATTCAATTTATATAACATGTCTATTCTTGTAGGATGTCAAAATTTAGCTAATAGAACTCAATCTGATCAGCGAATCCTAAATCTGGGTCGGGCCTTCTGCCTTGTTTTTGTGCTTTCCCACATACAATCTATAGTACGTGCCAGGCAATTGTGTTTACATTGGTCTGTCCTGAGAGAGTTTTAGGAAAGGGCTGGCTCTGTTAATAGTATGTGCTTACTGACGTTTATTTACATGTTTTTCAGAACTCAACCAACCTTCTTTGGATCATCACTTTCTTTGTTGCATTCCTGTATAAAAGCACACTGAAACTGAGGTAAGACTGTCTACAGCATTAGACTGTAGCCAGCCTATTCTCTCAGGTCGTCAGATCCCAAGTTTAGCAGACAAGATCTGCACAGGAGACGAAGTGGACAGGTGTGTGTGGTGAGTGGTTTGCTTACAAAGCAACGGTTAAATGATTCCAAGAGCAAGACTTAGTCATCCTGCTTAAGGGGAGGGTGCTCTTCAGCTTCTCTGACCTATGAACTCATCAACTTTGGGAGATTCTTGCCATTCCGTCCACAGATTGCTTCTGTGCCATCTTCTCTCCTTGCCTCTCTTTCCACGACTTCAGTTCTACACATGCTAGACCTTTTGAGTGTGTCTAACATGGTCTACACTGATTACCACCAGCCTCTTCATTCTCGATTCTCTTTGGTTTAATCTAGGCACTTTTAAAAGATTTATTTTTTGTTATTTTTAATTCTGTATATGTGTTGGGGGAGATGGCTGCCTGTGAGTGGCGGTGCCAGTGGAGGTCAAAGGAGTTGGATGCCCTGAGGCTGGAGATCCAGGTGGTTGTGAGCCACCCAACATGGGTGCTGGAACTGAAATTGAGTCCTGAGGAAGAGCACTATGTATTCCCAACCACTAAGCCATTTCTCCAGTGTTCAATCTGTTTCTCATTCACTGATCTTGGTGGCTGATGCACTCTATCTGCTGTTAAACCTATCCACTCAGCACTGCGAATGGATGTGGGGTGTGGGAGGATGGATAAGGACAAGGAAGGAGTTTGGACTGGTTAGTTGCTAGTTTTATTATGTAGCCCAGACTAGCACTGAATGCATGATCCTCTTCCTCCTTTAGCCTTCATGGTTCTGAGATTCACCACCATTCTCCCCTCCATTGAGATGTTTTTAAAAATCTAGCATATTTGGTATTTTAAAAATATGTTCTAGGACCAGGCATGGTGGGGCATACCTGTAATTTTAGCAATTGAGAGGAAGAGGCAGATCTCTGTGAGTTTGAGACCAGCCTCATCTACAGAGTGAGTTCCAAGCCAGTTAGGGTCTACTTAGTGAAACCTTGTCTCAGCCAGCCAGCCATCAATCAATCAATCAATCAATCAATCAATCTAAATCCCTGAGGATATTTTCCCTTTGTCTGTCTTGTTCACTTTCCCTCTATTTCCTCAATATATTAATCATATTTATTTTAAAATCCTTGCTGCAAAGACTAACATCTGGACCATCTCTGAATCTTTCATTTTCTGGGTTTCCCCTTCCTGACTCTAAGCATATGGTCCTGCCTTTTTGCAGGTCCAGTCATTTTGTTTTTTGTTTTTTTTTTTAATCTCATGCTGAAATGTGCAATGATTCCATAGAATGTGGCTATCTGCCAGGAGAAGTTTCCCCTTCTCCTCTGCTGGGCAAAGTAGGTAGATAAGAAATTCCTTCTTCCCTGAGCTGCACTGGGTCAGCCTGGGTTTCGGCTCCTGTGAGGCTCAGTCTCCCTTGGTTCACTCCTGGATTTAGGGCAGGCCCTTCAAATCCACATATCTTTACAACTTGGCCAGCCTCATATACTGGCTTCAGATTTGTACATAACTGAGCATGGCCTTAAACTTGTGATGCTCCCACATGCTGGGGTTGTAGACTCGTGCCACCACCCATGCAGCAGTTGTGAAGGGGAACTTGGCCATGTGTTCATGGTTACTCAGGTCTTCCCTCCTGTCATGTAAGTCACACCATCATCAGGATTTCCTCTGGTTTCTCCACCAGGAACAGCCTTTCTGCAGGGCTCAGCTCAGTGCACAGCCTAAAGCCACCCCTAGTCAGTAAGTGCCCAGGTGACAGGGTGTGTAGGAGCCCAGTGTCCACTCCTTACTATCTCTGGGGTGTTCATGTTTTTGTGTGTTGTAGACTCTTGGCAGGGGCTCAGTTTTTGTATACTGTAAGTTAAGAAGATGTCCTGGGTTGGGGAAGGGAGAGTCAGCCGTGTCAAAGCTCCTCCATGTTGAGTTTCAGTTCTATCTCTTTGGTCATGCTTTGCTGATTCCCCTCCCCCAGCAGCATCTCTGCCAAAGCCCAGCCCCAACCTTCAGCCTGTATCCAGAATTGGCAAATGTTTACTGGAGAGGGGCCACCATCTTGGTTCTGAGTGGTCCCATTTTTCTGGCTCTCATTGTAGTAGAGGTCTCTGATGCCCCTTAAATCATACTCATGGGACTAAGGATGCAGTTCTTGGGTGCAGTGCTTGCTCCACATGTGCAAGCTCCTAAGTTCAAGCCCCCAAATTGTCCCAAAGTCCTATTTTTCCTATTTGTTATCAGAGAGTACACTGTGAGTGGCCCACTAGAAGCTACGAATCTCAAGTAGAACTGCGTGCTGAAGCAACAGAGATTCAGATCCACACTGCACTGCGAGTTTGGTTGGACATTATTCTACAGTGTTTATGGCAAACATGCAGTTTCTCACAAGGTCACCACTCATGTCGATTAAGCAAAGCTGGGCTTAGGTATGCCAGTCTAGCCCATTGGTATGGTTTTAAGCTCAGCTGCTCTTCAAGTCCTGTAACAGTCCATGCATTCACTCAAAGCAGGGATTCCAGACCACTTACACCTGCTCATCTGTTCCCCCCTCCATCTGCAGCATGTGATGGAAAGTAGAGAGAGCAAGGAGCTGCCAGACCACAGCCCATACTCTTCTCAGCCCATGCTCATGAGTCTTCTCCTCTTCTGTCTCCTAAAAGAAGGGTCCAGCCACTCAGCCAGAACCAAACTTGCCCCAGTCTCCTGGATCCCGTGTCTTTGTCTCCAGCTCCAGGACATTCCTCTCTACCATACAATTGCACTCTGTACCACGCCACCACCACCACCACAGGTAACAGGAGGTCTGTCTGTCCTTGGGACACAGGATGCCGACCTTGCAGAACTCACGAGGATTTTGCAGAGGGAGCTGCAGCAGCATCCTCCTCATTCCTCACTGAAAGGTCTGCTCTGTAGTCCCTGTCATCAGCATCAAAGTGCCAGGGCCCTTATCTACAAGCTGGATGTCAGCCAGGGGGGAGAAAAGTGAAAGCCACATTTGCCATACTGCCTTTGCAATTCCTCACACTGGCGGGCTCCCTCAGGGTTCTACATGCCTTTGCTGCTTCCTAACAGGCTCGCCCAAGGTTCGGAGACATCCTAGATCCAGAAGGAAGGGGAGGACAGAAGAGAAATGGGGGCAGGGAAGGCCACCATTTAGTATCCCAGCATCCTTTTTGCCTTGCCCTAACTACCTGAGGTACTTGCCCTGAGCAGCATCACTGGCAGAGGAGTAAGCCACATCTATGTAAGTGAGACTGCTGCCTGCTGCCTGCCCCCTAAAAACCCAGAGCATCGACCTTCAAAAGCATCGAGAGTGACAACCCCAGTGAGCATGCTGTGAAAATGTCCCCAGCCTTGGAATCTTCTTCCCTTTTTTTGCCACTAACATGGGCATGGCCCCTGCGCTACACCTAGCTTATCCACTAAGACTGAGTCCTTCAAACAAGCTGGGCAGCAGCTAGAAGGCCTGCTCCTTCCGTCTGCCCCTCTCAGGCTCTGTCTGTCCCTTCCAGCCAACTGCATTTGCACCTGGAGGGCTGACCTAACTCTTGGAGACTCTAAACCAGCAATGGCTTTCATCTTTCTCAGGAAAAAAAGGAAAGAAAGTGAACACATATAAAAAGACCCTCTTAAAAACAATGTTTCTGGTTTTTTATTTTAAGTGCCTTTCTGTAGCCCAGGCTAACCTTGAACTTGAGATCTTCCTGACTTAGCCACCCAGGTGTTGGACTGGAGGCATGCACCTACAGAGCCAGCTGGAAAGCCCATTTGATCTGCTGTGGGTGTGCAATGGTGACGTGCCCTGTGCAGCTGGGTGGGCAGAAGGGACAGCCTGAGTTCAGGATAAAGAGATGGGATCTTACGGGGCCGAGGACAGCTCAGTTCTGGACAAGAGAATGATCTGCTCCTGGGAGGCTAGAGAGAACGAGGCTGATGGGCAGACTGATCAGCTCAGGTTCTACTAGCAAAATGAAAATGGCCTTATATAATGGTTATCACTATTATATGGTCATCACATTCAAGATACCTCAGATAGCGTCAAAGGTTTGGGAAGGAGCATGGAGCAATGGTGCTGCCATAGGTCAGCAAAACTATTTAATAATAATAATAATTAATAATAATAATAGGGGCTGGCGAGATGGCTCAGCGGGTAAGAGCACTGACTGCTCTTCCGAAGGTCCTGAGTTCGGATCCCAGCAACCACATGGTGGCTCACAACCACCCGTAATGAGATCTGGTGCCCTCTTCTGGTGTGTCTGAAGACAGCTACAGTGAATTATGCCAGAGCAGGGCTGAAGCGAACCAGGCCAGAGAGCAGCCACACACATGATGGTTCACGGCCATCTGTACAACTCTACAACTACATACACATAAAATAAATAAAATAAAAAAACAATAACGTGGGTGGGGTGGTGGCATACTCCTTTAACCCCAGCACTCTGGAGGTAGAAACAGGTGGATCTCTAGGAATTCAAGGCCAGCCTGGTCTATAAATGGAGTTCCAAGACAGCCAGGACTACACAGATAGACCCTGTTTCAAAACAAACAAAATGTGGTTTCTCAACATTTACAAATACACTTTTGAGCACAAGCCTATGAGAAGCCTTTGCATAGAGTGTGGGAAATGTTGCTCACAGCAGCAGTGTTAGCAACCACAGTATCTACCACCAGCAGAATGTATAATAAACTGTAGCACTCTCATAATAAAAAGCTATCTGGCAGGAAAATTAAACAAGGTTTCAGTCATTAACATAGATGAATCACAAAACACAGTATTAATATTTTAAAGGATATCATCAAAGAACACATATGGGATTCTATTTGTATAAAAGTCAAAACCAGATAAAATAAATAAGGTATTAGTTAGGCAGGGGTCAACACACTATAATCCTTAGGCTAAACCCAACAGATAGCCTGTGGTTTTTAATCAAGTTTTACTGGACTAATCATTTACATAGAGTCTGTGGGTCTATGAACAGCTTCTCATCACAAGGGAAAAACAGAAAAGCTGCAAGAGATCATATTTTATGATCTCTTGCAGCTTGTCAACAAGTTTCTCTCTAGCTTGTCAATAAGTATCTCTCTAGCTTGTCAACAAGTTTCCAGCCTCTGGTTTAAGGACATGCTCTCTCTCTCTCTCTCTCTCTCTCTCTCTCTCTCTCTCTCTCTCTCTCTCTCTCTTTCTCTCTCTCTCAAACACACACACATTTACACACACACACATTCTCTCTTTTCCACTCTCTCTCATAAACACACACACAGACATACACACACACACACACACACACACACACACACACACACGTGAATGGTCAAATCACCAAGGGAATGCTTGTTACAGTTTCAGGAGAGGATGATCTCTTAATGGACGGATGAGAATCATGTAATTAGGGAGCAGCCCACACATCCTTTTGGAATATGGAACATGACTCCACTTAAGAGTCTTCGGCTTTATCATGGTGTGAAAGTGATTCATAGTCATTAGAAATCATACTTCACATTTTTATTTATCTTACTTTATTTTTGCAGTGCTGGATCTGAAATACAGGGCATTTGGCATGCAGTTGAGAGCTATACTACAGCCTCTAACTGTTGATCTTTCCCCAGCTGGTGGTACCTATCATGATCCTTTGCTGGACAGCAGCCACAAGGGTAAACTCTGTAGCACCTATGTGGCAGAGCTGGGACACTCAGTGGGTTAGTGTGTCCAGCGCAGTGTGAGCTGGGACACTCTGTGGGTTAGTGTGTCCAGCGCAGTGTGAGCTGGGACACTCTGTGGGTTAGTGTGTCCAGTGCAGTGTGAACTAGGACACTCAGTGGGTTAGTGTGTCCAGCGCAGTATGAGCTGGGACACTCAGTGGGTTAGTGTATCCAGTGCACTGCATCACTCAGTGGGTTAGTGTGTCCAGCGCAGTGTGAGCTGGGACATTCAGTGGGTTGCTGTGTTCAGCGCAGTGAGATATTCAGTAGTTCAACACAGTGCTTTGCTATGTTGTTTTCAATTTGTGATGAATTTATTAAGTTGCAGACTGGGCCCCCAACAATTGGAGTGGGGGCTGTTCCCTCAGCCTGTTGCCTGTCTGCCTGTGGATTCAGAGCCCCTAAATGGACCACCTTATCTGCCTCCAATGAGAGAGGATGCACCTAGTCCCACAGCGACTTGATGTGCGGGGGTGGGGTGGGGGGTGGGAGTCGGTTGGGTGGGGTGACTCCCAGAGGGAGTCTTCCCCTTTTCAAAAGAGAAGGGGGAAGGGTTCTTTTTTGAAAGGATGGAATGGGGGGGGACTTGCATAAGGGAGTGCTGGGAGGAAGAAGCTGATATTGGGATGTAAAGTGAATAAATAAAAGAAGATAAATAAATAACTTAAATAAAAAGTTGCAGGCTAGGGCCTTTGTACTAAAGGACCTACTTGAACTGAGTAGGAGACCACGAGTGCCCAACTTAGTATTAATACATTGAGAATAACTGCTACCAAACCTATAACAGAGTTGTTCTGAGGCTCATCTTCAGGGTGAGAAGAGCCTGTATCCTGAGACTCTGGCAAGCACAATGGAAAGAAGAGGGGGCTGGGCTTACAGAGAGGAGGGGCTGGGCTTACAGAGAGGGGAGGGACTGGGCTTAGAGAGAGAGGAGGGGCTGGGTTTACAGAGAGGGGAGGGACTGGGCTTAGAGAGAGAGGAGGGGCTGGGCTTACAGAGAGAGGAGGGACTGGGCTTAGAGAGAGAGGAGGGGCTGGGCTTACAGAGAGGGGAGGAGCTGGGCTTACAGAGAGAGGAGGGGCTGGACTTACAGAGAGAGGAGGAGCTGGGCTTACAGAGAGGAGGGGCTGGGCTTAAAGAGAGAGGAGGGACTGGGTTTAGAGAGAGAGGAGGGGCTGGACTTACAGAGAGAGGAGGAGCTGGGCTTATAGAGAGAGGAGGGGCTGGGCTTACAGAGAGGGGAGGGGCTGGGCTTAGAGAGAGAGGAGGGACTGGACTTACAGAGA
>NW_022196904.1:71686242-71703133 GCF_008632895.1 Mastomys coucha
GGGCTGGGCTTAGAGAGAGAGGAGGGGCTGGGCTTAGAGAGAGAGGAGGGGCTGGACTTACAGAGAGATGGGGGGACTGGACTTAGAGTCTAATCTTAAGTGGAGAAGTGGAGTTCAAGCAGACTGTGGGGCAAGCAAGGAAGAAGTCACATAAGTGGGGTCTGTCATACAGAGGACAGGAACAGGGAACCTGGGGCAGGAAACTACCACCAGGAAGCAACTGAGGAAGAAGCTGACAAACACAGAGGTGGAGGTGAGGCATAGCAGAAGGAAGAATGAGGCAGAGAGAGGAGATTGGGGACATGCTGCAGACCAGGGAAAAACTGCCTTCTAGGCACAAGGGAAGAAAGACAGGGAGAAACCAGAGTCCAGGGGGGAGAGGGTCTACTTTGTAAAGCACCAGGCACAAACTTTGATGTCGGCTGCTAACTTTTCCATGCATCTTCTCCTGAGTTCCATCTGCATCTTCCACATAGAACAGTGTCCTGATGAAAGATCTAGTGCCTGCTGGACACTGGAACCACACTTTCTTAGGATACCAAAACACTGTGACCTTGCCTTGGAAGGAGACCAGGTAGGAAGAGAACATTGCCAAGCCCAGGAATCTGGAGGCTGAAGGACTTAGCAATGTCTCATGAAAAACTCTGAGATACAGCAACCAAAAGATAGGCTGCCTGCTCCCAAGGTGGACTAGCAAGATGCCCCCTCCCAATCCCATGGTCTCCTTGTGCCTCAGAAATGGAAGGAAAGAATATGACGTTCATTGGAAACCTACTAGGTGGTGGGAACATTCTAGAAAGTCAATCTCTTAAAAGAAGGGCTCTACATTTTTTTTTCAGAAGAGGAAACAACAATGGTGGATAGAAGATGGGAACCTGTGTTCTTTACTTTTTAAAAAGTAGTCCATCTGTGTGTGTGTGTGTGTGTGTGTGTGTGAGAGAGAGAGAGAGAGAGAGAGAGAGAGAGAGAGAGAGAGAGAGAGAGAGAGAAAATGCAACTGTGCATTTAATGGAGGTCAGCTTTTGTGCGTTGGTTCTTGCCTTCCATCATGTTGGTCCAGGGAACCAAACTCAGACTTTGAAGCTCGGCAGCAAGCATCTTTACCTGCTGAGCCATCTAACCAGCTTCTGATTGTGTTTTTGAAAGCGACTTTACATTCCTAGAATACCCTAAGTTTACTAAGGTTTCAGCTGCTTCTATCCTTTGAAGCACCACGAACAGGCAGAACTTTTGGCACAGTGAGCACTGCTAAATATTTGTAGAACAGATGACCCCTCAGGTCTCTGCTAATGTAGGTTTTCTGTGATCCTATAAATAACCAAGAGCCAAGGGCAGGAGAGTCATCCAGCACACCCAGGAGGAGCACCTGCTTCAGGCAAGCCTTGCCCATAGGCACAGGCAGCTTTTCACACGGATGACAGTGATTAACTTGGTCCACAAAGAGTGCCAAAAGCACAATGAAATCAAGGCTGCAATGGCTCAATTAACAAATGCTCTGGAATACAAGCTTCTTTATCCTGGAGGTGGCCATTCTGTGCAAAGCTCACTACAAATCATGAGGCTGTGACAGCCATGGCAAGGCTCTGAGAAGCTGGAAGTTAGGTGGTCCTGCCCATCATCTGTGAACCTGGCTCACCCTTGGCACAGGCCCTGTCCCTCCTCACTCTCCTTCTGTGCACATGGTTCACATGCTGCATGCCTGGAGAGGGGGCAGCCAGGCCTGACCTCATCACAGCTCACTCCCCCATCATAACTTCCTGTCCATCATGTCTATGGTGCTACCTACTCTGCCTTGGCTCTGAGACAAGCAAGCAAGCAAGCCAGGCACACCTCTTCCTAAGTCCATATGCAAAGAACCCAGTATCTGGGAAGTCCATACACAAACATAAGATCCACATCACCTCCTAGGGCTTGGATAACATGGAGGCGCCATATCGCAGGCTTCTCACCAGGCCATGTCTTTAGGGCACAACTGGAAGGACATGTGCCATACTGCCACTCAACAAAGGGAATGTGCTTGTGTTTCAAGAAAAAGAAAGAACAGGGTGAATTGGGTTTTCTCTCAGGTCGGTGAAGCCCTCTGTCCTTTTTCCTGCAGGAGATCACAGGGAAGAGGTACTCGAAGTGCCTGGGAGTGTTGGGATGGCAGCAGCTGAGTGCTGGCTCCAGCACTGCTCCTCAGGCAGAGCCTGTGCTCTTCTAGCAGCTGAGTTTATACAGCTACTGCGTCTGGTGTAGCCTTAGCTCAAAGCGACCTTTGAATCTCTTCCATCCCAGCAACGTGTGACTGAAGTCCATCTACTCCATCCCAGAGGGATACGTTTGCTTTTCCAGTCGTCGATGCCCTGTGCTTTGGGGAGCACGTTTGGCCTATGTGTGCCAAGCAGAAGAGAAGCGGGACCAATGCCTGCCTCTGGTAATCAAGGAACGCCCATAAACTGAGTGAGCATTCCCAGTTCAGATCAAAATTTACAATCAAAGGCCTTAAACAAAAAAGAGTCATTCTCGTGTGGTGGAGAATACAGTGGTGGAGAAGAGACAAGGCAGCCATACTTCCTGGTGCATGGGTGCGTCTGGAGCTTTGCATGTATGGCTTGAGGGATGAAGGGCCTAAGTGAACATGACCCATGGCAGCTATTCAGAAACAAGGAGAAATAAGCCATGCTGATTGCATGGAGATGTTGAGGAGAGACTACAGACCAGAGCCTGAACCCAGAAGTGGAGGCCTCATGTCAGCACAGGTGCCTAGCAATCAGTTCAGCATACTACATTTATTATAGGCAAAGGAAGGAAGGCAAGAAATCTAGAGTATTAAGACAGGGCAGGGTTTGAGGCAGCAAGACTTCAGTATTGGGCAAAGACGGGTAAATTGGGTGGTGATACCTAGCATGGACTGAGGTCCTGTCTCCATTCCCTGCCTAACTGCGGAAGCTGGAAGCCAAGGCTCTCTCTTGATGATTCCTGTCCATTGTACTTGCTGCTGTCAAGGGAGAGTCCAGCAGAACTGTGGTGGTTCTAGAACATCTAGTACTATTGGGACAATAGACCTGTCCCTGTCTCCAGGAACTGGGGATAGTAATTCAATGACTAAGTCTAACCCACATCCCCTAGCCTTTTGCTCCCTTTGCCAAACGGCTCTACTGCAGCTCTACAGGCTGCAGTGGTGAAGCTGGAACTCTAGGTGGACTTTAAGAACATCTAAGGTGACCAGAGACATGGTGGGAGGCAGCCTGAGAAGCTCTGGCTTAGTCTCTGAATTCCAGTGGTGCTCCACAGTCTGCCTTTCCAATTCCCACTTCTTAAGTGCCTCTCTAACTCAGTGACGACCCCACACTAGGCTGGAGTTACCTCTACTACATGTAACTCACCTTCCTGCACCCATCCGACTCCTCAGAGCCATTTTAGCTGGCTTCCACCACACTGCCAAGAACTGCAGAGGCATACCAACACACTGGCTGACAGTTTGACAAATTACTAAGAGCCCAGCTAATAACCAGCACACTTGCTATAAAGGACGATGTTTTAGATATAGTTAAGCCCAATAAATCTGTGGATAACTCAACTGCCAGAAGTGCAAACCATCTAAGGATGGCAGATACGCTGCCAGAATCTATAGATGAAAGAAAGCAGACGGGCTCAATTCTCCATCGCTGTCAGAACATCCTGGAGAGAGCCCAAGCAACTGCAGCTAGAAGCACAGAGACATGGTGATTACAACTGCAGTCCCACTGAGCCTCCCAGAAGTAAAAATAAGATAAAATACAACTTTAAAATAAAGGCACCCTTCAGGGGGTCCCTTCATTACAAATGAGGCACCTACTACATGTCAGGTGCCGTCGCATGTCCTTGCTACAGGCCACCCCATAACCACATCCCCAATGCTCTATCTCAGCTGATTAGATGGGAGAACTAATTCTTTAGTCTGTTAACATGTTCATCAGAACAACTGCTGTTCTCTGAAATGATAAGGGACACACACTCCCTGGATGAAAAATATCAGGAAAAGCTTCTCTAGTTGCCAGAGTGAAACTTGTGCCAACCCAACGAGTCAGGGCCGGTGTCATAGGAACTGGGCACCTGTCCCAGCTTATCATGCCTCCCCAAGAGTATAAAACCCCACTACCTATGCCTAGGTGTGGAAGTTGAAAGAGAAAGAAAGGACCATGAGACCAATCACCTTCATCTCTAGACTCTCATGGTACTGAAAACCAGAAGGAGACACTTGGAGGAAAGCCAGGGTGCTGCATCCGATAAGGAGGCATTGGCAGGGTCTCCTGCCTTACCAGGGGGATCTTCTAATGGAGACTCCCTCATTCTCTCTTTACTGGTTAAGAGAAGACAGTAGATAAGCTCCATTCTATAGCTCAGCTCCCGGCTCTTTTGCTTTGTACTGTCTAGGAAAGATGGCCTTGATGCAGAATCCACGAGGGACCACAGATAGTAGGCAAGGAGCCACCACCGCAGGGATGCAGCTGGAGTCCGAGTATGTCTGGTACTACAAGAAGAGCTGCAGTTTTGAAACAAACAGAAGGCACGCTCTGTTTTGGTTTTTATACCAAATACTAGAAAACAGAAATAGAATCATGGTTTAGATGGTGATCAGGGGACTTTACCTTCAAACACACTAGATGTCAGGTGACATGCCAGCACAGGAAAATATCCAGTGGATATCCAGTGGTCACAGAGTGGAGGCAGGAAGACAGTGATGCAGAAGGCTTATTTATTTTTAAGGACATAATAGTACTTTGGTTGTCATCCCTTTATTCACTTCCCACAAATAATGCAGCCAAAATACAGAGAGGGATAATAACAGAGAGGGAGGAAATATCAGGAATAAGTAGGATTGTTAGAAATGCTAAATCAAATAAGATAGGCCATGCTTGTAATTCTGGTACTCAGGAGACTGAGGCAGGAGGATTGCCTCCAGTTCCCATCTAGCCTGGGCTACATCATAACCTCCTGCTCCACAAAACGAAAAGAAATACTCCTGACTTATTTAATAAAAGTTAATTCCCATGTCTAATAATACCAGAACCAGACTAGAGGTAATTCTCATTGATTGCAAGGGCGCAATAAACTAGCATTCACATACAGGCTGTGAGGAAGAACCCTTTGGAAAGCACTCTGGAAGTGCGCACCGAGGGCCGTGAAGTGTTAACAACATGGCCTATAGTGTTACCTGTAGGAATCCACCCCAAGGAAACATTCAAAAGGAAGCAGTAAGTATAAAAGGAACGACCGGGGATATTCACTACATGGGGAATGCTTAGTATCTATAATAGCAAGAAACTGAAGCCATCATAACAAATTAAGATCATTATAGGCTCTTATAGTAACCACTGCATGGGCATTAAAATGTTAATTATGAAGATAGTGAGGTAACGGGGAGATCTGTTGTTGTTGGTTTTTTTTTTTTCTCATTTGCCATGATTTTAGGTGGAAAAGAAAAAGCAAGATATGCGATTATGCAGACAGTTCTGCAACCCACGCTCCGTTTGTTATGCAGGTCTGCGATAAGACAGCAGGGTTTGGGATGCGGCTTCCGGAACCCTTCATCTTTCAAATGCACCCAACTGCTTTGGAATCAAAATAAAGTGAGGATGTCAAAACTGTCTCGCAGGCCAGTACCTTGGCTCCATCCACGCTGATGATCCGATAGCTGTTCCTGGTGACATCATAGAAGTAGGAAACCGTGACGGCCTGCTTGCTTGCTGGCACCCAGTTCTTCTTGGTGCTGGGGTCAATCTGGAAGACGTGCGCTCGAGTGGTGAAGATGGGCTGTTCTCTGCAATAGGACAGATGTGTGTATGAATTGATGGAATTTGACCTAATGTATAATTTATGATTTCTAGGCCACCCACCATCTCATACAATTTCAAGTAGCTTATTGACAAAGATACATATGCATGAGAACAATTAAAATGAGGAGGAAGAGAAGGAGGAGGAGAAGAAGGAGGAGGAAGAGGAGGAGGAAGAAGAGGAAGAGGAGGAGGAAGAGGAGGAGGAGGAGGAGGAGGAGGAGGAGGAGGAGGAGGAGGAGGACAGCATCACTGTGAGCGGTCTCTGCAGCCCACACTCCATTTAGCTACACTACCTGGAGGCTGCTGGGCAACTGGCCTAATGAGCAATTTGCTTAAAATGAAATTCTTCGTTGAGAGTTTTTACATTGCTGTCAAGAGTTCTATTTTTTTTCCCTGACACCCTGTTAGCATTTGTGGGGGTGAGGGACTCTTTGGAACTAATTCATTTTAGAAAATTAAAAAAAATTTATTTTGGGAGAATCTGCATCAATTTTAGGATTCTGTAACCCATTCGAAGCTTAATATTTAAGTATTTCTCAGATTTGAGGAACTGTTTTGAATGACAGAATTATTTTATAGCCTTGGAAGCATTGCCAGTTTGCTTTTGAAACCTGCAAGGCCTCTCCAGTTTAGAGAGGCTGTCAGGTTTTGTGTAGACCCTCCTTGTAGTCTAATCTTTGCTGAGCCTCTCCTGCTCTGACTGAACTGTCTCTTTCATCCTGCCTGCCTGTGAATGCTTCCTCTGACTGCTAAAAAAAATTAACCAAATTAACACATTATCTATGTTTCTTTCTGTTTAGTAAAGAATTAATTAGGTCCTGACAATAGGGATTAATAACTAAGACAGGTTTTTAAACTATAATAGAATCCACTTCACAGTCATGCTTTGAGATATCTGCTTAACAAAGTAACAAAAAAGAAAAAAAGAAAAGAAAAAAAGAAAAAAGAAAAAAAAAAAGAAACACAGACTCACCATGAAATCTGTTTTTTAAAAAAAGCTTTGTCGGCAAACTCTCAAAAATTCTTCTAAGTTCAAAATAAGACAAAAATTAGGGAGGGGAGCCACCAGCATGCAAAAATAATGTCACAAAAACACTATAGATTAGTAAGCATTGATTAAAGATACAAAATTAAACCTAAAGGTTTGATGTTGGTTCAGTCAAATTAATTTTCAAAGTCCTGTTGATGTCAAAAGAGATGATAAAGAATAGGACACCTGAGTGGACACAGAAGTTCAAAGGGCAGGGAAGTCTCAAGTGGCTATCCTGTCAGTGGAGAGGGGCTGGGCAGGAGTCTCTGAGCTCTCTCCATTCCCCTCCCCCCACCCCTCCCACCCCCGCACCTGCAGAAGACTCATTACTGGAAACACAGCTCTCAGGGGGAAACTTTGATCTAGGAAAGCAATTTACTCATTGAGCCTCACACAAGGGATGTCAGATAATATCATGGACATTGGCGCGGTGTTAGAGGAACTCAGAAACCTCTGGAAGAGTATGCGAAGAGTATAATGCCAATATAACTGCTTCTAGAGCTGGTATTCCAGAAGACAGCGCCAGGCCGGCTTTCCTGCGCCCCTCTAGGCCCAGGAAGCAGGAAAAGTACCAGCAGGAGTGTGAGTTACTTGGCCATTTCCATCAGTAAGTCTCAAGTTCACTCACTAGCTTCACCCCAAACCCACACCCTTCCAGTGGCTACGTGACAACTGTAGAAAGAAAACGAAGATTCTTGCCATAACGTTTCACATCTGTTGTCAAGAGGCCAAGCTGTGCAGAGCATATATCCATGAATACAATGTGGTGAAGCCTGACATCTGGATGGCCCAGCTGTGCCACTCACCAGCCAGCACTGTAGCTTTCTAATCATCTAAATACAACACTATAAAGAAAAACATTCTCATGCAACAGCCTGCACATGTGAGAGAGGAGTTAGGTGAGCTGCTGTGCCACAGAGAATGTGGGGGATTAAATTATACTGAATCTCTGCTGTACTCTCCCCCAGCATTAACCCATGGTCAGAGAGGAGCTCCTTTCAGGGATGGAGCCCCAGCTTTTGGACGTCCGTGCTTCCTCAGTGTGGACGGGGATCTGGGATTGAGTATACACATGCAGTGTGTGGACATATGTTTGCTAAACCTTCATGATAGTGATTAGACATGATTACTAAAATTACCTGCTCCCAAGCCTGTCCTAGCCCCTGGCACCCGACTCTCTAGTGAAAGGGCCTGGGGCCAGGGAAGCCGGGTCCTTAGACATTACCAAAGGATTCAGAAAACAACATGGTCCCCAAAGCCAGTGTCTCTCATCTAGAATGACACAGCTGACAGTTAGTGACTCAATCTACTCCTGAAAGGTCTCCTACAGCTCTGGGAGTCAACAGTGGGGCCGAGTACTGATTCTACGGCCACAAAGGGTGAGGATAGGGGCCTGAGGGGAGGCAGAGGTACTCTGGTCAGAGAGCAGAGGCAGTGTTTCTCATCGGGGAGGAGGGAGAGAAGGTAGTGAGCCTGCTATGTTCCAGCAATGACTTTCTGTATATACTGTGTCCTTAAAGCCTGCAGGAGTGAGGACTTGAGGCAATCAAAGTGAAGAGAGATGCTGGGAGGAAGACTGGAAAGGCAAGGTAAGATGGCAGAGCTTTGTGACTTAGAATATAGCCAAAGTGGCCTGCTGTCTGCTTGGCATGACTTGGGTCAGGTGAGCACTCAGACAAGAGGCCTCCATCTCCAAATTTGCCTTCTCAGCTTTGGAATCTGAAAACCTTGAGTTCCCACCTCACCTGGAGGTGGGAAGGTACAGCAGGTTCATCTGGGCATAGCACAGTTACCAGAGCTATGCTTTCTACAAGGAGAGACCTAGGAGGGGCACCGCTGGGACTCTCACCACACCCATCCTGAAAGTGATCACTATACCAAAAAGCTATGGCTCTACTGAGACCACAGAGCTACCTTCCTTGGTCCTGAGGTCCAAGCAAACAAAGGTGGTGATGAGGAATGGGGGGTAGAGGGTGGGGATGGAAGGGACTGGACAGGACCTGGAGCTGTACAGCCATTCTGATAAGCAGCTCTGTGCCCAGCAAGCCACCCACAGGACTGGGATTTCCACATGAATAACCCAATCTGAGGGTACTGGGGAGTTTCAAGCTATTCTACTGATATTAAAAAAAAAAAAAAAAATCTAATGTTATTTCAAGAAGAAGGGAAAAAAAAAAGACCAGGATGAAAAGAACAGCCAGGCGCTGACATTTACCAACTGCTTAGCATTCTGCATATGAGATTTCTCATTCAAGATCACAATAATCCTGTAGAGAAAGTGCTGTACAGGTGGGAGAGAGAGGCTCAGAATGGCCAGGAGGCCTGTCTGGGTCACACAGTGAGTGGCATACCTGAAAACTTTAACCCTCTCTTAGCCATGCCCCACCAGGAGAGTTAGTTAACACAGCAGCTGTGGGCATTATACGGGTCCCCATGGGGCTCCCTTCTAATGTAATCTCCTCCCTTTGAAGATGAGACTTACTTTGGCCTTGTTTGATTGTTTGTTTGATTGAGAGATATTGATTGGGGTCCAGGGTTGTTTTTCAGGCAGTTAGTCCCCAGGGACCCTCATCTGTGATTCTCCTACTTCAGCCTCCTCCATGGGCTTATCACTACTTGGTCTGACTCTCTTAACCAACAGAATACAGCAAAGGTCACAGGTTGTCACGTGTGTGATTACACACGACTGTGATTTGTTTTCAGCGGATTCTTCCTTGCTGGCTCTTGGGAATATTAAGAGTCCTACATTATAAGGCACTCCCATGTCCCCAGGGGCCAGCATTCTACCAACAACCAGGTGAATTTCAAACCAGCCCCTTGGCCATCAAGCCTTCCTGTGGGACTTCAGCCCCTACCCGACACAGTACCTGACACAGGACTTCATCCAGCTAAGGGACATTCGGACTCCTGCCTTACAGAACTGTGGCTTGAGCAGCTAATGACAGTGAGATAGATAACTAATACACTGTCCTTCACGGGACATCTACAATGTCCTCATCAGATCCTCCGAACAGCTGTGAGAGGACAGTGTTCTCCACACAGAGCTCAGGGTTGCAAGACAATGCTGAGCAGCAAGAAGAACACAATTGGAGTGCTTTAAATTCAGAGAAACAGGCCCCAACTTTGAGAGCTAATTTAGCCTCACCTGAGAAGGTTAAAGTGTTAGAAGTAGGGCATCACTGTCAGGTCCTGTATGTGTGCAAATCACAATAAGGAGAGTCTACAGAATGAGGACTTCCCCACCCAGGAGGCCACAGGCCCCTCCCAGCAGGGACCATCGGAAGAATGTGGATCAGAGACCAGAAACCACCTTCAGATTCAGTTTCATCCCCCTCTCCTCCGTGCTCGGTGCCCAGGGAGTATGTTTGAAATACACTCCCATTCCTTCTCCGCAGCTTTAAATAGAAAGCAGATGTTTCCGGATGGCGAAATGCTTCTTCAGGCAGACAATATAACCTACTGTTCCCTTGCATAGTCTTTTAAAAGCTGAATAAACACCAATTGCTGCTCATTGAGCGCATTTTGGAACCTGACAGTAATTGTCCCCAAGAATAATTAGACACTCTGTGCAACATATGTACATTTGGAACATGCAAACCCTCAGCAGAGCTACCGCTTCTGCTTTGAACGATTTCTGGCTGCGTGTGAAGTGTTGCTGCAAAGAACTAGCATGCCTACTTTTTTTTTTTTTTTTCAGAAAAGAAAGAAAAATGAGGTTTTTAACTTGTCATAATCTTTCACTTGCTCAGTGCCCGGCTGTTTTCTGACATAAATCTATAAAGCCTCATGACTCTTATTTTCCTGCCTCTATTTGATTTAAATTGCAAAAAGTGATTCGGAAATTATTTGTGCAGCTATTTAAACATTTCAAAGTCTCATAATACTCCCTGTTTCATCTTGACTCTTGAGCCCCTTCAAATAAGCATCCATGCTGTACCTAAAGGAGAGATTCCCCAGGCTAGATGGTAAGGTCTTACCTGGCCAGCGACATAGGTTTCTCTGTTCTGCCCCTCACAGGACTAGCTCCAAGCTTTGGGAACACTCATAGGTCTAGACTACCTACCCTGCTTTGCCCCATTACCAAACTGACTTCTACTGGTTCGTGTGTGTGTGTGTGTGTGTGTGTGTGTATGTGTGTGTGTGTGTACATGCACATGCTTTAAAACTCAAAAAACAACCCTGGGGGCCATTCTTCTGGTAGCTCCCACCTTTTGTTTGACACAAGAGTCACCACGTAGGCCAGGCTTGGTAGCCAGACAGTAGGGCTCTGCCTGTTTCTGCTTGTCTCTCACCTCACCATTACTGGGGTTACAGGAGCACACCACCAAGCCTGGCGTTTACATTGGTTCGGGATGTAAAGACAGGTCCTCAAGCTTGTGTGGCAAGAATGCCATCTTCCCAGTCCCTCCACTCTTTCCTTCAGGATTTCTGTTGTTTGGGAGTACTGTGGGTCACCCAGGGCCTCACACATGCTAGGCAAGCATTCCACAGCTAACCTAGTCCCGGGTCTTCTTCCAGCATTTGTGTATCTAGACTTATGTCCATGCCAACACCGGGGCCATTTTTGGGACCTAAAATTCTTCTCTCCAATGGCCGGAAGTCCTACCATGGCATCTCATTGCAGTCTCATGTGTAATCCACTTTTATTTTGTTTGCTTTGTTTTCATAATTCCTAAGGCCCTGTAAATGCCAGTCAGTCCTACATTACCAGGGTATACTCCTCACTCTCCCTGAGGATACCAAGCAAGGACCAGAGCGTTGCTCACCTGGCCTCTGGCCAGCACTCCAGATGGCTAACAGGCCTCTTGCCGGTAAGGCCAAATATCCAAAGCCCAGACAGAGAGCTACAAGAGGCAGAGGGATGCAGACAGAGACTCTCGCATATTCTCTCAAGCAGAAAATCTAATTCACAAGCACATTTGGGTTCTACTCTCATACAAAATCCAAATAATATGGTTACCACTATTTGCAAAAATGACTGCACACATGGATAGTAAAATTCAGTAATGTGATAAGGTATAAAATCACTAATTAAAAAAAATAAACCAATGAGTGCAAGTAACCAGACAGAAGTTATAATGAATTTTTAAAAAATTTCCATTCATAATATCAATCAGATGAATACAGTGTCTAGGAATCTATTTAAGAAGTATATAAAAGTGAAAACTATATTAAAAAATAAAACTTCCACCAAAAATAAAAATAATAAAAAATGTAAAATCTTCAAAGGTACATTGAAGGAATCATTAATAAATATGACATACCCCATCCTTACATAAGAAAATCAATATGAAGATGTCGATTGCCTCTAAAGTAATATGTAAGTAATATAATGAAAATATCAGCAGGATTATTTTTAGAACTAGACAAGGTCATTTTAATAGAAAACTCATTATGTGAACAAGTCCAAAAACCAAAAAGTCTAAAAATGAAGAGCAATGGGAGATTTCTATCTGTACCAGATATTGAAATGTATTATTATAAAGTTAACAGCAAACAACAGGAAAGTACTAGCAAATGTGCAGACACATGCATGGGCAAGAACAAAGTCTATCAACAGAAGCCTAAAACACAGTGGGCATGTCACAAGCAGTTTTCAAAGTTGTCATTTTCAGGGACAAAGGATTATTCCTGTTCCAAGAATGTACAAGTACTCGGCAGACTTGACCCCACCAGGCCTGAACCGGAAGCCCACCTCCCTGCCCCATCTGAGCCCCTTCAAGTGGACCACAGCTGCCTCGCTGTGTTAAAGTGTTCCTACCACACACCACCAGACAGCTAATTATTGCACCTAATGAATCAGAGACCTCAGAGTAGAAGCATTTGTCATAAATCCTCCTCATCCACCGACAGGGGATTTCCCTTTAGGTCACATTTACACCAGAGAGTAGAAGAGACAAGTGCCCCCAATGAGCGATGACAGACTTGATTAATGATGCTTTGTATTCCTTGGAGTGTCCGGCAGTTTGTAAGGAGCATTCAGCACATGTCCTCCTATTGTGGTGTGGGTCTAATTAAGCTCCTTGGGGCCAGGGGTTGCCCCAAGGGAGGACATCTGATCCATGCCCACGTTCTGGGAATGAATGGCCAGTAGTAGAGAACTGAGCCAGAGCGAGTATTTCCATGGGTGACTGTGAAGCTTCTCTGAGGATACAAAGTAATAAAGAGCTTACAGGGGAGGTGAGAAGATGAGGGAAGGCTGAGGCTTCATCACTGACAGAGACTGGACAGAACTCATTACAATGCAGTTTCAGGCTCAAATGGCACCTCTCCATACTTGCTTCCTCCAAACACACCTCCCTCACTCCTAGCCAGAGGTCTGGGTCTAATACACTAGGACCCCTGGGCAGCTACGGAAGGGGCATCCGAAGATGAAAGCAACAGCAGGACACGATAGCTGTGGATCCTGAACACCGTGCTAAGGAAGCCAGCATCTGTCAACTGTGCTCCATGGAAATTTTGATCAAAGCAATTTTCTCTTCCAAATGCATTTCTAAAAAATACATATGTAGGATGAATGTTAAATGGATTTAGATATTTGTTCCCATAATTATGTAATTGCAATTTTAAGAAGTGGCATTCTCAATCTAATACTGCTGGGAAATCATATGGATGCTGTATGATACATACATCTGTCATATAAGCTGCTCATAGGTGTATAACCTACACTTAAAGACTACTTTAGGCATGCATGGGATATTCTATCCACTATGTACTGCCTACAGAAAGCACCTTAGGATTTCAGTACAGACTCATCATATTCTGTAGAAAGCATATTGAACATCTAAATCATTATATTACAAAAGCCATTCCAGAGCTGAAGATATGGCTAAATTGATAGAGTGCTTGCCGAGCACCCATGAAGTCCTGGGTTCAATCCCCAGTGCTGAGTAAGACGGGTATGACTGGCATATGCCTGTAATCATAGTACTTAGGAAGTGGAGGCAGGAGGAGCAGAAATTCTAGGTCACCCTTAGGCTACATGGTAAATGTAAGGCCAAGGTGGGCTACATAAGACTCTATCTTCAAAAGAAGTCAAGGAGAGTAGAACAAGTTTTGAATAAAAAAAATCAGAATTTTACAGTTCACATACTGTGAACCCCACCGCACAGAATTGGAAAATACCCAAGTAATGATTTCTGGGAAAGCAGGTGGTGAGTTTGCCAGACTCATGACGATTAATGATCTCTGGGACAGTCTAATTCAAGCAAGTGAAAAATCTCACTGAAGGAACAGTTTGTGTTCTTCTTCTTGTTACAACACATCTGTGCACACAGATTTTCATATTAGGCTACAGTGAAACACAATATAGCCCACTTTATGCTATCCAAGGCTGTGACCGGGCAACACAATTTCTAATCTTAACTAAAGAGGGATTTTTTTTTTAATACTAAGGAAATAATGTTCTCAGTTTTAAATGTTGAGGGAATCTATATTCACCTAAAATAAATAATAAATTAGATGTTTGAATAAGTAGTTCTTAATAAACTAGAATTTTCTTTGATGTTTTATACTGATACTGTTAAGAAGTTTCTAAAAATAAGTTGACCAATCGGGAGCAATGAATTCATTTGTGAAGTCATGTCTTGCTGTCTCTTGCCCACTTTATCTCGGAGTATATCAAATCTTATGATCTGTTGCTATCCCATTATTATACCACAGTGGGTCAGGAGTGATGACACGTGCCAGCTCTGGCTAAGCAGAGACAGGAAGATTACCTTAAGTTTGAGACCAACCTTGTCCATATGGAAACTTTCAAGCTAGCTAGAACTATATAGCAAGAGTCTGCCTCAAAAATATGTGTAATAAGTATGCACACACCTTTGATCAGGCAGATCTTTGAGTTCAAGGCCAGCCTGGTCTACAGAGTGAATTCCAGGATAGCCAGAGTTACACAGAGAAACAAAGAAAAAAGATTTTAATAAATAAAATTAAGGAGTGGGAGGCATCTCTAGGATGTGCCAGAAACTTGGGATATTGGAGTCTCTAGGGAATCTATGAGGGTGACTCTTAGCAGTGGGGGACATGGAGGCTGAAGTGGCCACCTCCTGTAGCCAGGCAGGACTCTCAGTAGAGGAATAAAGAGACTAACCTACACACAAAACCTTAAATTTTTCCTGCCTAAAGGAAGTGCAGGGACAAAGATGGAGCAGAGACTGAGGGAATGGCCAGCCAATGACTGGCCCAACTTGAGATGCATCCTATGGGCAAGAACCAATCCCTGACACTATTAATGATACTCTGCTATGCTCCAGACAGGAGCTTAGCATAACTGTCCTCCGAGAGGCTTCATTCAGCAGCAGATGGAAACAGATGCAGAGACCCACAGCCAGACATCAGACAGAGCTCAGGGAGTCTGATGGAATTGCCGGGGGGAAGGATTGAGAGACCTGGAGTGGATTGGGACTCCACAAGAAGACCAACAGAGTCAACTAACCTGGACCCTTGGGGGCTCCCAGAGACTGAACCATTCAACCAAAGAGCATACACAGGCTAGACCTAGCACACTCCCCTTTCCCCCCATGTAACAGATGTGCAGCTTGGTCTTCATGGCTGGGTGGGTCTCCCAACAAAAGGAGTGGGCACCTATCCCTGACTTTGTTGCCTACCTATGGATACTATTCCCCTAACTGGGATGCCTTATGTGCCCTCAATGGGAGAGGATGTGCCTAGTCCTGCAGTGACTTGATGTGCCAGGATGGGTTAGTATCCAGGGGAGGCCTCCACCTTCTCAGAGGAGAAAGGGAGGGGCTGTTTGGGGGGAGGACTGGGAGGAGAGGGGGACTATGATCGAGATGTAAAGTGAATAAGTAAATAAATTAATGGAAAAATTAAATTAAAAATTAAAATTGGTATTTTCTGGTAGCTGGGAAATGCTGAGTTTAGAGCCCAGAAGTAGCATAGAAGGAAGGGCAGCAGAGGGGTGTCTGGCACCTGTACGGAGAAAGAATGAATGGAAGAAGGAAGGAACTAAGAGCTACTCCTGGGGCACTGTATAACCTTCCTTACACCAATGAGAAAAGTTGTGACTACAGACAGGGACCTCTGTTTGTTTACACGCTTACTTCCAGGAGCCCCACCAAGTTCTGGCAATGAAGATCAAAGAAAAACTCAGGTGAGTTTCTAGCAGGTGGAGAGAAAGGAGCCTTTAAAACACTGGCAGAGTTCTCTGCTCTCACCAGGCTTGTCTCAGAGGCAGCGGATGCACTCAGAGCGTGATCAGAGCCTACGTGGCCCAGGAGATTGGCAACGCCCAACTCCAGCCCCTCAGCTGTCCAGTCCCGCCTGAGCAGTGGGGCTGTTAGACCCGCAAACGACTAAGAATGCACTGTGAGACTGTTAGGACCCTCTCGCCAACCATCAGCACTGGACCACTGCACTGCTGAAGGCTGACTCACTGCGGCTCCTTTTATCCTGTATGTCAGGTCTGCCTTTCAACAACAACACAAAATTACACAGAAAGACTATTTGGAATGATCAGATCTGGATTTTTTTTTTTTTCAAAACCGTGGTTAACAAGATAAAAGGTTTAATGGGGAAAGTTGACAACAGGTAAATAGAGATAGCTAATTAAGCAGAGAGATGGAAATTCTAAGCAAGAATAAAGCAGGAATACTGAAGACAAAAACCACGAGTTGGGCAAGCAGTGGCTCAGTGAGTAAAGACTGTGTTGGTCTAATGACCTAAGCTAGATTCCCAGGATCTAAAGGCAGGAGCAGAGAACCAACTCCACAAAATTTCTTTTGACCTCTGTCTGTATGTGGATATGCATATGCATATCTGTATGCAAGTGGGTATGCACAGACAGGCACCACACACAGATGGTGGTGGTGGTGGTGGTGGTGGTGGTGGTGGTGGTGATGTTGGTGATGATGGTGATGATGATGGTAGTGGTGATGGTGATGGTGGTAGTGGTGGTGATGATGGTGATGATGGTGGTGATAATGGTGATGGTGGTGGTGGTGGTGGTGGTGGTGGTGATGGTGGTGATGATGGTGATGGTGATGATAGTGGTGGTGGTGGTGATGATGGTGGTGATGATGATGGTGGTGATGATGAT
>NW_022196904.1:71703414-71704659 GCF_008632895.1 Mastomys coucha
AGTGGTGGTGGTGGTGATGATGGTGGTGATGATGATGGTGGTGATGATGATGGTGGTGGTGGTGGTGGTGGTGATGATGGTGATGGTGATGATAGTGATGGTGGTGGTGATGATGTTGATGGTGATGGTGGTGGTGGTGGTGGTGATGATGATGGTGGTGGTGGTGGTGATGATGATGGTGATGAGGTGGTGATAGTGATAGTAATAATCAAACACTGTAATAGAACTGAATAATGCCTTGGGTGGACTCACAAACACACTGGATGGAGCTGAGGATAGTATCTCGAAGATTAAGGCTATGACAATAGAAAGTTTCAAAGCTAAAAGGCAAAGAGTGAAGGACCACCCATTCAATACAAGAACTGAAGGAAAGCTATGAAAAGTGCAGCATGCATAACCGAACTGCAACAAGAAGACAGACAGGAAGGACCATTTAAAGCAAGGATGACAGAAAATTTCACCCAAGTGAATGTCAGCCACCAAAGCACAGATCCAGATGCCAGGGAAGAGCAAACTAAATGCTAAAGAAAACCATAAGCTCTAGTGTGGAATTCTGTTGCTATGATAAAAACATTGAGGAAAGAGTCATTCGGGTGAGGGAGGGCTGCTGGCTTACAGGTTACAGTCCACCACTGAAGGGAGCCAGGACAGGAGCTCAGGGCAGGAACCTGGAGCAGGAACTGAAGCAGAGGCCGTGGAGGGACACTGCTTGCTGGCTCATCCCTATGGCTTGCTCAGCTTTCTTATACACCAAGGACCAGATGCCTAGGTATCACGACCAGGGTTTCTTGCGGGGGAGCCCTTAATCCGCGACATGATGAGAGTTCTGGCCAGGTGTGCTAGGGATTCGGCAGGTGATAAATAGACACTACGCAAGAAGTATGGGATCTGAATGTATTTCTTAAAAATGGCATCAGACTTTTACAGTCATTGCAAGAGGAATGAAAAATCTGGCAGCTCAGTAGTTGAGGTACATCTGAGGCCATCTAAAACACACTAGGTCTAAAACAGCAGCCATCTCCTCTGGACTGGTGCAGCACCCCCAGGCTCCGAGCATGCTCAGGCCGCATGGGCCGGGCTGGAGTGGGGGGAGGTGGGGGAGGGGGAGCTGCAGGTGCGCCAGCCAGCCAGGAGGACAGAGGCTCGAATCTCGAATGCTCAATGCTGAATGCAGACTGCTGCACACTGTCTCCCTCCCTCTCCCTCTCTCCCTCTCCCTCCCTCCCTCTCTCTCTCTCTCCCTCT
>NW_022196904.1:71705727-71719644 GCF_008632895.1 Mastomys coucha
TATACACCATACATTTGTATTAAATGCCCTCATTTTAAATTCTAAGATTCTCCAGCCTTTCACTAGCACGGGAGTTCGTAAGGACATATTTGGGCTACCTCTGAGTTAGGGGTGCCAGGAGACAATGCAGGGGCAGGAGACTGGCTTCCTTGAAGCTTTTGCCTCAAACTGCTGTCATGCAAAGTGTGTGTGGCACCCAGGGGTGGTCCTGACTAGTGAGCTGGGTTCTCTCTCACATCAATCACCAATCAGTAAAATACCCCACAGCCTCGCCCTCAACCAATCTGATGGAAGCAGTTCCTCAACCATGGGTCCCTCTTCCTAGGCGAATCTAGCTGGTTATTAACTTGACAAAAAGAAAACAAAATAAAACAGAAAACCCAGCAAAGCATACCAATACTTATCACACTAAACCTTCAGATAAAACAAAACAAAACAAAACAAACAAACAACAACAACAACAACAAAAACCGAAGCTTTGCCTGACAGTGGTAGCACAGGTCTTTAATCCTAGCACTTGGGAGGCAGAGGCAGGCGGATTTCTGAGTTCGAGGCCAGCCTGGTCTACAGAGTGAGTTCCAGGTCAGCCAGGGCTACACAGAGAAACCCTGTCTCGAAAAACAACAACAACAACAAAAAGCAAAAACAAAAAAACCCAAAGCTTTAAAAAGAGATCAGGTGGAGATGAGAGAGAGAGGAAGAGAGAGAGAGAGAGAGAGGTCAGGCGAGGGAGGAACAACCTACCTGACCCATAAAGGAGCAAATCTAAAAAGACTTTGCTCCAGAAACCATGCAAGCAAGACGACAGTGGTGTGTGGTGTTTAATGTGTTGAGGGGGAAAAACAGTCTAAAATTCTGTACTCTGAAATCTTACCCTCTGGGAGTGAGAGGGTCTCAGATGAAGCTTGGTGGATTTGTTGATAACCACCCTGCCTTGAGAGAGGAATCAAAGGAAGCTGGAAATGTCAGAACATAGATGACAGAGACAGGCTCAGTAAGTGAATGGTAAAACCAAACCCTCTCTATTCTCAACTGACTGAAACATGTAACCAGATGTTCAGACAGGAAGCCATGCAATGCGTCTGACCATGCACGCATGTGCAATATTTATATGTAAGTGTGAAATGAGAGACAAGGATGGCACAGGACAAAGGGGAGAACTCGACCATTCTGTTGCTGGAAAACACTGTGGGGGTTTGAGTGAAAAGGGCCCCCACAGGTCCACAGGGCGTGGCACTATTAGGAGGTGTGGTCTTATTGGAGTGGGTGTGGCCTTGTTGGAGTAGGTGTGGCCTTGTTGGAGTGGGTGTGGCCTTGTTGGAGTAGGTGTGGCCTTGTTGGAGTAATTGTGGTCTTGTTGGAGTAGGTGTGGTCTTGTTGGAGTGGGTGTGGCCTTGTTAGAGTAGGTGTGGTCTTGTTGGAGTAGGTAGGTATGGAGGTTGTGGCTTGTCACTGGGGCTTTGAGGTTTCAGAAGCTCAAGCCAGGCCTAGTGTCTCATTTATTCCTGCTGCCTGTGGATCCAGACGTAGTACTCTCAGCTACCTCTCCAGCGCCATGTCTGCATGCATGCTACCATCTTCTCACCATGATGATAACGGGCTAAACCTCTTGAAGCAGCCCCAATTTCATGTTTTCCTTTCTAAGAGTTGCCAAGGTCATAATGTCTCTTCACAGCAATAAAACCTTAAGACAGGCACTTCTGTCTGTGAAGCAGGGTATTGTTATTTGAAAGTGAGTTTGGGCTGAGATGTAGCTTGGTTAGCACCACGAATTACTCAGAATTGCAAAACATAAAAGACAAGAAAAGTATAAAGCCAAAAATGTTTGTGTGTGTGTGCATGTGTGTGAGTGTGAAATGTGTGTGTGAAAGGTATGTATGAGCATGAGTGTGTCTGCGTGTGTGAGTGTGTGCACTGCATCTTTGTGTTCAAGCGAGTGTGTATGTGAGTGTGAGTGTATATTTGTGTGAGTGTGTGTATGCTAGAGTTGGGGATGTTAAAGAACAAGAGCAGCACAGAGAAGAAAATAAAAATTAACATATCTGATAGACATAATCCGATAACATCACCAGTCACCTTAAACATGTCAATGTTTTAAATCATCAATTGAAAGATTAGACTAGATTATAAACCAAACCCCAATATATGTTATTGACAAGAACTCCACTTTAAATATAAAGGCAAAATAGATTAAAAGGGCAAACAGGAAGAAACAACATACTGATGACTCATCAACAGATAGAAAAGATAGCTAGATGAAGCTCACACAGAGCAAATTCAGAAGCAGCAGAAGTTATCAAAGTTATGGGGGCCTTGCTCTTGAGGGGCCCTACTCAAACAAGATAGGGAATGCTTGATGGGTGTGCACCCCACAACAGTGTAAAAATGCATGAGTGGAACTGACAGAACTGAATGCAAACAAAGCCACACATGGTTTTGGAGACTTTAACAACCCTCCAGGTCAGATGGAGGAGTCTAGAAGGCCAGGGCTTCAGTCAGGGTACAGCTGAACCTAACATCACCGTCACTCGGCTGGGAAAGTCTGACAACCATGACTTGTCTCATTAAACAAACTAACAAACAAAGAGAATAAATAGAGGCAATTAGATAAGAAAATCTGTGACAAAGAAAACAGAAAACCAATAGAAAAAGTCAACAGAACCAAAGGCTCATTTTTGGAAAGGGATCAAGATTACTAGTAACTGTTGTCCAGAATAACTATGGAAAACAGAAAACATTACCAATATTAGAAATGAACAAAGAATACCACCACACATTTAATGGTATTAAGAAGACAGAGAAAAATTTTAACTCATTGCCCACTGACATATAGAACCTAGATTAAAGTGTACCAAGAAGCAGACAATATAAAGATAGGATCTATTGAAGCAACAGAATCAGCGAGTGAAAACAGGAAGCTCCAGGCTTACAGGAGCTCACTGGTGAACTCTGTCAAATGTTTATAGAAGAAATCATATAAGTTCTTTAAAATCTCCTTCCTTCAGAGACAGAAGCAAGGGGAGTATGATTAACACCCCTCATGAAAACAAATGGAAAATTCAGGAAAATATTATCAAATGTAGCCCAACAATGTAGAAAAAAGAATTATACATCACAACCAAGTGAAAGACATCCTAGGGTATATAAGGCAGTCCAATATTTGAAAATCAACTAATGCAATCCATCACATCAAATCAAAAGAAATCACACTATCATATCAGTGGAAAAGAAAAAAACTCTGCCAATCAAGAGGGGACAAGAGGGGACTTCCTCAGCTTTGTAAAGGCAGTTACAGAAAACCTGGCAACACAGCAAGTAATGGCAAGAAACTCAAAGTTTTACTACTGTCCTTTTTTTTTTCGTCAGCACCATGCTGAAAACCCTATCTAATGCAGTAAGACAAGAGAAGGAAATAAAAGTATTAAATTAGGAAGGATAAACTGGGCAAGTGGGCAGAAGATCCACAGCGCCCTGGTAAGGAATAGTGAGGAAACAGTGTCCTGGTTCTACTGCTGAAACAGCGCCAGAGCCTGCTTAGTTGCAAGGAGAGCTCCAAGGCCTGGGTCACACAGTGAACGGTGTCATGTTAACACCTGGGTGGAAGACGGGAGCACATGATGAGGAAGGAAGCTGGACAGGGTAAGGAGTCAGGCCTGCTCTCTCCAGACCCATTTCCCCCACGTGGCATCAGTCTTTCTGATGGCAGTATGTCCAGAGACCAGGCCACCTTTCACTAGGTCCTGCATCCTAGAAGATTCTACTTCTATCACACGGTGAACCATATCCAGACTACAGCAGAGATCTGTTCCATACGCGCAGCCAAGAAGAGTCGATACTGTCGGGATGTCAGTTCCTTGTGACTTATCGATAGATTCGGTGCGACTCAATCAAGATGCCAGCAAGTTATTTTACAGATACTGAGACACTAAATGGATACTGAGACAGAGAGACGCAAAAGACTCTTGGCATCTTTAAGAATTACTAGAGACTGGGGCTGCAGTTCAGTAGTAGTAGAGTGTGCTCTTAGAATTCAGGAAGCTCTGGGTTCAATGCCCACCCCACTCCACAAATAAGAGGGGAGAAGAAGGAGGAAGAAAAGAAAGAGAGACTGAGTTGTTGTTACACAGAATAATCAAGACCGTGTGAAATGTATATGGGGGGGCAGTAAAAGATAAACCAATAGATCAGAATACGGAATCCCAGAAATAGTCCTCATAAATATCAACAGACCTTTGCCAAGGCATTGAGATGGCACAAAGATACTCTTTCCAATAACTGTGCTAGAACAACTGTACAGTTAGACGTGGAAAATAATCCAGACACGGATCTTACACCCTTTACAAAATGAATTAAAAGTGATTACAGACTTAAATGTAAAATGCATAGCCCTAGATGAAGATAGCATAGAAACAATGTAGAGAGATACAGGTATGGTGGTGACTGGTAAAATACAACAGCAAAGCCACATCTAGGAAAGAAATGACTGATGAGCTGGGTTTTCTTAAAATTTAAAACTTTTAGTTAGGCATGGTGGTATGTGGGGAACCGCAGCTGCCACTATATATATATATTGAACACCTGGTCTCCGGCCAGAGCAGAGAGCATTGAGATAAACAAGTCTTAGTTGGAAAAGCTGTGTGCCTCCAGTTTGTGATGCAAGCTGCCATGATTTTCTCGTAGCCTATTATGCTTTGCCACATAGCCGATGCTGACTGGGACCAGGGAAAGTATTTAACCCACAAGGGCTGGGGGCTGGATATGAGAGATAGGAGTAAGTATGTAGGGGATAGAAGTAAGATGTAAGGATAGTAAGTAAGATGTGATAGATAGGAGTAAGTATGTAGATATAGAAGTAAGATGTATGTAAGAGGGCTGGTGAGATGGCTCAGTGGGGAAGAGCACCGACTGCTCTTTGGAAGGTCATGAGTTCAAATCCCAGCAACCACATGGTGGCTCACAACCACCCGTAATGAGATCTGATGCCCTCTTCTGGTGCGTCTGAAGACAGCTACAGTGTACAATAAATAAATCTTAAAAAAAAAAAAAGATGTATGTAAGAATAGGAGTAAGTAAGATGTAGGGGATAGGAGTAAGTAGGAAATAGGATTAAGTAAGAAGAAAGTAGTAAGATAGAAGTAGTAAGATGTAAGTAGTAAGATGTAAAGATGTAAGTAGTAAGATGTAAGTAGTAAGATAGAAGTAGTAAGATGTAAGTAGTAAGATGTAAGAAGAAGATATAGAAGAATATGAGAGAAGCTAGCTAAGAAAGAAGAAAAGATGAATAAACTGCATGGAGAAGAGCTCATTGTTGCCTCCTTATTTCCGCTGGGTGGAAAGGCGGCTGACAGTGGTACATGTCTGTAATTTTAATACATGGGCAGGAGAATCATGAACCCAAGGCCTGTGCTTTTTTTTTTTTTTAATGTGAGACTGTCTTTAGTAAAATGAAAAGACAATGAGAAAACGCTTCCAAAAGGCTCATGTGAGAATGTGTATAAAAAATATACAGAGAATGCTTACAATTCAACAGTAAGAGCACAGCAACCCAACTAAAAAGGTCTGGCATGGGGAGCAACCTTCTTTCTAATCTTCTATGTAGAAGGTAGAGGAAGAAATTTTCTTGAGCTCAGGCATTCCAGGACAGACTGGACATCACAGCGGGACACACACACACACACACACACACACACACACACACCCTTTTCTTAAATGGGTGAAACACAGAATACCTGACATTTGATGGTGTTCAGGACGTATCAGTGGAAAGGATATATTGTTGATACAACCCAGACCATTCTGTTCTGTATAACAAAATACCATAGACTGGACTTTTAAAAATCATGAAATTGTGCTCACTGAAGCAGCACATATACTAAAAATTAGAACGATTCAGTGAGGATGAGTCTGGCCCCATACAAGGGTGGCATGCAAATCTGTGGAGTAGTTCCATGTACTTACATGGAAAAACCAAAAAAAACCCAAAAAGTATTCCTCACAGCTTTAAGGCTGGGGAAGCCAAGGGCCAAGGCAATGGCAGGTTTATAGTCTGGTGAGGATTCCAACGTGCAATAAACACTCATGGAAGATGAGAACGGACAGATTCTCTCCACAAACCCTCTTACAAGAGTTCCTAATCCTACTCACAAAAGCTCAACCTTCATGACCCAGCCATTTCCCAAAGCCAAACCCCACCCCCAATACTGGGGGTGAAATTTCAACAAGGCATAAATATTTACATCACAGCAGCCAGCAAACAAGCCTAAAAAAGAACAGTCAACATCATATGTCATCAGAGAATTGCTAGTGGAAATGACAAAATACCATGGCACACCTATTAGAGTAGCCAAAATCCCAAACACCAATAATATCAAATGCTCCAAGGATGTGGACCACCAGGAACCATCATCCACTGTTGGTGAAAATGTAGCTAATCTGAAAAACAGCATTGCTGAACATTCTCTTAGCATAGTTTTCTTCCCAATACCTACCCAAATGAATGGAAAACCAACCACACGAAAACCTGAATGTGGATGTTTACTGCAGTTCTGTAAGCATAATGTTATTGTGCACTGTGTAAAGATTATCCTGATTGCTGATTTCTATGCCCTCACATCTGGCTGCAAAACATTGCTTCCCAATTATTCCCTGATTGGTCAATAAAGAAGCTGATCACTCAATGGCTGAGCAGGGGAGAGAACAGGGCTGGACTTCCTCCCAACCAGGGGAGAGCAGACAGACAGAGAGAGAAGATGGGGATTTGCCACAGGGAGAGAGTCCAGTAGGCTCCATGAAGAAACACCTGGAGCCCAGAGAGCTAGATCTAAATGCAGATACTAAAATGCAAGTATCACTGGGATTTTGACTGGGAGGTAGCCAGATTAGCTGAGAGGATTAAAATAGAGTAATAATGCTCAGTTATTGTGCCCTTAAAGCTTGTTAAATAAACATAATAGTCCATTCTCAATTATTTGGGAGCTAGCTGGGTTAAGAGGGAAACTGAAACAAACATATAAATTGGCCATCAACACAGTTCCATTTATAATTATCAAGACTTGGAAGCAACTAAGATATCCCTCATAGGGGAGTAGATAAACTGTAGGTACAACTAGAATAAAAGTAACTGAGGAGCAAACCATGAAATACACAGGGCCAATCTGAAAAAAACTATAGTCTATATGATTCTAACTGTCCAACATTCTATAAAATGCAAACTTACAGAGACCCTCAGAGAGGTCCTAAGAAGATCAGTGACTGTGCTGTGGGGGAGGGGACAGGAATGATGAGGCAGGGAACAGGGGATCTTTAGATAGTGACAGTACTCTATGTGATTCTACAGTAGCAATAAGTTCCTGCCATTACTCGTTTATCCAAACCCACAGAATGTACAACTCTAGGAGTGAATCTGGGTACACTGCAGACATGGGGTCACAACGATGCCAGTGTAGCTTCACTGGCTGTGGCAAGTCCACACTGGCACAGGACGCTGGCCGTGAGTCTACTGTCTTGTTCTTTGTTTTGCTGAGACCAAATATCTGCCAAAAGCACCTTAGAAAAGGGAAGGTTTATTTTGGCTCATGGAGTGAGGATGTGGTCCATTATGGCAGAGGAGACATGGCTGAGGGTGGGTTTTCTCTCCTCAGTTAGACTCTCAGGACACACCTTAACAGAAACACCAAGAGGTTTGTCTTCAAGGTTCCTCTACATCCCTTCAAGTTGATGACAGAGATTAGTCGTCACACAATATGGGTGGGAACATGAGAAGTCTGCAGCTTTTGCTCCAGTTTTTTTTTTTTTCTTTTTCAGTTTTGCTGAGAAAATAAATGCTAATGCTTAGAGCCCATGTGTTAAAGGTTTGTTCACACCTAGGTGGTGCATTTGGGAAATGGAACCTTTAGAAGTGGGGGCCTACATCTCTACAGGATGGAACCTATGTCTGGTATCAACAACTGAGCCAAAACTTGTAGCTGGCTAGGACACAGGCCCTGAGGGAAAACCTAGTACCATAATTCTGCTAAGTGGACATAGCAATAAACTGCTCCCTAAATTCTTATCTTTTTATCCACAGATTACTACATCTCTCAACCGTCATCAGAGAAGTTCCCTTTTGCAGTAGACGATTAATATGGAGACCCATAACAACTCAAGATGCAAGGAATAATAGTGTGGGGTGCTTAGCTCTAAATAAGGCTTCTAGACCATGCTCCCCCTCACACAGGCTCAGAAACCATAAGAGAAGAGGGTAGAAAGAGTGAAAGAGCCAGAGAGAGTAGTGTCTGTAGTAGGACAGGTCAGCGCCTGCAGTCATGCACACCAACTCACAGCGGCTGGGGATGCACGCTCAAGACTGTCACAGGATCAAGCCAGCCAAAATCCCACCATGGACTGGGGGTGGGGCGTGAAGCCTCACCCCTATAAGGAAATTCTGGCACTTGATGGCTTCTGGAAGAATGATAGCATGCTTTCTTTGGGGGTAACGGATGTTCCATTGGATGGTCTGAGACCTGTGCACATTCTGACAGCACTAAAGGGACTGAGTGAGTGGGGGCAGGGCTAGGAAAACAAAGCCAATACTTTGCATACATGTATGAAATTATCAGAGAATGGATAAATAAAATCAAGTTTAAAAATAATAAAAAAAAGACATGACAATGTGCATTAAATGCCTTTTTGGTATGAATGGCAACCTGCTAAAGGAATATTGTAATGTGTTAATTACAGCCAGGAAATGCCACTGTGTCTTTTTACCTGAGGCAGTTGAGCCCAAAGAACCTGAAATAGTTCCCTCTCCCCATTATCACCAGAAGTTAAACAAAGAAGGCTTCAAAAGGAATAACAGTGTGCTTTCATAATTTAATTTTTTTCTCTAAGTTTAAAAATGCAGAATTCTGGAGCTTTTTTCTTTGACTGAAAAATTAGTAGGACTGGTTTCAGTGAGCTGTTTTTAGGAACCCTTTGTACCTGTTAGGCACCTGGCAAGAAGCGGCAAAGCAGAGTCTAGTCCCAGTTCTGGAAGACAACCCTTGGGGGGAATGGTTCCCACCCTGACTTCTGGCTTGGGGGGGTGGGAATGCTATTTTTGTTTTCTGAGGAACCATACTTGTTTAAAATTAGAACGTATGGTGTGGCGACGCTGGCTACTCGCCAAGCCAATTACAAAAGGTGTAAAACACAAAAGCAGAGGTGCAGACATGCTGCAAAAACGCTTCTGATGGTTTATTTCCGCTGCCACTTGGTCTCTCAGGCAAATGCTTATTTTATGTGTGTGCTCAAATAAAGCTTTGTTCATGAAATAAATGACAAGAATAGAGTTGGCACAGTTGGTAGATCAGAAATATGAGATTTCTGGCCATGGTTACATTTTAGATAAACGATGAATATTTTTTTACACTTTTTCATTGAGATATAATTTGGATACCATTAAGTCCACCCCTGTGAAGTATAAGCTCCGGTGGCTTTCAGGAACTGGTCAGCATCTCTACCTGACTTCAGTGTAACTGGATCCCATCTTCACTGGCAGTCCTTCTGGAAGCACTGGTCCTCTTTCTGGCTATGAAACTGCCTGTTGTAGACACTCAGTATAAACAGTGTCAAGTGAATGACATTGGAAAACTGTCACGTGCTGTCAGAGCTCACCGAGGAGCTGGCCCTGAGCGTGTGTTCTCTCCCTCAGCCTCTGCTTTTCAGATCCAAGCATATTTGTCCTCCAAAGCTCCTTGTCTGGGGAACAGGCTGCCAAACTCCCAATTCTGTGGCAATACAGGTGAGGGTAAGGGGACAGAACAGCAAAACAGCCCGAGTAAAAACACCATGTCCTTGAGAATAGCTGGAAGGCCAAGCGTTTCCAGCAGATGCTACCATTGTTTATCCTGAGATATGAAAAGCCTGCAGTGGGGAAGAGTGTGGCCAGGTGAAGGCATTCATCCGTGGAGAGAAAGCTCACTGGGGGCTTTAGCAGAATGCTTCAACTTCCCTCATTGGTTTCTTTTAGATGTTTTGAGGCCCTCAACCTGGTGATGATGCCTCTGTCTGCTGCCATTCATTCTTTACTTGGAAGCCCCATGCAAGGAGATACTGTTCCACTGGGACTCCATCAGGAACTCTAGCTGTCTGCCTGTGTGGGATTTCCCGAGGGCATTCCTTCTGGATGCTTTGAGCATCTGATTAGATGGTTTTATTCTATCATCTACATATTATTATTTATTCTTTTACTCTGGATGCTACATACTTAATAAACTCACTCATATTATAGATCATTCTCTGAATTATACAGAACAAATGGAACTTTATATAATGTGGTTCTTTCCAATTTGTTCCCTGACTCAGCACAGCTTATCAATAACATAGCATGTATTGGTCCTTTAAGGTATATGTGAGTGTGTGTGTATGCGTGCATATGCGTGTGCAGGTGCCCATGGATATCAGAGACACTGGATTCCCCAGAGCTGAAGTGAGAGATGGTTTTTGAGCCCCTGGACATGGGAGCTTGGAATTGAACTTGGGTCCTCTGCAGAGCAATAGGTGGCACCCTTAACAGCCGAGCCCTCTCTCCAGCCCAGTCCTTCATTCTTTCTATGGCTGAATAGTATTCTACTGTGTGGGCATACTACACTTTGCTTATCCCTTCTTCAGCTGATCCATACTTGGGCTGTTGTAGATAATGATGTTATGAATATTCATGCACAAGGTTTATTATATAGGCAAATGCATTCTTGGCTCTTGGATATAGAGCTAGGAGTGGAAGCTGTGGGCGACTCAGTAACTCCATGCCTGTCTGAGGTGCCAAAGCAGCTGCACCCTTTTGTCTTCCCACCAGCAATGCATGGGGTTCCAATTCATCCACCTTCTCGTCAACACTTGTTAGAGTCTTTTAGAGTCAGCCCTCCTGCTGTGTGGGGGTGAGGACAGGGTGTTTAGCACACCTCTGAGAGAAGTCAAGTGCCTATCTGAAGACAAACCAGGCCAGGCAGTTAGAATGTGGAAATATTCTGTCTCTACTGCCCCTCCTGCCCAGCTCCTGTGTGAGGAGCGAGCTCACCTCAAACTGGGCTGTTCACTGCAGGGTCTCTTATTAACATGAGAAAAAAAAGTTTTAACACCTTGGAAAATATTGAAAACCTAGAGAACTGGAATGGAGAGGAAAGAACAAGTTAGAAATTAGTGTAATGAATGACTTGTGTGCAGTGTAACCTTGGGAGGCATGCTTGCAGGTGGCACACAGGCCAGATTTCAATGCCCAGGTCTGTCTGAGAGGCTCCACCCAGCAGCCAATGGAAAGAGATACAGACAGCAAAATATTAGATGGAGCTTGGGGAGCCTTATGGAAGAACTGGAGGACAGAATGAGGGACCAGAGAAGACAGAGACTCCATAGGAAGACCAATGGAGTCAACTAACCTGGACTCCCAGAGACGGAGTCACCAACCAAAGATCAAGCGCATGCTGGACCCAAGCTCCCTATACATATGTAACAGATGGGCAGCTTAGTCTTCATGTGGCTCTCCCAACAACAGGCGCAGGGGGCTGTCCCTGAGTCTGTTGCCTACCTGGGAATCCTGCACCCCTAAATGGACAGCGCTGTCCTTCAGTACAAGAAGATGTGCTAGTCCTGCAGAGACTTGATGTGTGGGGAGCAAGGGGGTTGTGAGGAGTGATGCCTAGAGGGGGGTCCCCCTTCTCAAAGGAGGAGGAGAGGGAGGAATGGGGAAGGATCTGTGTGAGGAGGGACTGGGAGGAGAGGTGGGGATGATGTTGGGATGTAACGTGAATAAATAAATTTAATAATAATTTTAAAAGCCCCAATCTCTACTTTTCTTATTTGAATCTGAATTACTTTCAAGAAGGCCTAAGCTGTGTGGGAAAGCAAGCTTCAGATTCTTCTGGCACTTCCCTTGTGCAGGTAGAATCCCTCATGTGGCTCCTCATGTCGCCCATGACAACAGAGTTCTCCAGCTCTCATCGCCACCACACCCTGCTTCTGTGACTTTATCCCAAGAGCAATGCTCTCAGCCCACTGTCATTAAAGCAACAGAAAGCAGGGCTCAGGAGGGAACTGACCGCCAGGTGTACCCTCACAGTCAGGGTCCTACACTCCCACAGGACAGGCACTCTGCCTATGAACTCCTCCCAGCCTCATCTCTTCTCAGGCTGTTTGTCCAAAAACTCATGCTTAGGGCCATGGGAAACAGTCTGATGATACCTGAAAAACATAAGTTCAGAAATGGCATGTGGTCCTGCAATCCCATCTAATCCAGACCCATGGAATGGAAAGTGTACACACAAAAAGGTAATTTATATACCCAAGTTCAAAGTGGCACTCTGCACAATAGCCAAAGAAAGCATCCACATGGCCGTCATGAGATGAATGGATTAAAAAAATCAACATGGTGGACATGTTCCTTTTTTTTTTATTTTAGTTTTATTGCAATATGATGAGAAAAGTTACATGATTTCAATTTATCTGAATTTTTTAACATTTAAAACCATATTTTAAGTAAATAGAATTAAATCACATTCTTGTTTTCCTTTTGTACCCCAACTCTTCCCAGAGACCACCCTTTCAATACCTACAATATCTTTTTTTGTCATATTCTTTAAAATTTATAAAATATTATAACAATGAGTATTATAAAAGTTGTTTGATATAAAATAACAATCAATTTAACAGTCTTATGTAGATGCTTGTCTATGGCAATACTGAAAATACAAACGTTTTTCTCAATATAAATTTTAAATAACTCCAAAGTTATTAATTGTATATTTCAAAATAATACATCACTACTAATTTATTTATTTATTTATTTATTTATTTATTTTTGTTTTTTGTTTTTCGAGACAGGGTTTCTCTGTATAGCCCTGGCTATCCTGGAACTCACTCTGTAGACCAGGCTGGCCTCGAACTCAGAAATTCGCCTACCTCTGCCTCCTAGGTGCTGAAATTAAAGGCATACGCCACCACCACCCAGCTAATATTTTCTTAAATGAACATAAATATATAAAGTGTTTTTGTTTGTTTGTTTTGTATTTAGTAGAGCTTAAGATCTTAGCTCTTACTGTGGTAACTTGACACAAGAGTTCCAAACATCAAGCAAAGCATTCAGTCTCACACTTTGTTGTCCTCTTACAAGCCCCCTCCCAATTTAATTATCTACATTACTTTTGGGTATATAAATACTTTTAAAACATGTAAGCTGTTATGAAAACCATAGTATACTGTAAAAACATGAAATAAACAATACTACTAATAGAGAGGCTGAGATAGGAGAAGCAAGATCTCAAGACCATTATGTTGTACACAGCAAGACACTGTCATGAACAAACAAGCTGAAAGTGTATATGGATTATATAATATTGGACCTGTTTCAATAAAACATGTAAGCTGTTATGAAAACCATAGTATACTGTAAAAACATGAAATAAACAATACTACTAATAGAGAGGCTGAGATAGGAGAAGCAAGATCTCAAGACCATTATGTTGTACACAGCAAGACACTGTCATGAACAAACAAGCTGAAAGTGTATATGGATTATATAATATTGGACCTGTTTCTCCAATTACAAAATTAGAGAGATCATTGGATGACAATCAACAAATTTCTAATTCCTTATGTTTTTGGATTTCAATTGATTAGGATATGTTGGTAATATTAATTTTCATATTGAGATATTAAGAAACAGTAATTGTTACTTCCTGTTGTTTTTGTTGTAAGAGGTAGAATTAAGTTTGTGTGGATTTGTTGAAAGATTACTTTCTTGCTTCTTCTAGGGTGTAGTTTTGCTCCTTATGTTGATGTTTTCCATCTATTATCCTTTGTAGGGTTGGATTTGAGGAAAGATAAAATTCTATGTAAAATTGTGTAAATTTTGTTTTGTCATGGAATATCTGGTTTTCTCCATCTATGGTAATTGAGAGTTTTGCT
>NW_022196904.1:71720242-71763909 GCF_008632895.1 Mastomys coucha
TCTATTTCTATTTTTAGATTCTGGATGGTTTTGCTCATTTCCTTCACCTGTTTGATTGTGTTTTCCTGGAGCTCTTTAAGGGATTTTTGTGTTTCCTCTTGAAGGGCTTCTAGCTGTTTACCTGTGTTCTGCTGTATTTCTTTGAGGGTGCTATTTATATCCTTCTTAAAGTCCTGTATCATCACCATGAGAAGTGATTTTATATCTGAATCTTGCTTTTCCAGTGTAATGGTGTGTCCAGGACTTGCTATGGTGGGAGTATTGGGTTCTGATGATACCAAGGAACCTTGGTTTGTGTTGCTTATATTCTTACGCTTGCCCCGTACCATCTGGTTATCTCTAGTGCTACTTGCTCTTGCTAAATCTGACTGGAGCCTGTCCTTCTTGTGATCCTGGTTGTGTCAGAACTCCTCAGAGTCAAGCTGTCTCTGTGATTCTGTGATTCTGAGATCCTGTGACCCTGGGCTTGTTAGAGCACCTAGGAGTGGAGCTTCCTCTGGGTGTTTTGGGACTGGCTACAGAGTTTGCTCTCAAGGTCTGCTCAGGGTAGCAGCTGGCCCAGACAAACCAGAAGCAACCCGAGCTACTAGGCTGGTAGAGTTCCTATGTGCCTGGGTCCTGCTGGTCCCAGTTACTCCCAGTATTGGGACAGATGTTGTGTACTCCTCACCTCTGATACTGGGCATGTTAGAGTGCCTGGGAGTGGAGCTTCCTCTGGGTGTTGTGGGACTGGCTGCAGAGCTTGCACCCAAGGTCTGCTCAGGGCTGGTGTACATGTTCCTTATAAAGGAACCTTTGATACATTCTATTAACATAGGCAAATCTTAAAAAGAAGTGTCAAGTGAAGCAAAACAGCCATAAAAAGGGTAAATATTATGAGTCCATTTATATGATTCAAATTTCCAAAATCACAGAGACAGAAAGAATAGTGGTTACTAGGTTGGGTCTCCTGGGGTAATTGCTTAAAGGGTATACAACCTCTCTTTGAGATGAAGTTCTGAGACAGAGGCTGATGACAGCCATTCTGTGAAGGTATTTAATGCCACTGACATGGACAGAAAAGACTACCCAGTAACTTTACACTGCACATATTTACTAGAACCAAAGGGCTGGTTGGCTGCTGATTCCTGCTGAGGTTAGGGATGGGACGAGTCCTCAGGACAAGGAAGGGGAGGAAGAGTGACCTTGAACTGCTCATTACAGTCAGACAAAGACTAGACAATCAGCAGTCAAAGTTAGGTGAGCAAGAAGAACACAGAACAACAATACAAGTTTATTCTGGGAAGTCAGGGAAGTCCAGTGTTTGAGAAGGAATGGGTGTAGAGACTAACAATGGAGCAGAGACTGAAGGAAGGGCACTCCAGCCTGATATAGCTGTCTCCTGAGAGGCTCTGACAGTACCTGACTAATACACATGTAGAAGCTCACAGCCATCCATTGAACTGAGTACAGGGTCCCCAATGAAGGAGTTAGAGAAAGAACCAATGGAGCTGAAGGGCTTGCAGCCCCTTAGGACGAACAACAATATGAACTAACTAGTACCCTCAGAGCTCCCAGGGACTCAACCACTAACCAAGGAATGCACATGGTGAGACTGATTGTTCTGGCAGCATATGTATAGTAGAGGATTGCAAAGTCGATCATCAATGGGAGAGGCCCTTGGCCCTGTGAAGGTTCTGTGCCCCAGTGTAGGGGAATGCCAGGGCCAGTAAGTGGGAGAGGGTGGGGTGGCAAGCATGGTGGGGGGAGGCAACAGGGGTTTGTTCTTGTTGGTTTTGTCTGTTTGTTTGTTTGTTGGAGGGGAAACTGGGAAAGGAGAAATCGTATGACATGTAAATAAAGAAAATATCTAATAAAAAAAAAAGAGAGAAGGAATGGGTAATAGGACTTAGGGGAGGCAGGATACATAAGGACTGGAAAGTTCCCATGAAACAAAACTGTCTCTTTACAGAGAGCTGCATCTGCTCTGGTTTACAGGAAGTGGCTCGGCATGGAGTGCTTGCCTGGCACACACAAGCCATGGAGTTCCATTCCCCAAACTGAAAAAATTACACCTCAGGGAAAAGAAATGTGAGGTAAGATAATGAGGTCCTTTTTAGCATCAAATTGCAGAAGATGAGAACAAAATTCTCAGACATTCTGGAGCTGGTAGCTGGAGTCACACAGTGGCGTGCATATGCTCAGCGCTCCAAGCTGTACTCTCAGAAACACCAAAGTGGTTCCATGTTGGGGACGATTTACCACAATTTAAAAAAAAGTTAGAAAACTCTGCTGTGTGCCCATCTCTTTAAGACTGTTGCTCAAGGGCCATGTGACAGATCTCTGTAGCAATCTGTTCATTGTCAAATGTCAAAAGCTTTAAAGCTTCGTGGTCCTGAACCCAGCAACCTTATCTTTAAGAAGCTGTTTAATGGCAATAAAAAAGGTTTCTACAAGGATCGTCTGCAAAATGAGTATCACCGAAGAGCTGCTTATTAAAAACAAAATGGAGGCCAGAGAGATGGCTTAGCAGTTAAGAGTGCTTACTCCTCTGGCAGAAGACCCCAGGCCAGTTCCCAGCACACACATTAGCTCACTATTTATTACCTGCAACTCCATCTCCAGGGGCATACACAACACAAGTGTGCATGCACACCCCAACACATGTGTGCTCAAAATTAAATACAATAAATGTAAATCTTTAAAAACAAATATAAATGAAAATAAACCCAAAATAACCAATACACCCAGGGCAATGGCTAAAGTACATGTTTATTTAAAAAAAGAAATAAGTCCGACTTCTAAAATGATGATGGAGTCTAATGAGCATTTCCCTCATGGAAACTTTGTTTTCATCTTCACCCGCCATTGGGCTTGTTGAGTTTCAGTTTAGTTTTTAGGGGGTTTGTTTGTTTATTTGTTTTTGATTGTTTTTAAAGGCAGAGTCTTATAAGCTCAGGCTGGTCTTGAACTCAATATATAACAGAGGCTGTTCTTGAATTCTGATCCTCTGCCTCCACCTCCTAAGTCCCAAGGCCACCAGCCCAGCCCATTATGCTTTATTCTCCTGTTACAAAAGGAGGACCACCAACTACTGCTGAGTCTAACTAGCTGCACCTTTCTCTGTCCCTTCCTCTTTGTGCGTGTGGTGCATGTGTGTATGCATATGTATTTGCACATGTGGGGACCTGTGTGAATGTACATGCATATGTGTGTCTTCATGAAGAAGCCCAGAGTTGACATTAGATATCTTGCTCTCACTTTGTTTTATTGTGACAAGTTCTCTCAGTTGAACTAGCTATTCTAGCTATTCTACTAGCCATTTTGCCTGGGGATTCCCTGTTTGTCTCAACATGTTGGGATTATAGGCACCGGGCATGCCTGCTTAGTTTTTAATGGGGGCTCTGGAGGTCTGAATTCTGGCCCTCATACTTGTACGGCAAATGCTTTATCCACTGAGACTGAGCCATCTCCCGGGTCCTTTGGACCTTCCTCTACTCAATACAAATCACTAGACCTTGAAGAATTTGAACATCACTTCATCACTTGATGCCTATTGCCTCAAAGAACGGCAACCACACAGACACACACACAGACAGACATACACACATACAAATACACACACACAGATACACAGACACACAGACACACACACACACACACACACCAAACCAGAGCTCCAGAATTCCAACGGTAACCAGTCAACACTGGACTGAGATTACAGTGAAAAGGGCAGGTTACAAAATAGCAACACTCCACACTAATCCTCATAAATACACTTACTCATATATAACAAATATTTAGGCTACAACTGTAAAGGAAATGAGACAGTAACAGCCTTTGCTTGAGAATCCAGGCTTCTTAACAACTGTCCATGTGAGTATCCATGTGCCTCAGGAGGCACACTGAATGCTGAAGGCTGTAGATCTGGCGTTTCCCCTGAAAGCAATCAAGGATCAGTCTATTGCATGCGTGCACGGTCCAGACTAGGAGCTTTGATGGAATGTAAAAACTGTCCAGGCAGGAGCAGCACATCTTTTGATTCCCAAGCTAAAGAGCAAGTCGAGAGCCACCTGGACCAAAGAGAACCGGAGTGAGCACAGATAACAGGACTGGCAGAGGGAAAATACTCCAAAGTGGAGAAGGCAAAGCTGGGCAGGGTCTTCGTACCCAAGGAGCTGAGTCCCCAAGCATCCAGGTACTGTACTCAGTAGATCCAAACCACACATCACCCAGGAAAGAGCCAGGGCCTGTGTGTGTAGTTCTCATCTGGTTTAGTTTCTAGCTCACAGTGAATGTACTGGTTTCCAACCTACTGACTGAGAAGTACCTGTTTATCACCTGTGCCTGGGGTCCCATTACTGAAAGATTTGGGCCTTCCGGGCAATATTTATAAAAAGAGAATTTGTTTTCACATTTACAGGTCCAAGTCACATGTGACTGCCAAGTAGCTTGCTAATCTACAGGAATCCACCAAGGTGGCCTCAAGAATGAGGTGTGTTGGTTTCCAGCTCAAGCAGCCTGAAAGCTGAACAGCTGCCCTTTGTCTGCTGGAAAGAATGGAGTCCTGTAGGCACCTGTCCCCTGGGCCAGGCTCCTGGGTGAGGGCTGCTGGGGCATCAGTCTTTCCTTCACACCCAAGGACACAGCTCATGACACTAAAGGCATATGCAGGAAGATGAAGCAAGGCAGATCTGCTCATGGGGACAGCACCCATTCTAGTAAAGACACAAAGAAGTGATGTGCTGAGAACTTAGTATTACAGAAGACTGAAGCACTAAGGAAAGTCTTCTAGGAAGGAGGCCTACTCAGTAAAAACAAACTACTCTAAAGCCACGGCAAATTTACTATGATGTGGAGATGGTATGCCACCCACCAGTCCTTTATTTGCTATAGCCCTAAGCACATAGTAGGTCTAAAATATCCACTAAGCAAATAATATGGACAGGCGCAATGGCACATTCCTTCAAGTCTAGCAACTTGACAGTCTGAGGCAGGAGGATTGACATGAGTTCAAGACCCAAACCCAAACAAACCTAATTATTTGGCCTTAACATAATATGGAAGTTACATTGCACATGTCCAGGAAGGAAGCCTCTGTTCTATTATTTCCCCTATTGTCAAGGCCAGAAGTATACCACCAGCCCCATCTTGTCTATTGGGACAAGCTATGGTGGCATCAGATCAGATGTCCTTCCTACTGAAGCAGGACAGGAGGTGGACAGGTGTAGAAGCATCCTGTAGATGCTGCTCTAAGGACAGTATGAACCCACAGGGTACTGCAGTACTCAGACTCCATGACAGCTGGGGCCTGAATTCCATCTTCCACCCAAACATTAACCTTAGCAGACTTGTTTCCCTAATTTTTGTCTGTGGGGTTTGTTCAGCATTCCACAGCTTTGAGCATCATCTCTACATGATAATGCCTGGATATGTATCCCCAACTCACACATCTCTCCTAAATCCCATGTATGCACCTCATTCCCTTGCACCATGTGGTCTGTCCCCATGGAAGCATCCTGGGAGCCTCGCACCTAGCACAAGGTAGAAACACGTGCTCTGTGATGATCCTCTTGGACAGTGACCAAGGCTCTCGGACTCCTCCTCAGTTGCTTCCTGTGGGTCACAGATGTGTTAAACTGCAAACAGCTGCACAGTGCAGCCTGGGCTATTAGGAGATGTACATAGCTTTTATGCCAGGCAACTGCCAGGCAAGTAACAGATATCTGCAAGGGGGCCTGAGAAAAAAAGTGAAGTGGCTTTTTCCAGTCTGTAGAAAGATGCCAGTTGGGCTGGAAGTGGCCTGTTGCAAAGGGAATGTCCCAACCCTGAGGAGGCAGGGCAGAGCCAAGGCAATGGGCTCACAGGGCTGTGTGCTGTGGACAGTCTTGTCATCTTGCCTAGGTGCTCTACAAATATTTTCCATGTGTCCACGACATTGGAAGGTTGGGAAACACTGACGAGACTACAATGGCCTCTCTGTTTCTAGTTCTTCTCTGTTGGCAGATAAACAACCTTGAGTTTCTCCCCTTCCTACTTCTAAGTCGGCATGTATGTCCCACCCCACATCCTCCTTGGCCCAGGGGCCCTACTTGGCAAAATCGCTATAGGCTGCTTGTCTTCTTGGGGCCAGGGACAAGCTGATCTACTGGCCAGATGCCCAGCACAAATGGCTATGCCCACTAAAGGGACCAGTCATTAGATATGCCAATCAACCACCTCCTTTCAGACTTCACCTGGCACCCGTGCAGTTGGGTGGTGTGGTTGGGCCCCTCCACCACATATAATTATATATTACAAACATAACAATTCAATTCTCTTACGGTTCCAACAAAGAAGTGCCACTATCAAACTGAACTCAAAATCCTGCTTTATCTACAAAAGGTCAAACCAATATTAACTGTAAAGTCAGAAAGAGTCAAGTTACAAACACAACTGAGCATTATGTAACCATTTTCAAAAGAGGACATCACTGGACTAGATTAAATACTGTTCCCTGTAAATCAGTGGTTCTCAGCCTTCCTAACATTTATACAGTTCCTCGTGTTGTGGTGACCCCCCAACCATAAAATTATCTTTGTTATTACTTCAAAACTGTAATTTTGCTAGTTATGAATCATAATGTAAGAATCCAATATGTAGGATATCTGATATACAGCCCTTTTTGACCCCTTGAGAACTGCTGCTCTACCCTGCTTGTCCCACCCTTTTCAGTTTCTGGAATTAGCTCTTTGGCTCATAGCCTTTTCATCCATCTTCGACACCTGCCACAAAGTATCTCCAAATTTTTCTCTGCAAAGGTCTTTCCTCCCCCACAGCCTTCTGTCTGTGTATCAGAAATTCTCCCTTATCCTCTCTGGTCCCACTCTCATGACCGACCTGGGCCTGGATAATTCAGGGTAATCTCCATACACAGTTCTTCGTTCACTCACCTCTGCAAGACTTTTACCACATGAGATTGGTTTCTAGGCTGCGGAGATTAGGACTCCCCAGTGTTGGATATCTGTGCAGATGGAGGAACACTATTCTAGAATGCCACCCCACACTTCCAGCCTGGGCTGATTCAGTGATTTGTACTGGTGTCCATTCCCTCTGATAAGCACAGTGCTCTTTAGGTTTCCATCTCCCACTCCTGTGCTCTCTGATGGGTGGGCTGAGCTGAGAGCCCATGGGGATCTGCAGGCTGCACTGGCTTACTCTAGCTTCCTGACATTGCCTTTTCTCCCCTTCTTCTTTGCAATCCAGAAAGTTGTTGCAATCTCTCAATTGCTGCTAATTCCATCTTATTCATATGAGTGCCCTGGGATTACATTTTGCTAATCTCTTTATTATCATTTTAATGGGTTCTGGGTAGTGAAGGTATAAATACACCCAAGATGAATCCTCCATCTTGAACTCTAAGTTAATCTTTCATTTTTCAGTTATAACTTGCATATGCTTAAAAGATAAGAGACATCCTATTCTAAATCCGCAGGCTGCCATCAGGGGGTGATCTTAGAGACTGGCAGGTTCCATGGACATCCCAGCCTGCTAACTGGCCCTGCCTCCAACACGGAGCCCTTCCAAGGATGAGCACCTCTGCCTGCCACAGATCAGTCAGCACATGTTAAGAACTGGCCAACCACATGAGGGCTTTCTCTTTCCAGGATTTGTTTTCAAGCAAATTAGTTCTCCCTTCTAATGTCAGAGACAAGACATTTGCTGCTGCATGGCTCAGGAATACCTTCTGCAGGTTCTGCTGGCCTCAGAGAACCTTTTTACTCAAAAGCAAAGATTGCATGATACACCCCAGCTTTACAAAGTCCATAGTTTAAAAATAAACATGGGTATTTGAAAGGATACAAAAATAGTTTGTGCTCTCAGCGCTACAAAGCCCAGTGGCACTAGGTGTATTGCTGGCTCAGAGGACATCCAGAGAGCCCAAATCTTCAAACAAGTGAGAAAGCAAGGAAGAGAGCCTTCTGTGTACTTGGCTCCTTTGTGCTACCCTGGCTCCGCCACACAAGCATCCACCCTGCCGATCTATTCCTAAGCCAGTTGTAAAGACAGTCCCTGACCTGAAACCCAACCTAGACCCAAATCCTGCCTTTGAGGTCTCCTCCTCTCCAATCTCTGTACTCAGCCTATGGGCTTACCACAATGGAAGCTCCTTGCAGGCTATCCCTGTTTTTCGAGTTGTGACCTCCCCAGGAATGCCTTTTTCACAACACCCATGCCCCCGCCCTAACCCAGCTCACTCCCCCTAGTCAAAACCCCACCACACTTCAAGGCTAGCACAAATTAGTTACTTCTTGCATTAGAATCATCGATCTGAGTTCTCTTGTTGAAGCTTAATTTTCTCTGTGGTCCCTGTGTTGTATTCTGCCTCATCTCAGAGTAGCTGTCATTATTTCCCTTCGATAATCCCATGAGCCCCCTTAGGCAGGGATCAGATCTTCTTTTCTGTGGACCCTGAGTACCTAAGGGGAGGAAGCAGGGGCTGGAGAGGTGGCTCATCAGATAAGAGTGTTTAGCCAGGTCATCAGCACCCACTAAGACAGCTGGCAGCTGTAGGTCAATCCAGCTTCAGGGGAGTCCAATACCCCTGGCCTCCATAGGCACCTGCACTCTTGTGCATACCTTTCCTTTGTGCACAAACAAATGCACATAATTTTTTTAAAGATTTATTTATTTTTATTTATATGAGTACACTGCAGCTGTCTTCAGACACACACCAGAAGAGTGCATTGGATCCCATTACAGATGGTTGTAAGCCACCATGTGGTTGCTGGGAATTGAACTTAAGACCTCTGGAAGAGCAGTCAGTGCTCTTAACTGCTGAGCCATCTCTCCAGCCCCAAAATGCATATAATTTAAACTAATAAAAATAAATCTTAGACGGGCAGTGGTGACGCATACCTTTAATCCCAGCACTTGGGAGGCAGAGGCAGGCAGATTTCTGAGTTCAAGGACACCCTGGTCTACAGAGTGAGTTCCAGGAAAGCCAGGGCTATACAGAGAAACCCTGTCTTGAAAAACCAAAATAAGTAAATAAATAAATAAATAAATAACTCTTAGAGTGGGGCTTGAAGCTAGTCCTTTGATTAAAATCAATATTTACATAGCTTAAAGAAACCCAATTCTGCAGGGCAATAGTGGTGCACACCTTTAATCCCAGTATTTGGGAGGCAGAGGCAGGTGATTTCTGAGTTCGATGCCAGCCTGATCTACAAAGTGAGTTCCAGGACAGCCAGGGTTACACAGAGAAACCCTGTGTCAAAAAAAAAAGAAAAAGAAAAAGAAGAAAAAAAAGAAACCCAATACCAAGCTAGCAGGATCCAATGTAATTCCAAAAGGCAAGCAGGCAGCCCCTTGCTGGGTGGTCTCAGAACCTGAGAATGCCTTTCTCCAGTAGACCTGCTGGCTATGCATGCCCATAAGCTCTCATATGTACACACAGGGGCATGCTGGAGTGCCCTGACCCGCTCAGCTCCCAGCATCGGGAACCCCAGTTTGAGCTTCCCCACTGGAAATCTGTTCCCTGTATCCTGCACAAGTGGCCTTTCCCACTGTGCCCTACCTGACCAGAAGGAATGTAGAAAGCACAGCTTACTGGGTAAACTCGAAGGCTATTGCTGTGTCTTACATGTGGTTTTACAACCAGAATCAAGACAGCCGAACACCAAAGCTGTGTCAACAGAGAAGCAGGAGAGAAGGGCACAGAGAGAGGAGAATGAGAGGAGACAGCCACAAACATCTACTAAGGCTCTGTTCAGATGTCTCTGAAAGATTCCAATGATCCAAAAGCAAAGAATCACATGGTTTCCCGTCACCCTGTGGATCCACTGGCTGCTGTATGGATAACAGGTCGTGACCAATTAGGCTGGGCCTCCATTCTGGCTCTTCTAGAATGCCTTTTCTCTCCTAGAAACTGCCAGCAGTGAGGTCCAGACAGCTGGGGCTCATGTGTCCTGGCTGCAGTCTGGCTCAGAACAGCCCGTGCTTGTTTCCATGAACTAAGGGCATGTCACCAAGCTCCTCCACAGGGCCAGATGGCCTGTGTGCGCCAACACCACATTCCCACTTCATTTTTACCTCCTCAAAGCACACTTCAAATTTCTATCCTCAGATTCGCCCATTTCTAAGTACACCTAATCTTGGGCATCAGGGTAGTTTGTATCCCTCTCATAAGGAGTTTGTTTTCTAAACAGAAAAGGCCTTCCTGTGGACCTATAGCAGTGCTGAGATCCATCCTACCAAGGTCTCGGCAGTGTTTTGGAAGATGTAGCTTCTAGAGATTGCAATGTTTACCAGTCATTTCTTGTGTGGGCAACATACTGGCCACTGATACTCGAGAGACCTCTCCCAATCTTCCTGATAGCCTTGAGATTAGCACCATTGCTTCCTTTGCAGAGTTAATTAGCTAAGAGAAGAGACTAAGTGACTTGTTCAAGACAGGCAGTGATGGTTCACACCTTTAATCTCAGTCGTTGAGAGACAGAGACAGGAGGATCTCTGAGTTTAAGACCAGTCTATAGAGTGAGTCCCAGGACAATCAAAGCTACACAGAAAAACTCTGTCTCCAAACACCACACACACACACAGAGTAATTTGTTCAAGTTCATATTCATTATACAATGGTCCTTGTTCACCTAATCCTTGTGATGCTTCAGGCTCCTTAAATATTCCCATACCTTTATTCTACCTATCCCCCTACCACCCCAGACCCTCTCAACCTTTTGCCTCTCCTCCACGTTCTGGATGAAGGGTTCTTGGAATGCTCAGCTGGTTTCTGAGTAAACAGATTCATCCTTGTACATCATTCCAGGCCAAAATGATCTCAAGTTCTGATTCATCATGAAACTGTCAACCAGAAGCCCTCGTTGCTACATCAACTACCAACACCCTGTTACTCTCCCTTGATTCTTGCTGATTCGGGCACCTGAATCACCATCTTTTCCCCTCCCCCACCCCCTTGTTTTGATTCTTGGTGATTTCTGAACATGCAGAGATGACCCTTCCAAATGGCCTTTTAGACCTGAACCTTTTCCTCTCTCTCAGCTCTCTTAATTCCCTGTCTTAACTTGTCATGACCAGTAACTCCAACCCATCTACAATCTTCACTTCCTTGATCCTCCTCTTTGAAATAGATGCATATTATCTGAGTCCATTCCAGGGCTGTAACAATACGCAATGAGGCTGGGTGGCTTATAAAGGATAGCAGTGTATTTCTCACAGTTCTGTACGTTGGGAAGTTCAAGATGGAGGTACTAGTAAATTAGGTGTCTGAGAAGGATCTACCTTCTAGCTGTGCTCCCTTATGGAAAAAGGGTCAAGTTCTTTGTGACTTCTTTTCAGGGCAGGATGTCCATTCCTGAGAGTTCTGTGTTCCTGGCCCAATCCCTTCTCAAATGCTCCTAACATCATCACATTGGTGAGGAGGATAGAGAACAAGAGTTTTGCAGAGTCAGCCAACGATTCAGAACTTAGCAATTGCAGCCACCCTGCCCGCTCAGCCACACTCCCACTCACTCTCTCCCGCCTCTTGTTCCTTCTAATACTTACATCATAGGATTTACTCCGCCTGTTCTCACTCACTGTGTGTCTCATTCATTAGACTGTCTCACAAAGGCAAAGGCTCTCATATGTCTGGCTTCCTGATACTGCAACCACCACCAAGAACAAATCTCAGTGAGGGAATCAACTATAATTGAGTAGTTACTTCATAATTATTCTCAGTCCACCTTCCATGCTATGCTGTAAGGCAGGGGTTCTCAACCTGTGGGTTACAACTCCTTCGGAGGTCTCATCTCAGATATCCTGCATATCAGATATTGACATTACAATTCACAACAGTAGCAAAATTACTATTATGAAGTAGCAACTAAATAATTTTATGGCTGGGGTCACCACAACATGAGGAACTGTATTAAAGGGTCACAGCATTGGGGAAGTTGAGAATCACTGCTGGGTCTACAAAGGTACGCCAAGTCTGTCTCTGCCAACACTAAGGTACACAGTAGACACCAATCAATAAGTGGGTGGTTGGGAGAACCTAAAGAGGGCATTGCTGGACCTAATCTGCTGATTTTACAGGGCTAACCTCCTCCAGGTGGCTCAAGGGCAGCTGTTCCCACTGGCTGCCTCTTGAGTGCAGGCAACCAAATAAAGCTATTGACTCTGATAAGACCAAGTACAAAGACCAGAGGCCTTTAGATCAGATGTCTGAGTGTACCTGCCTTAGCCAGCCAAACATTTGATTCCATGGATAGAGGAGAAACATCTACATTTATATCGAGAAAAGTCAGAGGCTACCTGAAACTTTCGTTCTAAACAGAGACCTCAGAAGACCTCAACTGAGACTTTCCTGCCAGCAATAAGCACTTAGTGAGACCTCGTCTAGGCTTAACAGCACCTGAGTCCAGCGCCCCTTGCCAACTGCATGCATGAGTCACTGGGTTGATTTTCCCTTTAGTGGATAAAGGACTCACTCCAGGAAAAAGAGCCTATAGAGAAATCAAAGGGTTTTTGTAAGACGTGCAAAGAGAAACTAGTGTGGCCTCTAAGAATTCAAACTCCCAACTTCTCTGAAGGGTTAGGGACCAAATCCTGAAGCCTATGTGACTATAGACTATGTGTTCCTTCCAGTTCAACAGTAGAGGAAAGGACAGCTTTCACGCAGCTCAGACTCGAATAAGGAAGGTAGCCCTCAAGTGTGAACTGGAGGAACACAGGGAGGATTCTGAGCCATAGCCAAAAGCAGGCAAGCAGTGTGTGCTCTGGAGGGCTCCTGACCGCGCTCTGTGTCGGGGTCAATTTGATCAATGCACAGATCCAGCCCAGCAGGTTTACTTATCTGACATTTGGATTCCTGTTGCATAATCTGAAATAACAGCTTAATGAATGCAGCTGTAAGAAGCAATACAACAGGACTGAAGTCCAGTCGTTCTGATAATCACTACTGAAATCTGGGAGGCAGGACCAGGGAAAAGCCTGGAGACGGGGTGGGAGAGGGAAGAGGGGCTGCACTATCCCAGGGGTTGGGCAGGCGACACCTGCAGCTGAATGACCCATGTCAGAGCAAATCTTCCTTTCAACCTCTGCCCTCTTAAAGCTCTGTGGCCACAACCCCCTGGAGGGGCTGCTTTCTCCCCTAGACCTCTAGTTGTACTCTTGAAATAAAGGGGTTTCTTTTTTTTTTCCCTCGTGCAACTTTGTAAGACTTTGGTCTCACAAAATATAAACTTTAGAGTGTCATGCCATTGTGTAGGACAATGTGTGAAACTTGTACCTTGGCTGTGCAATTTGAATCAAGTGGTTTGATATCTCTGAGCTCCTTTTTTTTTTTTTTTTTTAATTTTTGAAACGTGGATCCTTAGATGAAGTGCCTATGAGTGATCAAGAAAGAACAGATCCCTTGTCCTGGTAGAACTCATTCTTCCACAGAAGAAAGACCCCACGAGGTCACTGTGTTCACCATTGTGACCTTGTGGCCAGCCTTATGTGTGTATACCATGCCTTTTTGTGGCCTCCAAGAGAAAGCCTGTGAATGGGCAGAGGGCCAGGAAAGGATGGGCTGATCCCAAACAGTACCACTGCCTTCTCCTGCCCTCACAGATGGTCCAGAAGCTTCCGTGGAGTGTGTGAGGAAGCCAGCACTGCTCATATCAGCAGTAGAGAAGACAGAGACCTTTTCTGAGGCCACAGTCTTCTCACATGGCCAGCCCCTGGCAATGGAGAAATAGAGAAGACCAACTAAGAGGTCACTGCTCTGATGCGGCTGATAGCGCTGGGAGGAAGCTCTTGGGACACGTGACTTGTCCCCCTCTTGTGTGACATTTCAACAGTTTTACCAATTTTGCCAAATGCTTAGCAGACAGCATTTGAAAGCGGATTGATTTTTTTTTCTTTTTTTGCAACCTCCTTAGGCCCCCCAGCTGGCTTTACCCTTGAGAGAGTGGCTCCAGGAGACCACGGTGTGACTGTGACCGACTGGCCTGGGTCGATACTGCGAGCTCAGTGTTCGCCATTTAATTATTTAAGGCCATGAGGCATTGTTTTCCTCCTGGGGCAAAGCTTTCAGAGCATTTAAAATTCATGGGAGAAGCCAAGGAGTCGCTTTTTTTAGCTCTCTCCCTCGAAGCAAATGATATGTCTTTCAGTCAGGCCTCAATTCCAGTTTTCCAGAATATTCTGCCCTTGATAAAGCACTCCTGCTTAAAAAAAAAAAAAAAAAAAGGGAAAAAGAAAAAAGAAAGCGAGAAAAGAAAACCAAGCCAAGTAGAGGTAGCGAGCGGGGTAGCAAGCGGGGTAGCGAGCAGAGCAGGCCTGTGATCCTAGTACTCGAGGCTGAGCCAGAAAGACTGTGGCACGTTCAAGGCCAGCCTGAGAAATCCAGCAAAAACCTTCATCAAAAACAATCAAATAAAAACAATAACAATGGAACAAAACAAAACAAAAAACTGCCAAAAAACAAACTGAGAGGAGAAAAAATGAAAGGCCAGAGTGGAAAGGCTGAGAAAGCCAGTGTGTCCAACAGTAGCTTGATCCCACAGGAACTACCTTTAAATTTAGTGAAACAGATTCTGGCCATGCCAAAGTAAGAGAGAAGCTCTAACCATCACTGGGAATTCACTGGTGGTGAATGCAGGGTGTCGGGTGGGCGCTGGAAAAGATGAAACTGTGTTTACTCCAGATCACAGAAAAGAACCTGGTGACCAGGTGACTGAGGTCACATGATGGTGGGCTCACTGTCCTGAATAAGATGCTTAGGAGCTCCTCACACCTAAAGGCAATGTATAAAACATGTCCCATGCAGAGGAGGAAACTGAGTACCCTAGGCACTGAGGGACACCACTGACTAGGGCAGTATTTAACGAGCTGTCTCCAGAAAGGAAACATGGGCAGGTGTGCAGATGACAGACCTTAGATGGACACCTGGGAGCCTACAGAGCTCTGTGGCTACTGGTGGGGTGGGGAAGATGGGGGCTCCGCCCTCCTCTGCCCTTCTCCGCCATTCCTTCCTATAAGAAGCTGCAGACAAAGCTATTGCCAGCCTCACAGGTCATCTACTTTTGCCTTCTGTCCCGTGCAAACCCATGGTACAAGTGCTCTCAGACTCCCCTTCCCCTCCGTAGCTATAGAGAGAGCTCTCTCCTGCCCCGTCCTCACCTCTTAGTCCAATATTTCTTTTTTTTAGGTAATATATGCCCACGTTCTTAATCTCTTTTGGGCAAAGCAAGGACCCCTTTGGACACTCTCTCAGAGTAGCACAGATATGTCTACAACTTAGTTGGAGGAGGGTTCTCAGACTCCACATTCTCATCACCCCCGCCCCCACACAGTTCAGGAACCATCACTGAAGGCGGGGCGGGAAGATTGTAAGAGCTAGAAGTCAATGAGGAGCAGAGAACAACTGTCTTCTCAACACAAAACCACTGTGCTCATGAACTCATAACAGCTGTGGTTGCCTGCGCAGGAACCTGCACACAATCAAGCCAGTCAACCCTCAGGCTTGGAGGGAAGGGGTTCAGAAGCCCCGCCCTTACTGAGGAGCTACTGCCAGTGATGGCTTCTGTGAGAGGGAGCATCCTTTTTTTCTTTAAGGGTGTGGCCCTGGGTCATCTGACTGAGCTCCAGTGGATGGCCCCACCCCCAAGAGCACACCACTAGCACAGACTGGACAGGAAGAGGGATGTAATAACAATGACAGAGGCGTGAAGCAGGGATGGATAGGTGAGAGAGAAATGGGGGGAGGCTGTGAATATGACTAAACTATACTGTATAAACTTCAAAGAATTAATAAAAATATTTTAAAATCTTTAAAAAGAATCCTCATATGCAAAATACATTCTTAGAGATGTGAAAGTAGGAAAGAGGCTATTTAGACAGAATGGGAAACAAGAAGTTGGGAGACAAGAGAGGGTTAAAGCGGGATAGGGACTCCACAAGAACAATAGAGTCAATTAACCTGGAGGGGCTCCCAGAGAATGAACCACCAACCAAAGAGCAAGCCTAGGCTAGACCTAGGCCCCCCACACATACATAGTATATGTGCAGCTCGATCGGTCTTCATGCTGGTCCCCCAACAACTGGAGTGGAGCTGTTCCAGAATCTGTTGCCTGTCTCAACTGGGCTGCCTTGTCTAGCCTCAGTGGGAGAGGCTGCATGAGCCTGTCCTGCAGCAACTTGATATGCCGGGTGGGTTGATATCCAGAGGAGAGTGGAGGAGGGGCCGTGTGAGGGGGAGGGGAAGAATAGGGGGCTATGATTGGATAGAAAGTGAATAAATAAATGAAAAAAGAGAGGAGAAAGTAGGTGAGTATGATCAAAGTATCTCAGATATTCATGAAAATATCACAACAAAGCCCATAATTTTATACAAATATATGCTAGCAATTAAAAAAATTATTCACACATATTTATCTGATTAGACAAGGAAAAGCTATAATAGAAGAAATCAGAATCATAAAGCGGAAAAAAAACCTGTTGTGGAACTTGGTCCTCCAGACCCAACACAGCTGTTGCCACCTTTAACTCAGAGCTGCCTCAACAAAATCCTGCCAAACAAAATCCTGCCAAAATGGACCACTAATATTCCCTCCTGGAAGAAGGGAGGGGACACTGAGCCTACCCTCCCAGAGAACATATAAATGGATCTGTAAGCGCTAAAGTCAGAGGGGCTTTCTTCAGTAAGGGTGCTGCCAGTAAGTTGCCCACTGTCCTGGAGGTGACCCCCACCCACGCTCCTAGAGGTCACCCCCACCCATGCTCCTGGAGGTCACCCCCACCCATGCTCCTAGAGGTCACCCCACCCATGCTCCTGATAATCTGGAGTGGACAGACATTTTCCCCAGGAGAAGTCATACACAGACCCCATCTCTTTAAGTTCCCATGGAACGGATGCCCAGACCCTTTCATTCTGCTTCTCCTCAAAAAATCCTTCCACTGTCTGCATTCCAATGACCTTGGGCACCCACCCAGAACCAAGATTTAATGTTGCTTTCTGCCTCCCTCTTTATAGCTCCTTCACACTAAAGCCTAAAGGGTTTTACTCAACACCTGAACTGATTCACAGAGAACTCACCAACTCTGGAAATCCCCAGGTCTTTCTCACACTCATGAAAGCTCTAGCTCAGGGCCACACGCCGCCCCAGAGAGAATGTATGAGTGTCACTGATCACCCATGACCCAAGGCTCCCTGATCCATGTATTTCCAAGTCTGGGTGGGCCTTCTTTTATTCTCAAAGGTCCTCATGGGCTCTTTGAAAACACTGGAATTCAGTCAGCACCAGCTGTCCTTGCTCAAATATCCCCCTCCCCTTTACCCCTTAGTTAAAACCAGCTGACCCTGAGGACAAACCCTCCAAAACACAAGCTGCTCTGTCTCCTTACACCAGCATGCAGAGCACAAATGGAGGCAGCTGGTGTCCTTGGAGCTTGCTCCAAGCCCTGGTAGGCCAGACCATCCCAGGCACCTGCCTGCTATGCACCTGCGTCTAAGTCACTGTCACTGATCAAGAGCTTCAGCTTCTTCCACCAGTCTTGTCATGTCACCAGCCCCATAGAAGACCCACATACAATGTATGGTCTTCCTTGGCTTCCATCCCAGTGCCTTCTTCTGCCTGCTCCTTCAGTGGCTCTTGCCCACAGCCACGTGCTGGACCCACTCATCTTAAAATATGAACTGCCCGTTCCCCACCTTCTAATGGCTCATCCCTCTAGCTCATTCAAACATTCCCAACCCACAGGGCTCTCCAATCCAGATTCAACTCCTCTCCATCAGCCATGGCCTAGCTTCACATTCCTCATTGTCGAGCCCACACCCATCTACGGTCCATCACTGTTATAATCCTGGAGAAAGAAACCCTGCCTCCCAATCTGGCAGCACCCCGACCTGATGCAGACAGCCCACGCCCAAGCCACTGGGCAAACTGGGTGGATGAGTTTCACTCTAAATTCGCATTCTCTGACCTCAAACTGTCATTCTCCATTGGCTCACAGGCTTGTGTTTCTTTGGTAGCCTTGCCATCCACTTCCAGACAATAATTTCTCACCAACATCTCCTCTAGCTTCCCACCCTGTCCTCCACCCTTGCTCACAAGCTGATGGCCCAGCCTCCCACTCGCCAAGGGCAGGAGGCACGGGACTCCAGGATCTTCCCACCACACCCAAGCCCCACAGTAGCCTCCTTTTCAGAGAAAGAGAGAGGTCTCCTTTGCTTGTCAAGGCACAGCCCTTCCCTGTTGCTCTGAACCAATCTTCTCGACATCTCAAGGATGGGGCTTCTCTGTCACCTGTCTTCCCTGGTAGCAACCACTCCATTCTACAGCTACACTCATTGGAGCTCCCTTATATTCAAAACCTCCTACCTTTCCCTTCAGCCTCAGCTACCACTTGATTTCTTGCCCTCTTAAGGCCAACTTCAGAACAGAAGTCCCCATAACTCTCCTTCCCTGCTTTCCGTGTGCCTTCCAGTCCCCCTGGCTCCTACCCCTGCCTTGACACTGACCTAGGTCTGGTCCAGCAGCGGCCATGCCACCTCTCTGGAGCTCACTGAGATGCCAAAAATCCTTCTTGCCATGTTTCCCACCATCTGCTACTCTTAAGTTTCTCCTTCCCAGGCAACTACTCCTCCATTTTCTTTGCTACCTTATCTGGCTGCCCAAAAAAGAATGGGTGCTTCAGGCTCATTCCTGTCCTCTTTTTCCTTTAGCTTCTCAGTGCTATAATCAACTGCTTCCTTCTCAGTTGTACCCATGCTCCTGAAGAGAACATGCTGGTACTGAACTTGGCTTCTGCCCCTCCCTCCTAATGCTTCCTCCTCCAGGATCCTTCACTTCTACTAGCATCACGTGTCAAAGTCCTTTACTTCCTCTCTCTTCTGGACTCCATTTGCCACATGTCATCTGGTGAAACTTCTAGCAAACCATGTATGGAAATAAGACTTTCCTACATGACCATCCGGCCTCAGCATTCACTCTGACCTACAGAGTCACCCTGCCTCAGCTTTGTCCCTTCATTTTCCACAGAGAACAGCTGCCATTGTCTTGGAACTTAGTAAGGATCTTGTCACAGGCCTTCAATATCACTCAGGTCACACACAGGAGAGAGGGGAAGACAAAGAGAGATATTGATTGGATGGATGGATGGATGGATGGATGGATGGATGGATGGACAGACAGACAATCTGCAGGAGTCACTTCTCTTCTCCCTTCAGATGGGTTTCAGGGTTTAAGCTCAGGTTGTCAGGCTTGACAGCTAGCACCTTCATCTTCCTTTCTTCAGTCTCATCACACCTGGGTCCCTGCCACTTTCCACAGTCAACACCTGCTTTGGACCTGACCTTCTCCACCCCCAGCCTGGGTTCCTTCCTTCCTCTGCCTAGATCCCGCCATGATGGTCTGACGTCAGTTTTTAAAGCACCCAGGACAGCTCTCTCCACTCTTGGTCTGTGCACCTGCTTCTCCTTCTACCCAAGACACTTTGCTTGCTGCTTCACATGCAGTGGCTGCTTCAGGGGCGCATCTCCTATGCACACATACTGAAGTTGGTCAGCCTTTGAGTCAATCCCCTTGGGGTCAACTTGCAGAGATTTTGCTGGTGGATTCATTTATAGGATGTATTTGGGGGTGAGGGGCTGCTCACAAGAGCAAGCAAAGTCTGTCTCACTTCCTAAAATGCAAATCCCAGATAGACAGGGGTCATATCTGTTTTACATACCACTGTTTCCCTGTTGGAATAGTATTCTGGACATGGTGGATTAAAATACATCAAGATTTTAGCTTCATCTGTCTCTTCTTTTCTTGATGGGACATTGGAAAATGTATAATTACCAAGATGGCTATAATGTTTCTATTAGAGGGTACTGGCTTGGTTAGCGTGGATGCTATCATGCCAGATTATGACACTGGGGACACAGCTTCAAATGATAATGAAATTTTTAATGTGATGAACGTTGCAGAGGGGCACAAAGTATGGCAGGGTACAGAGAGGACGGGAAGGTTGGGCTAGGTGAAACATACTGGAAATGTCAAATTAATGAGGCTGGAGTCATGAGTCATCGCTGCTTGTCCAGATGCCGCCCAAGCAGCTTAGGTCAAGTACCCACACAAATGCAGATTTGAAGGCCATCACCAGTGGAACAGAGGATGTCTCAACATGGTCGGCCAGGCCTCTGTGAATGGTATGCCACCTAGAGAGTTCTGTCTACTCACAACTCAACACTCCCCATCCCCACCCTCTCTCCCATGCCCAAGAACTGGCATTGCTGGAAGAAACAAGGGTTTGTTATAGTATTGTTTCACTAGTGTCTAAGTGACCTGAGAGACAGCAACGTGGCAATGCACGAGTCCATCTTCCATGGGCCACATGCTAAGTCACATAAGGTATGGAGATACACCATAGCCACCCCCACACCATTTCCCGTCTCAGCTAACCCTTCAGGTCTGTGCACTAATGTTCACTTCCTCTAGGAGATTATCCGCTCCCATGGAGCAAGGAAATCCACTTCTCACAGAGGTTAATAAACTTACAGATCTCATTACTCAGAGAGGTCATGCTGGTGAGAATTTTAATGCACTTTTTTTAACAAGAGAAAATCTGGAAGAATATTAAGGAGACAATGCTACTGTGTGGTACAAGGGCAGAGAGGTGAGCTATAGGATGGAGCCCCTTACTCATATGGGGTCCCCTACCTATGGATGGCAAGACTCTCAGAATCTGCTCAGAGTGACCACTGTCACTGACCACAGAATCTAGGGCTGCCTGCCTCTGCTCCTCACTGTAGCCACCTTTAAAAAAATCTTCTGGATTCTTCAAGAGACATCTGAAGGCTGGTGATAACTCTGTATTTGCTTCAGCTAACTCCCTGCCAAATCTACAACAGCAGCTGATCAGCTCATTCCCTTTCTTCTTGTTCTAACCCCTAGCTCCTAGATAATCCTTGGTTCAAACTGAAAGGGAACAGCCTTCAGATCCCTCCCTCTCTCCCTCCCATCTCATCCCACTGAGCTACCCCCTAGCCTCAAACGCACTATTTCACCTGTTAAATGGCTCAGATGGTCAGGGAGCGGTTAGTCCTGATGCCAGAGTGATGCCTGACCTGGACAGTGTGTTGGTTAAGAGAGAAGATGGCTGTGGAAGATAAGGGTGGAAGGCGGACATACGTGATCCTTGGACTTCAGTCTGCAGCAGTGAGGGAATAGCTTCCATTTTGTAGGAAAGAATAAATATCTTAGGGAAGTTATTTTAGAGCCAGTGTTGGAGGGTGGCATGGAGAGTTAAGGGATTAGGAAGAAAGGCCTTACACAGTGGTTCTCACCCTTCCTACTGCTTCGACCCTTTCATACAGTTCCTCATGTTGTGGTGACCACACCCCCAACCATATGCTACTTCGTAACTATAATTTTGTTATTGCTATGAGTTGTAATGTAAATATCTGTTTTCCCATGGTCTGAGGTCACTCCTATGAAACGTTGAGAACCACTGCCTTAATAAAAGAGCCACAGTCCAGGGAAGAAACGAAGGAAGCAGAAAGAGAAGAGGGCAGAGGTGGTGTAGACGAGCTCATGTGAGTCTGAGAATGGAGCCAAGGCCCCCTCCAGGAGACAAACATGCACGTGGGAATCTCCCTGGGGCTGGAGGGGTCTTCCTTATGTGCTTAGCTTGGACACATGGAAGCTCAGTGGATGAGACAGTGGTGGGGTTTGCGTTCATTTCGTTCTTGAGGGCATCCCCACTGTCACAGTTGAATCTGAGAGATTCAGTAACCTGTCCCTGCTCTTAACCAGGAAGGGGCTGGGGATTGGCCCACTCTAGCTCCACTGACATCCCAGCAGGACACACTTGCCAGCTGGTGAGACAGTCCACCCGGAGGAGGCAAAGACCACTTCTTCACACCAAATGAGCTAAAATATGACTTGATGGCACCTTCGTCAACAGCTTCTTATCCTGCCCCTTGGAACATCCTGGAACAGGCTGCGTCCCTTTTCCCCCAAGGACCTTCTCAGTTACTCTTCTCTCCCAGGACAACAGAAGCCAAAGCAACTCTCTTTTCTCCACTTATCTGAACAACTCCAATTAAACACTCTCCCAATTAAAGATCCCAGAAGGGCTCCAAAGCGCAGGCATCGGGGTCTGCAGTGTTCCTCACTAATTAGGTCCCCATGGACTGCCCTACCCCATGACCCAGACAGGATACCTCAGAGCTACCAAGGGGCTGGGCTAGGCTCAGCTACTCTCTCGTGGGATCCAGACCCATGCTTCCAGGAAGGGCAAACAGCAGAGCCTGCCTGAGCCTGACTCCCAGCAGAGTGGGAAGCAAGCTCAACAGCCTTCCTGCAGCCAGGAGGCACCCATGTAGGTACCAAAGGGTTTCTTCAGGCAGAGAGTCCATGTTCTCTAATTTCTCTGAGGAATAATAAGAAGACTATCATGTTTGTGAATAAAAACGTTGTTGAAGAAAAAATCTCTTTAGTCTTTGACAAAAATGTCTAAATGTGTTCCCCACAAGAGTATTTTTATTCTAACAAGCTAATTTGAAATATAATTTAAATAATTTCTACCAGAATGATACCATATGACTAACAGCACCTTGGTGGCAGAAGATCTGGAGACTTCGTTGTGCTTTCAAAGAGGCTTCCATCCTGCCTCGTCCCACACAGAACGCACCGCTCTCGGAGACGTGTGCGTAATGCCAACTCTCACCTCCAAACTTATAAATATGCCTGGGAGCGCTTGCACCCAATACCTAGAAGATGCAGGAACACAGTAGAGCAGCGCTTGTGAGGCCGGGGAGTCAACAGCAGCACATGGAGCTTCCTGCTCCAGCTCCTCATCACACATCTCTCTGCTCAATTCATTAAGCAAAACTCTGAAGCCCTATGAGGTCAGGGATCATACCCCAGGGACTCTGGTGCTCTAAGAACCCTTTTCTCTATTGTAAACACACTGTGTGATGCTCTTTGCTTCACATTTGACAGAGTGGAAGGAAGTTCTTTTCTGGTCAAATGATAAGTTTCTGTGCCCACCCAACTAGCCAACGGGAAAGCCATCCTCTGGAAGTTTTCAATGGTCTGAGGAAACATTGTTGAGTTCACCTGTGTATTCTTGTGTACGTATGTGTGTTCTGTGATACTAGAGATGGTACCCAGGCCTTGAGCATCCTAGGCAAGTATTCTATCACCGGGCTACACCCCAGCCCTGGTGCTTGTTTTTTTATGTTTAAAAAATTGTCTTATACCTAAAGCAAGGAATGTAATGCCCTTCTGCATGTACACCCTGTCAGTCCTCTCCTCAGGGGAATTTTCTTTGAAGAGAAGAAGGACAACAGTACTTTGAAGCACAAAGAGGATTTCTAAATGGGACACCGGTGCTTTTGCTCCCAAAGAACTATCCTGTCTTACGGCAGAATTATTTTGCCCTGTATTTCTAAATGAGGAAGAACACTGGGTCTCCGTCCACCACCCACCCTTAGCAACGACGATAGACGAGTCCTTAATGTTCTCACCACGGTTCACTAAGAAGCAGTGACTCACCCAAAATTACACAGGCTCCCCAAATTACCCAACTCTAATTGTGATCTTGGGCTCTTCTGCCATTCTTTTTTTTCCTGGTAATTCATTTAAAGCCAACCACTGCCTTAAGGAACTGTTGGAAAGATATTTTAAAAATACTCTGCCTTGCTCTTAGCAGGCTTACAAAAAAAAATGTATCAGATTTGGCAAAATGACAACTTAGAATTAGGTGTAGATTTAAATGATGTATTTTTATAATTACTGACAGGAGAAGATATCCACTCAAGACTTTTTTTTTTTTTGATTGTAAAAATTATGTTAGAAAACAGATATGTAGAATGATTTCATCTTGTTAAAAAATATATTTCCTTTTGTAGACATACATCTAGACACACAGTCATACACACAGCTAGAGTCTGCGAAGGCTGGTAACCAACTGCTGGGAAGGTTAGCCCGGAGACACCGGCTGTAAAGTCATTGTTCGCTTCCTTCTTCACTCTTACTCCTTGATACGAACATACAATATTTTTATAATTAGGACAAGCAGCAAAGCTATTTTCATTTTGTTGACAAACAAGAACAAAAAACAAATAGTAGATGAGAAAGGGTGGAGGCAATCCAAGGGCAAGGACCGGGCTGTAAAACTGTTAGCGGCTATGGAGGTGGCAAGTGGGAGAGTGCTGTTGCAAGGGCAATGAGGACCTGAGTTCAGATCCCAAGTAGTGACACGTCTGCAATGTGCATGGGGAGATGGGTGGACTTCAGGGGTCCACTGGCCAGCCAAACTAACTGCAATGGTGAGTTCAGGATTTAGTAAGACACTGTCTCAAACCATAAGAGACCAACCGACCGACAGACAGACAGACAGACAGACAGACAGACACACACACACACACACACACACACACACACACACACCAGAAGACTGAGCTAGGAAGAACACAATGAATGAGCTCGGGGGGCGGGGGGCGAGGGTGTCAAGAATGACCACACATTTGACTGAAGTATTACAGAAGAACATGGTAAAGTCCACCCCACTGAGTCCTAAGAAAGGCAAAACAACTGCTCTGCTCCAAGTCCTTCTTCAGAGGACTGTGTGCAAGCTACAGATGGGACCTCGACTCAGTCCTAATCACCCTCGAGGCTAAGAACGGCAAGAAGCTTCCAGCATGCATGATGGTATTTCCCAAAATAGAAGTGACCCAGACACTTGGTCCAGCCCCTGTTACCTGCTGACCTCTTCACCACTCTTCCTCTCGCCTTACTCTAGCCCTAGGCCTTCTTCACTGCTCACTAACATGCTGGGCATGCCCCTGTCTCAGAGCCTTTGCACTTGCTGTTGACTCTACTGAGAATACTCTTCTATCAGCTCCCTCTGGGGCTTGCTTTGCTTCCTTTGAGCCTGTAAGCCCCCTTCTCAGCAAGGCCTTCCAACTGACTATCTAGAATCTCTTCTGCCACAGCATCTTTGAGCCCATCCCCTTACCTTTGAGAGTGTCTAATAAGCTGAAGTTTATAAATAAAACAAAAACAATCCAAAGAATATTTACCCATACCTGTTTACGTATTTGGCTGATATCTATGCACTTGGCATCTAGTTCCTTCCAATCTCTGTCTTTTCCCAATACAGATACTGAAGGAGATTGCTATTTAAATGAACTAGAGTAATCCTGAATGCCAAGAGTCTTTTGGTACCGCTCCAGGGAGACAGCTTCCTTAGATTCCCCAAATGTATGGGCATCCCCGCATCACCTTTTATACCCTTCAGAGGATAACATTTTGTTTGTAAGCACAAAGCAAGCACCAGCATATGTGGCTTATCTCCCTTTTTAAATATGCAAAACTCCACAGAAGCAGAAATTAACTAGAGGCTCTGCTCATATTTGGGTCCCAAATAGCACTGGACAAATGTCTCACAGATGAAGGGTTCAAATTAACCTTATGAAGTTGAACAACAACAAAATAAAAAACAAACAAACACACACACACAAAGGGGGGGCCAGGAGAAAGTAAGCTTATTTTAAAATATTTTTCAATTTAATTTTTTGTGATGGGTGTTTTGTCTGCATGTGCATCTGTGCACCAGTGTGTGCCTGGTGCCCATGGAGGCTAGAAGAGGGTGATGGATCCAGGACTGATGAATGTGAGCTGCCATGTGGGCACGAGGAATTAAATCTGTATTCTCTGGAAGAGTGGCCAGGACTCTTAACCAGTGAGCTGACTTTCCAGCCCTTCTGGTTAACTCAGAACCAGAAGTGAAGCCCCATAACTTGTAAAAGAGCGCAGTGTGGTTCCGAGGTGGAAAGTACATCAGAAGAAAGTTAAGCAGTATAGATCACAGAAAAGCAGCCGTATCTGGTGACGGTGGCATTTGTCCACTGTGAGTAACCCGTGGCTGAACAAAGCAAGCAAGTGCGAAATGCAGGCAGCCAGTGGAACAGTAGATCTTATTTGTAAACACAGACAAAATCAGCTAAAGTCACAACAGCTGACAAGCTGCCTTTTCTGTTGGCCTTTTATAGATGGTAAGACGATGATTGATAGATCCGTTACTGGAGTGACAGCACCGGGCCTGAAAATTAACTCACATCACAATAAAAACCAAATGGCCCGCTTTAGCATTAAACCAAAACTGTATCCAAGTCATCCCTCTCTCTCTTGACTTTTGTGACTCCTCACTTAAGAAAATCATATAGGAGGACCGAAAAGGACTGAAAAGCATCAACCCTTTCCAGCTGGCATCCAAGTGAGGCTCCCACTGTGCAGACAGTAACCCAACCATAAAATATATGTATGGCAGGCCTGTGAGGCCACTGTGCCACATGTTGAGTACAATGGTGAAAAGGTGGGTCCCTTCTTCATGGAACGGTTAAGGATGATGAAGTATAAATGAGTCAACAAAGCCCAGGTAATGACAGCTGTGTTATGGCAAGAGACTGCAGGCTACGCAGGCGGGGCTGGATGAGAGTCCTGGGAACCAGTCCTCTGGGAGTGGTGGCTGGAAAGACTGATCCTAAGAAGGCAGAGGATGTCTGCAAAGCCAGGGTACAAGGACTTTGGGCATCCAAAGGCCCCAGGAATACGCATTAGCACATTCCCAGCATTGCAGAGAGTTCTATCAGACATCAGTGAACTAGAATGTGCTCCTGTACTGATGTTGAAAGGGAGAAAGAAAGTGGTCCTTAGGAAGGGTGGGAGGAGGTGGATGGAGGGGTCCTCCATATAGGAGGCCAGGAATCTTCAGAATGTAGTAGGTGGCCCTGCAGAGTGACTCGTAACACTGGAGATAAGGTAGAGGCTCAAGCCTTTGTCCGCTGAAGGGTGTTGAGACAGGAGAGTGACAAGATCTGATTTGCAATCTTAAAAGCCAGTCACTTGGCTCCTAGGGAAAGACTAGACTGGCAGTAACCCAGTGTGGAAGCTGGGGGTGGGTTGAAAAGTTTACCCTTCCAAAAGGAAGGCAGGACTACAGCCAGCACTGTGGTTACAGAGAGTCAGCATGCTCCAGACCTATTTGAGAAGTAGAACTCATAGGGCCAATGGCAGCCTGGATATGGGATGGGGGGACGAGGAGGAACCAGGGATGACTCTTGGTGAATTATCAGAAAGGCAGTGGGGCCACTGATGGGTGGGTCAACAGGGGGAAGGTGAACACCAGCAGCAACAGCAAGAGCTCAAGGGACAAGTGGATTAGCATAGGCCTTCACTCTTTCTAACTAGTACCCTCAGAGCTCCCAGGGACTAAAACTCCAACCAAAGAGTACACATGGGGGAACTCATGGCTCCAGCAGCATATGTATAGCAAAGGATGGCCAGGTCAGTCATCAATGGGTGAAAGGGTCTGAGTAGAGTCTGCATCAGGAGAGAGCTGTTGGGCATTCAGCAAACAGGCTGAAAGAGAATGGCAGCTACTATACCGGGACTTTGGCTCCTCTGTGGGTTCTTCTTTTTCCACTCTTCTCCATCCTTTTTCCACCTTTCCTAACACTAATTAGGAGAGAAAGAAGGGTAGAGGGAAAACGGGGTAGTGTTATCGTTAGACTACTTCCTGATGGTTAGGAACATCAAGTTCCTTGGGGGCAAGTTTGATCCTCACCATCTGAATATCTAATTTCTTCTTGTTGTTTCTTCTTTGCACATGACTACTTAACAATCTGCAACTAACCAACAACCCACCCTCCTGGGGTCCCTCTGAAAAATCCCCAGAATGGCAAATGTCACACAATCTCAGAGACTATCTATGGCTGGCAAAATCACACCCCTGCCAGAGCATGAGGCAAATCATAATCAGATGCTGCGAACCATCTGAAGCAGCCCCATATCCCATGCCTGGGATTCAAACGAAAACATTCTTATACTATCTCTCTGTTTTGTTCTGTTTTCTAAGAAACCAAAATTCTTACTACACGCTACATTCTTGCGGTAGGAAGATGGAGGGAGAGGTTCCTTTGGTCTGTGACAGCTACTTGGTCCAAGAAAGAAGAGATAGGAGTATGCACAGAAAGGGCGAGCAACATCTGAAAGGAGCCAGGTGAAAATAACTGCCTTGGGGAAACACTAGAGATAACTAGAGCAAACACTAGAGATAGCACATACTTAATGCAGAAGGCTTCACAGGAGGAAAAGGGTAGTAAAACACCTCAGGGGGAATATAGTCTCAATGGAGAAAGGAAACTCAGGCAGTTGGGATTTATTTCCTTAAACCCTTGTCTCGTCTGTCTATACTGTCTATAATGTAGAGCCTTGAGGAGGTCTGACAAAACTGTAGCCAGGTCTGCCACAGGCTGCTCTCATTGGCACTTCCCTCCCATGCTCATCCTATACAACTCTCAGAAAGGATGGCCATACTTCTATTCTTTATTAGAATGGCTCCCTCCATCCACCTCCTCCGTCTAAACTGTTTATCCAGCCTTTAGCTCCATCTTAATTTACAACCATGCTTGTACAGTCACATAAACTACAGAAGAAAATATATGGTAAAATGGCAGGGAGAGGTAAGAGCTACAAATCAGCCATTAGCTACAAGGAGTGAGTAATACCCACTTATTGAATGATGTTAAAATTACATGAAAGACATGTTCTGCGTTTAAACAAAATACCCAAGCTACTCCTCCCTGCTTTCACACAAACAAAAATTCTTTTCTGGTATTTTCTTTGAGCTTTTATGAGTAAACGTTTTCATTCTCACAGACCTATTTTAACCACAGAGTTTCAATATTTGTTTCTGATTTGCAAGTGGGCTCGCTGATTTTGTGTCACCCGAGAGGGAGGGGCAGAGGAAGAGTTAAAATTACCAGGTCCTAAAAAAAAAAAAAAATTACCAGGTCCTTTTACCTTCCATCTTGAGACCTACATTTACTAACTCCTTCCCAAAGGAGTTAGTTTAAGTATGAAACCTGAGCGTCTCAAAGATTCCTGCTGCTCAAAGATCAGTCCTTTCATATCTGCCGAAAGATGGCTGAAAATGTTACAAAAACCTGCCTTCTGGATGGGATGACTGATTATCACTGGCCTCCCAGTTGTCCAACATAAGTCTCTTGGATAGGCATCAATACTCCTAAGCAAACTTCGGTCCCCCATGTTCCTTCCTGTAGTCCACAGCCATCTGCTCTCCTTCCCCGAGCTGTACCTTGCTTGCCTCTGCTCCCTCCAAAACTCTACAGCTCCACAGAGAAAGTCACTTCAGAGGCTTGTCTGGAGCTAAGCACAGTAAAGCCACTGACCCATAGGGACTGGTCAGGCCACCAGGGCAATCGTGACTCTTCCCACGGCACCCATCCCCAAAGGGAAGCAAGTTCTCTAGACCTACACAGCAGAGGGCCCCGGGTCCCACGCAAGGCTGTTCGAAGAACACTAGGCTCAGCAGCAGAGGACAGAGATTTCAGACCTCTGGATCCCTTAACCATCCTCATGGCCAGTCAGGCAGTGGCCTAGCTTCTGCCCATGAGCAACCACACACTAGGTGTTCCCCCTTTTACAAATGTATAAGCTGTACAAGCTGGGTGACGTCTCCAAACGACTCCGGCCTCAGTTTCCTCTTGGGGAGAGCAAGCACAGAAACCATCCGCTGCATAGAGAGGAAACACCATGAGTGCGCGCTCACATCGGTGAGCAGATGTAGAGTTACTGTGTTATTAGCACAGTGGCTCCTGACTCACAGCGCCTACTGCTCAGAGAGACGCCGAAGAGAAATCAATCCTGCTTTTAAAATTACTTTATATACTCAGAAGCATTAGTCACTTCAACTGAGTGCTCCAACTTCCCTCCCAAGCATCTGGAGCCTCACCTAGGTTCCTAACAGATTGTCACCGTCCCCAGCCATCTCAACGCTGCCTACAAGTCCACTATTCCTATGCCGAAGGGTTATTATTGGGTGTGTTTCCTTTCCAGGAAAACTTCGATTTCCATGTCGCTGGCTGTAAATGCAGCCGTGAAGAACTGCTTTTCACACTCACAAACCCAGGCCCTGGAGTTGCTCGCGCTAGGGGCAAGGAGACCGCGGAATGGCCGAGGCGCGGAGACCAGCCCCGGTGCGGGTCCCCGCCAGGTGTCTCTGCGCCCGGCTAGCTGAGACGGGAAGGGCCGTGGGCTCCGGGCGCAAAGTCCGCGCCCAGGCCGGGGGGCCCGGAGCTCCCGCGGCAGCACGCGACCGGCGGCCCGTAGCCCCTCGCGGGCGCTCCTGGAGCTCACTCACCCCATCTCCGGCGCTGTTCCTGCGGCCGCTCCGACGGGGCCCCTGGCGTTCGCTCTCCGCCCGCTAGGCAGCTGCTCCCGGCGCGGCACATGCGGCGGCCCGAGTGCGCCCGGCTCAGCCCCGGCGCCGCTCCATTCCGCCGGCTGCGCGGCTGCTCTGCCGGTGTCGGGGCCGCCGCCAGGCGCGGGCGGGCGGGAGGGCGGGGGCTGGGCGGCCGGGGGCTGGGCGGCCGCGCTCGGGCGGAGCCGCCGGTCCCTCCCGCCCGCTCCTTACGTAACCTCGTGGCCCCCGGGCCGCCGCCGCCGCCCGCCTGGAGCTGGGGGCGCGGCCGCGTGTGCAGCGTCCCCCGCGCTGCCGCGCAGTCGCCGCTTCTTCCCGCAGCCCCCTCCTCTCCTGAGTCGACCCCGCACTCGCGCGCCCTGTCAGGCTTGGCACTGCGCCTCCGGCGGGATGTCCCGCCTGCTGGACCTGAAGTCGCAGCTGGTAGGGACTTCTTTTGGCCACCTTTAGTTTGCAGACGAGGGAACCGAAGCCCCCCAGGGAGGAGAAATGATGTGACCAAGGTCACAGACTCAGATCAGATTAGAGCTCAGATCCCCAGAGTCTGAGATGGGCAGGACCAAGACTTGCTTCCCACCCCCAACCCCCTTTAAAGCCCACCTTCCTCTTCCTGCCCACCTGTCTGGCTGAGTGGCCTTTAAAGTCCTGGAGGCTAACATGGCAGGGAGGATCCTGTAACCCAAAGCAGGTACCCTAAACTCTTCCCTGGGTAAAGACAGAATTGCACTCCCTCAGCATAGCGAGTTGGCAAAATTTGAGAGGCTTCGTTAAGCTTGGCTGTGATTCCCTACCAAAGTCCAGCACTGGAGCCAACCTAAGCATCAACCCACGCTGGGCCTTCCACGGGATTGTCTTCTGCTGAATGCACATTGCCCACACAAGCCTGGCACCTCTGGACAGGGACTGGGAGGGGGAGTACAGGACAAGCCACTGGAATATGGCCACCACCCTGCCCCTGCCTTCATTTCCCTTTGGGCAACTGTGACAGGCTAGCTAGCTCCTTCTCCTCCCAAGAGCACCCACCCCATTTCTAAATGGCGGTCAGTCATTTCTGAAATACAAGCTGCTCTGTGGCTCCCCCCCACCCCCTCTCCTTGGGATGAGCCTGGCCAGTCCACTACCACCTCCAGCCCTCTTGCTTTGCCCTTGTTCTCTGCACTCCAGCCAGCTGGCCATTCTCTCAGCCTTCCCACGTGCTCTTCTCTCTGTCTGGGAAGATTTTCTCCTCTTCATTCCTACTTGTGCTTCAGATCTCCATTAAACCGCCACGTCCCTTAGAGGCTTTACCGAAGGCCATGGATGGCATTATTCGGGTCCATTTTCCTTCCTTGCACTTATTGTTAGTAGTATCCCATGTAAAAATATTGGTTTAATATTCCAGACACACCTGCAAACTGTTAGAAAGACGTGGCTTTTTTTGCCCATCGTTGTAACCCCTACTACCTATAATGGGAATTCAAAGTCTTCTACCAATATTTGTTGAATGAATAAGTAAATAGACCAAGCCCTATCTACTCAAAATTGGTCAGGGTCTGTGCACACAGGTGACTCTGTTTAGAACCAAGACTAATGAACAGTCAGCCCCAGAGGAAGTTCCTCTAACACAAGCTGAATTCCAAAGACCAGGGCTGTGCCATGGTGCTGAAGGGAAGAAGCGAGCAGAAGGAGGGGTCAAAAGCAGGAGCTACCGACTGAGCACTAAGGGTATGGGAGACAAGATTCTCTGAGTAAAGGAGACAAGTGGTACTCAAGCCCTGGCTGGCCTCTTTGCTCCTCAGATGGACAGGGTGCACCCACATCACCTTGGTAAGATGCAATGAGGCTGTGCAGGTGGGGTGGTGAATCACACTGGCTGCTTCAGAGCCAGTGGGAGACAGAACCATCTCAGAGGTCAGGTGCTCTTCAGCTAAACTGGCTGTCCTCTGCATAGAAGGCTCTGAGGGAGGGGAGAGAGGAAGGGAGGATCAGAGTCAAGGTCTGGGAAAGGATGTGCTTTCTTCACCTTCTCCAAGCTACTCCCAGAAGAGGGGTGTGGAGAAAGTGGACTCTGCTACACTCCTCCTCTCCTTCAGCCCAAAGCTTCCCAGAGAGTTCTCACTGAAGGCTTCACACTCCATTTCATTCTCTCGAGTTGTCTTTACCAGCACTCTTTCATCATCTTGGACTCTTCCCAAGAGATGGGCATTTCAATTCCCTGTAAGAGGCCTTCTGTGGACACCAATGCCAGCAAACGTTTATTGTGGAGCATCTCTGCTCCCTATGGTCTCGGTGGCCCTCATTGACAATGGAGATGACAGGTGAAATCTGTTATTTCGGGCAAGCTGAAATGAAGAGACTCTGTGCCTCTGTGGCTGAGGCCAGGCTAAAGAGAGCCTACATAGACCAGTTAACTGGGTGTAAAAGGAGCCAGTGGTGGGGACAAAGCTGAGAAAGATTCATAGTCTTGGAGAAAGCAGGGGAGGATATGATCTGGGCCTAGTAGAGGAACTAGTCCTGGAGAAGGGAAGAGGTCTTGCCTCAGGCAGGAAAGGCTGGGGCAAGGTTTACCTGGAGGGTGTCTAAGGAAGCGAGGGCACCTAGGAGCATGCAGGAGAGAACAGATAGGGGAGAAGTCAAATTAGAAACAGAAAGATTACAACCAAAGGCAGAGCCAGGGGAACCCCTAAGAAGACGGGGAGGAAGGAGTGTAGGAGCCAAAAGGGTCAAGCACAGCAGGAGAACACAGCCCGCAGAATCATGGAGCTCACAGACACTAGAGGGACAATCAGATCCTGTATGGGTCTGAACTAGGGTGTTTGCATACACATTATAATTGTATAGCTTGGTGTTCTTGTGGAACTTCTAACAGTGTGTGTGTGTGTGTGTGTGTGTGTGTGTGTGTGTGTGTATCTCTGATTCTTTTGCCTGCTCTTGGGACCCTTGTCCTCCTACTGGGTTGCCTCATCCAGCCTTGATATAAGGGTTTGTGCTTAGTCCTATTTTAACTGGTTATGCTGTGTTCAGTTGATATCCCTGGGAGGCCTGCTCTTTTCTTGAGGAAAAATGGAGGAGGGGTGGCTCTGGGGAAGAGGGGAAGTCAGGAATGGAGGAATGGAGGGAGTAGAAACTGTAAGAATAAGGAAAAAAAACCCATAAACATAGGAGTTGGGAGATTTTTAAAAAATGAGTTAGGACAAAGCCGTAGTTGGAAATAGCAGGGCAAGTGCTGCTTTTGAAGGCTGGAGGCTACACTTTGACCACCTCAGAACTCTGCTCAGGGACTCGGAACATTTGTCATTCTGTGTGGGTATCAGATCTGATCACTAGGCACAGATCTTGGGCTGAGGATTCTGCATTCTAACTGGACCAGATCAGACAAGCTTGGGGAGCTCATCAGCAAGCTATAGCCAAGCCCGTAAAATGAGGAAATGAAGGGATGGGGTTGTAGCTCACTGGTAGGGTGCTTGCCTGGCATTCTTAAAGCCCTGAGCACCACTACTGCTGTCACAACAAAAGGAAACAAAGCAGCTCCCTCGTGCCCACTAGCTTACCAAAACCCCTGGGCAAAGAAGCACCATGCATATTCTGTATCTAGCAAGCTAGAACTCCATGGCTCTCTGGCGTCTTGCTCTCAAGACCTAGCTTCTGGAGATGTGAGGCAGGAAAAAGACAAGTTGAGCCTCTGAGACATCTTTAAAGTTATGATCATTATTAACAGTAGTAGTAGTGCTTATTGTATGAGGATGCTTTGTTCAAGTGCAGATATACATGCTATGGTGCACATGTAGACAGCTTTAGGAAGTCCTTCCCTTCCACTGGGAGTTCTGGGTATTGAACTTTACCCACTGAGCCACCTTGCCAGCTTCACTCAAAGCATCTTGTCTTTCTGAAAAAATAAGAACATGGCCCCAGATGACAGCATCCCATCTGTACTCCCAGCACTAAGGAGGTTAAGGAAGGTCACTGCACATCCAAGATCAGTTTGGGCTATGCTGTGAGATGTTCTCTCTCTGAACAAACAGATACCAACCAACCTGATTTGGTATGGACCACGTCAAAGGATACAGACATTCCAGGCATGGTGGCATGTGCTTGCAATCCCAGCCACTCAGAGGCAGAGGCAGGAAGATCCAGGCCAATCGGAGCTAAAGAGTGAGACTTTGACTCCCTCTGCCCCCCAAAAAGAATATACAACAATAGTGAGATGTATAAAATAAGTATATGTTGGATGATTTAAACCATCATAGCTATCCATGTAAGGATAGGCAGATCTTAGTGCCTTGATCCAAAGAATAGGACATGGAAAATGAAACAGTTACCCTATAGTGAAAGCCCCTGGCAGCTGCTGTCTTAACCACAAGACGAGCCGAGGTCACCATCACCAGTGATGTCTTCTGGATGTTATATACGTCTTATGAGAGGGTATGACAAAGAGGGTCAGGCAGTCTTAGCATAAGAAACCGTTTGCAAATGCCCGACCAATCCTCAAAGCTGTCATGGTCATCACACACAAGAGAAGATGGGAGAACTTCCAAGACCAGAGGACACTATGGAACATGGCAACTACCAATATGGTATCTAGATTAGATCCTGAAAGGAGAAAACCTGATTAAACCTTGGGGTGTCTAGATGGCTCACTGGGTAAGGTGCTTGCTAAACAGACCTGGCAACTAACATCCAATCTCCAGATACACTTAAACAGGAGAGAACCTATTCCATGCGTGTTCTGACCTCCCGTGTACACCATGGCATGCAAGTCTCCCTACCCCCACAAATAATATATACAACTTTTTTAAAAACTCCAAAATTTACAAAGTCTAGAGTTTGGTAATAATGTAGCCCTGTTGACCCCTTAGTTAAATAACAAAGATCTCACAGTAATCTAAGATGTTAAAAGGGGAAACTGGGCAGCCACAATACCTTACTCCTTTAATCCAAGCACTCAGGAGATAGAGGCAAACAGATCTGAGTTCAAAATCAGCCTTACATAGTAAGTTTTCCAGTCAGCCAGAGCTTCATAATAAGACCCTGCCTTAAAAACAAAAACAAAGGCTGGAGAGGTGCGGTTAAGAGCACTGACTGCTCTTCCAGAGGACCTGGGTTCAAATCCCAGCACTCCCATAGCAGCTCACAACTGTCTATAATTCAAGATCGGACATTCTCTCAAAGACATACATACAGGCAAAACACTAATGCATATAAAATATAGGTAAATAAATGTTTAAAAACAACAATAAATAAAAGAGGGTGTCTAGGGGAAGGGACTATGGGAATACTCTATACTATTTTTGATGGTTTTTGTTTGTTTGTTTGTTTTTAAAACATGATCTCACTATGCAGCCCTGGCTGTACCGGAACTTGATATGTAGATCAATGTGGTCTCTAACTCATGGAGATCTGTCTGTTTCTGCTTCCCAAGTACTGAGATTAAAGGTGTAGGTACCATGTCTGGCTTTAACACTATTTTAAAAATTTTCCCCCAAAGTCTAAAATTGTCTGAAATGAAATATTTATTAAAAAATATAAATAGAATAATGAAAAATCTCAGCATGTAAGTGCACTTTCTGCCACTCCTGAGGATATGAGTTCAATCCCTGGAATACAGTGGAAGAAGAGAGCTGACTCTGATAAATTGTCCTCTGATACATCCTCTCTGTGTCTGTCTCTCTCTCTCTCTCTCTCTCCCTCTCTCTCTCTCTCTCATACATACACACACACACACACACACACACACACACACACAATCAGTCCTGTATATGTTATGTAGCTGCAGTGCTAGAACAAGAAATTTATTGAGAATACCTGCACATTTAAACATGTTTGCATGACTCCTACAGCAAGCCACTGAAGTCAACAAAGCTTTTTAAACTGAAACCAGGTAAGAAATATATTTTACTACAACATTTCTACTCTCTATGGTTTTATGTACATCAATTCTTCTCCTCTTACCTCAAGTACATTCTAACAGTTTTCATTCTGGGTCATCTCTAAAAGCAGCCCTGCTCACAGCCTACTAAATTGATTTGAAACTTGTAATCTCTCTCTCTCTCTCTCTCTCTCTCTCTTTCTCTCTCTCTATTTATCTATCTATCTTTTCTTTCAACAGCAAAATTAAGCTGGAGCATATAGCTATAACATTATCATTAGTGAGCTGGGTGTCTGGTGTCACTGATACAGAGACTGATACATTGTTTCCAATGATGAAATAGTCCAATTCACTCAATTGCATATGAAACAAATAACCTATTAGAGTCATGAATTAATGAAAAACCATTAAAAAGCTATTAGACCATACATGTAAAAATAGAAAAAATCATTCCTTCAACAAATATTGTTCACCTACTATGTGCCTGGCTCCATGATAGGGATTAGAGACACAGTGCTGAGGAAATTAAACCACAGTCCTTCTGTCACAGATCTAGAAGATTTCAAAGAATGCTTGAACCAACTGACCACTAAGATATAAAGTTGTGACTGAGTGACTGAAGGCTCTAAGCTAGTGAGGAATGGCCTCTTTAAAGGAAGTTTGAAGACTAAGAGTCTTCAGTCAGAAGGGGTATGGCCTAAGAGGTCCCAGGCAGAGAAAACTGGAAAGGCTCTGGATTGACGGAGAAGTAGATGAGTGAAAACCTTGAAGGGGTCAGCCAGCGTGGTTAGGAGGGAAGTCTAGCACAGCACAGACAGGAGAGGGAGGTGTGTGGGACCTGGGGCATGGCTGAGAATCTGTGATTCATCCAAACACACTGAGAAGCCACTGATGTGCTGGAAATGCCATGATCTGGTTTTCATTTTTAAAAGGTCACTCTGTCTCCTGGGAGAAGGGACAAGAAGGGATCAAGCTTCTGGGGGAGGGAGCGTCAGATTTCCTCAGAGATGGGGCCCCTGGTCGTTTGTCCATGCTCTAGTGACCAGAGTCTAGTGGGTGGATACCCCTTACCCTTGTGAATGCAGGCAGCACTAAGTGACTCAGTGAGAAAAAAATAAAAATAAAAAGGACCGGAAGTTAGGAGGGAGCTTGAGAGTCTTAGACTGAGTTAGAGGGGAGGTGGATGTAACTCAAACACATTGTGTGTATGTATGAAATTCTCAAAAAATAAATAAAATATACTAAAAAGAGAATCTCTGAAGGTTGGCTTAGAAAACAAAAGTGGAAAGCTAAGAGACCAGTTAAAGAGGCTCCGCCCCATCCCTTATCTAGAGGTGAAAGATGGATCTCAGACAGAGAACTAAAGTCAACAGGACTTATCGAGATGTACAATGCATTTAAAGATACAAAGTTCATGAAGTAATCCTGGTTACAGCTGCTCTATGGTGACAGTCATATGGACAGGGCAACGGCTTCACAGCAGAGGGACTGTGCAAAAGGACAGGCATCTCGCACCTGGCACAGCATTGAGTCCTGGCTCAGACACTGGTCATCCCAAGGTCTTCCCTCTCTTAGCCTCACCTCACTCATCTCTGAAGGGTGGCTATTTCATTGGACATCAGGAAGAGGAGATGAGATAATGACTTGAAAGTGCCTAGATCAGTCCCTGGTGTTACATTCTCAATACAGCATAGTCCTTATTACTGAAATTGACTCTAGTGGGTGAACTAGGGTAACAGGTCTGTTTTCTTAGTGACTGAATTAACATGGTCATAATCAACATTTTAACAGGAAGCTGTTACTTGTATGTAACCTCAACACCTGGGAAGTAGAGGCAGGAGGATCAGGAATTCAAGGTCATCCTGAACTCCATACTGAGGCTGGCTATATCTCAGAAGCTAAAACTGCCTAGAGTCAGTTGGAGAATCCTGGAGGCCATTCCCTTAATGGAAGCAGCTCAGGGGCTTCCTGCCACAGACTTGCTCACCTGTATGGAGAACTTTCCATGGTGGCCAAAGAGGAGTGTGTAGCCTGTCTCTCCTAAGTGATAGAAGATAAAATTGAACCACCAACATCCAACCCTTCAGTTTCCTAACTAGCTGAGTACTTTTCCTTAGAAACATGAGCTAGGAACAATCTTCAGTGTTCCTACTGTCCTACATCTTTCCCAAGTCCATCCAGGCTGGCAGACTCCTAGACTTCTTGATAGGGTTTATCCATTTACTTAATCTTTACTGAGCACCCATTCTGAGCAGGCCTGGGACCTCAGACAACTTAGCCAGCCAAAGAGAACAAATAAATTCCATGAGATACTCCTCTGAATGAGAGAGGATACAGAGAAGGAATGTACAGTCTTAAAGGACATTTGGGAGGGAAAGCCAGCACGCAGAGGGACACAGGGGCATTACTGGAAAGGACACATACATACATTGATGACAGAAATGCCCATGGGACTGGCTCAGTGGTGGATGGTGGGAAGTGGCAAAGGAGTCAAGTGAGAAGTTTGAACTTGATTGGTTGCCACAAGAATACCAGTGGCATTCTGATGTAGGGAGACAGCATACTCAGATCTGTGTCTTGGGTCCTCTTGGCATCAGTGGAGAGAACGTTCTAAAAGGGTAGAGACTAGAGGCAATAGAAGCTTGCCAGAAAGTCCTACAAGACACGGGCTTCAGTCAAAACTAGGCAAGGGGGGGAAAGGGTCTCCATCAGCTTGAAGTTCATTCGGGTATGAGCAGAAGAGGGCTGGAAGTTGCAGCTGCTGTGGTAGGGGCTGGTTTCTCACAACATCACAACCTTGAGAGACTAGACCTCAGTGACAGAATCCAACTGTCTGAGATGGAAACAGAAATGACCATCGCTAGCCAGCCAGCTGCAAGTGCCTGTAGGAGCAGAGAGGCATCCAGATGGTGCTGCTCAGACACCTGAGCTGTTCTACAGGCTGTCTGTCACCTTTCCTGTTCCTTTCAGGAGCTGAATTGCCTCTACCATCTTCTGGTCCTCAAAGACAGGATCCCTCCCCTGGGTTAAGCTTGTTTGTTTTTTTCTATTTGGGCCCTGTACTCAGAAGAGCTCTCTTCTGAGTCTCATGTTCAAGTCTAGCAAGAGATACAGGTCAAATCAAATGTTACAATTGGGTTTCACTGTGACCTGCCTTGGGCACAGGTCCAACCCTGAGCCCATCACTGCGGTTAGGGGAATGGACTCTTTAACAACCTGGGGTGGGGTGTGCAGGCAGCTTCTCAAGACAGCCATTGTCTGAGACTGAGACAAATCAGAAACCTAGAGGAAAATCAAGAATAATTGATTTGGGGTGTTGGCGAAAACATCTCCAATGCAGGAGTAAGTGTTCTGTTACATCTGTTTCCCAGTTCCAGCTACAGAGTATACAGATAAATTCCGGGATGAAAGACAGAGCTCAGAGTTGGGCTACTCCTGGTCTTAAAGAGAGTGGACACAGTGCTGAGGCTCTTGGGCAGATGGAGTGGAAATAGATGCTTCAAACAGGTTATGCTCAGCCTTGGCTAAACAGTAAACTCAACGGGGGAGCCTTTGACAAACTCCTCACACCAGAGCCCCATCCCCTCAGAGCACAACTGGTCAGACAGGTGTCTAGACATTAGTAATCCTCTAACGTTCATTCCAGCAGATTTCAAAGTGTAGCCTTCTCTAAGCCCACTGGTGTCTAAAGGGAAGCCCTGGAGCTCCAGGCATTTGGAAGTTGATGGGAACAAAAAGGAGCATACCCGAGCTCATTGGCTGAGCTACCCTGAGACTTAGGGCTCTGCAGAAGAAACAAAAAAATCTAAATGATTCTGTGAAGCTAAACAAGTGCAAATACCTCCTGTGGGCACAGGGTAAAAAAAAAAAAAATTCTAAATTCAGTTTGTTCTCTATAGGAGACACCGGTGCTGTATGGATTGCTTGTATCTAGTTGGCAGCAACAGAACAGTTAAGCACCTGTTTGTAAATTAGGACTCAATGGGATGGATCGGGTTCAAAGAGGCCAGCCTAAGCTATGGAACCAGCCTTGGTGTCCATCAACAGATGAATGAGATGCACAGTGGGGGGTCCAGCCAACCATACAGAGGCGTGAAAGCACATTTTCAGGGAAATGGATGAAACTGGGGATCATGTTGAGCAGACTAAATCAGACTGGGACAAATATTGCATGTTTTCTCATGTGTGGAGTTTATATTCAAACTATATGGTGTACATATATGTGCTCATACATATCAGGATATGAAAGTAAAACGGGACTATGCCAGGGAGGAAGAGATCTTTGGTTTTGTTTATTTATATGAGTACACTGTGGCTGTCTTCAGACACAGCAGAAGAGGGCATCAGATCTCATTACAGATGGTTGTGAGCCACCATGTGGTTGCTGGGAATTGAACTCACGACCTCTGGAAGAGCAGCCAGTGCTTTTAACTGCTGAGCCATCTCTCCAGCCCCAAGGAGAAAGAGATCTTAAGGGAGAAAGAAGAAGGAACATATGTGAGAGTACATGTAGCATGCTATATACTAAATGTGTAAACATACTATATTCTAAATGTAACATATACAACATGAATACAGAAGTGGGGATATTTGGAGGTGAAGAAAAGGACTGGCAATAGTGAGAGAGAGGTAGAAGGAAACGGGGAGACAAACAAGGTCATGAAATATGGACATTATGAAGAATATGAAACCCATGACTTTGCATGCTGTGTTCTTATTCTTTGTCAGCTTGACACAACTAGAATCTCTTGGGAAGAGGGACCCTTAATTGAGGAACTGCTTCCCTCAGATGGCCTGTGGGCATGTCTGTAGTACTTTTTTAGATTATTGATTGTTGTGGGAGGGCCCAGTCCACTGTGGGCAGTGCAGTCCTGAGTTGTGAAAGCAAGCAAGCAGAGCAAGGCATGGAGAGCAAGCCAGTAAGCAGCTTTCCTTCTCGGTCTCTGCTTCAGTCCCTGCCTCCAGCTTCCAGCTTTGAATCCCTGCACTGACTTCTCTCAATGAAGGACTGTAACTTATATGATGAAGATTGGTGTTGGTCAGTATTTTATCAGAGCACTAGCACCAAATAGTAGGTCATTAACAAAATAGTAGTAGAGTAGTAGTAGTAGTAGTAGTAGTAGTAGTAGTAGTAGTAGTAGCAGCAGCAGCAACAGCAGCAGCAGTAGCAGCAGCAGCAGCAGCAGCAGCAGCAACAGTAGTAGTAAGCACATGAGGTGTACCCCAGAGCAGAATCAACAAGATGAGAACTGCCCTGGAAGCCCCTGGCATCATGTGTGCACAGAGCTGTTTGACTGGAGATGTTAGGGTGGTCCAAGCATGTAAACATGTATATGGAATCCAGGTCTTGGGTCCTCTTGGACTCCAGATCAGTATGGTGAGGGAAATATTAGACATGCTGGGATGCAGGAATCTAAGGAACAAACAAGAGGAGGCAACCTTAGACCAGGGATCAGTGGTAGGGTACTTTCCTGGCATGCCCCAGACCCCGAGAAAAGGAAAAAGGAGATGCCAGTAGGCAGTTAGATGTCATGTGTAAACTGTTTAGAAGGGGGACTTGGGAGACATTGACAAGTCGGTGTCTGATGCCGGAGAGTGTATTAAATGAACACAAATAGGAAGGAGGGAGACATGGGTGGAATTACCAGAGGGGGAAGCCTAAGAATGAAAGAGTGGTCTTGGGACCTAGAGTACCATCCTACTCTAGATGTAGATCAGAGTCCCCCTTCAGCCCAACTCATCTTCATCAAATATTAACTATTAGTGTATGAAAATATCATCTGTCAATAAAATGAAAACACTCAAAACAAACAAATAATACAAGACAAAACCCAAATAATGCAAAATAAGACACATGTAGGCTTACCATCCATTTCAATGTAGCAAATATTTACTGAACGCCTACTAAGTGCCAGATTGACCACAGATGGTTTGGCTGGCATGGTTAGTTTATCGGGCACACAGCCCCACTCCCACACTCTCCCCGGCCCCATCTGGGAGACCTCAGTGGTTCTGGTTCCTAGAACTTGCCTCTAATTCACCAGTTCCAAGCAAAGTCTTTATTTGTAGATCTAGGCCTTCACAGTAGCTAATGTCTTCTCTGGAAACCACCTACTTCACATTGCTGCTTACTGGTGAGCTTTCTGGATGTCATACAAGGCCTCTGCCTATACTGGGGCCCCCAGAATGTTTGGCTTCTGTTGTAAGGCCTGCCTGTGGCTCTCCTCTACCTTCTACAAAAGGCAGAGAAACATGATCTGGCCATCTGCTGGGGAAGAAGGATAGCAAGGAGACAGCTCCCTCTCCCATGGCAGAGTCTGTGGCTGTTCTCACCCACGGTCACTTCACAGATGACGCAACAGAACAGTCTTCAGAACACGTGAATCAAAACAATATGCTCTAGTCACACTAAGACTATCTGATCTCTCAGTCACCCCTTAACCCCTACCCACAGAGACTTCTGCTCTCACTATTTCCTCTATAGCTCCTGTCCCTTTATGCACCAGCCCAAATGCATCCCACCCCAAGGTAGGTCAGGAATATGAGGGTTGCCTCTTTAGCAGACACATCCTTTTCTCATGTTCTTGTTCTCTTTGCCCATGACATCTCTTCTTTTTGTGTACTTCTTTTTTTTTCCTTTTTTTTTTTTTGAGACAGGGTTTCTCTGTGTAGCATTGGCTACACTGAAAACTCACTGTCCTGGAACTCACTTTGTAGATCAGGCTGGCCTCGAACTCAGAAATCTGCCTGCCTCTGCCTCCCAAGTGCTGGGATTAAAGTGTATACTTCTTCATTACTGACTCTTTACTACCTTCAAAACCACCGTATCTCATCTACTTTACTAAAAGATCCTCTTAAATTATGTGTGTTCATTGCATTTACTGGTTTATCATTTGTCTTTTCCTGAAACAAGTTGATGTTTTGTTTTTTTTTTCACTTGGGGCAATATGTATACGATTCACTAGTTTAATCAGTTAGGCAACACTGAGTGTATGCACAGTACTGTATAACCTTCAAGACTGTCCATTTCAGGACTTCTTCATTATTCCAAAATCAATTTTTTTTAATATTCAGAAAATAGGGACATACTAACCTAGTTTTTGTGATTAGTTCTGCATGTAGCATATGTTTTTAAAGAGCCACTTTCTGTTGCTCTTAAAAAGTATCCAAAACTTGAAACTTTATTTTTTTGTAAAGACCTATTTAGCTTAGAATATTGAAGGTTAGTTGGGCATGGTGGATCAAGCCTTTAATCCCAGTACTCAAGAGACAGAGGCAGACAGATCTCTATGAGTCCAAAGCCAAACTGATGAGGCCCTATTTCAAACAAACAAGCTAACTAACTAACTAACTAACTAACTTGCAGGGGATGGTGCTGTTAAGGTCCTGTTCCCCAGTTGGTTGACCTGTCAGTAAAGAAAGCCATGGGTTAATTGCTGGGGGGTACAGGTTGGACTTCCAGTTGATGGAGGCAAGCAGGGAGATGAAAGGGAAGAAAGAGTTCGTGACGCATCTGATGAAGAAAAGTTGACCAACCATGTGCGATCTCATAATGGAGTAGCCGCAGGCCGCTCCTAAGGCTGGTGGTCAGGGT
>NW_022196904.1:71763919-71765111 GCF_008632895.1 Mastomys coucha
AAGGTGCTGGTAGCCTGGACACTTCCTGGAGCAAAGGCAGGTAGAGCAAAGCTACATGCAATGCTAACTAACTATGGTGGTTTGAATATGCTTGGCCCAGACTGTGGCACTATTAGGAGGTATGGCCTGTTGCAGTAGGTGTGGCCTTGTTGGAGGAAGTGTGTCACTGTGGGAGTGGGCTTGGAGACCCTCCTCCTAGCTTCCTGGAAGTCATGTGGCTTCTATTCATGACAATGGACTCAGGAGAACTGACACACAAAGGCAGTGCTGTGTGACCTAATTATCTTCTACTAAGCTCCTCTCTTACAGGTTCCACCACATCTCACATAGCCATACTCCCCAAGCATTGATCACGTGGCCCATGGGGATTGAAGTCAAACTTCATCTAAACCACAGCAGTATCCCATAATATTGGCTCAGGCTGAACTTGTGAGATACATCTTGAGATCCAGCTATTTAGGAGGCTGAAACAGGAGGATTTCTGATACCACAGGTTCAAGAGCAACCTGGGAAACTCAGCAAAAGTCCATCTCAAAATAAACAAACAAATAAATAAACTAGCTAATCAGAGTAGATGAGAAGTAGATGAGAAGTTTAATATAAAAGATACCAAAATAGCACTAATTAAGGTGGTTCTGCAAGCCACCTCTTCTAGAATTTCCTACTAAAACAGGAATAGTCAGGTACACAGAAGGAAGAAATGAGTTATGAACTTATTCTAGCTGAATCTAAATCAGGCTAAACTCCGCGACCTTAGCCATGGGGTCTAAGAGACCCCCAGACCATAAGGAGATGAAGACAAGGCCTTTGTCATCTGTTCTGCTTTACCTGGGTTGTGACATCCCAATCCAGGTTACAAAGTGAATTAGGAGGGGGGCTGGGCTGAGCTCCTACTGGAGAGTAAGTCTCTTGAACAACTGGAGCGCTGTCCCCACCACCTGACTTATTCAGACATTTATTAATCCTGCCTAGTCAGTGCTGCTGGGGTAGAGTATGAGAAACTGCATGTTTCACAATGGCCTGGAGCGATTCTTCTTCTTTTTTTTTTTTAAAGGCAGAAATTATTTTTATTTTTATTTTTTTGAAGTTCAAAGTCATTTTATTAAATTTTTTTATTAGATATTTTCATTTACATGTCATATGATTTCTCCTTTCCCAGTTTCCCCTCCAAAAAACAAACAAACAAACAAAC
>NW_022196904.1:71765466-71789389 GCF_008632895.1 Mastomys coucha
AGTCCTTGGTTGGTGGTTGAGACCCTGGGAGCTCTGAGGGTACTGGTTAGTTCATATTGTTGTTCATCTGGAGCAATTCTTAAGTTTAGGAAGAGAGAATGGAAGTGTTTCACTAACAAGGAGGGGATGAGTAAGCTGCCTGGGTCTGCAAGGCGATGGCCCCTGCCAGACTCACTGCAGGGAGCTGTTGGGACCACTGTGGGGCAGCTACAAACCCTTGCAGGGTCCTTGGGGCCCCAGACTTCTGTGTATCTTCTGGTACTTCTTCCACATCTTCCACGGAATGCCTGGATGCCATTGCTCCTTACCTCCAGCTCTACGGCCAAGACCTTCAATGATCCTGTGGTCTGGCAGCCCATCCCAATCTAGATTCCCTGCAGTGGAGGAATGGCAATGAGACACAGTCCCGATTTAGAACAAAGGAGGCATGTATTCTTTGGCCAGGTACTAATTAGAGAATGGCTACAGGCAGCTGGTGACATCATATTCTACCTTCAGATCCAGTTGGATCATTTCATGGAAATAATTTGGGAAGCTTATCTACCGACTCTAATGTAGTGTTTACAGACGGAGATGCTGGGTACCAAAAGTAATCGCTGAAGCTCAAATTTCACCTTGTACCCTTGTGATGCAAGTCAGCGTTGTGGAACTGGGAGACTCACTTGGTCAGATTGTTCCAGTGTTTCCTGTACGACACAGCACAACCACAAGATAACCACCTGATCCCCGTGGCTACCTCGGCGTGCAGTGGTCAGAAGGAAAGTCAGACCGACTAAGGTACAGACTAGGTACAGAGAGCCTACTTTCTCCTTCAGATAAGGAGAGCCTTTGTCTTAACAAAAACCTGTGGGACGGTGGGAAGAGTCTTCACGGGTACCAGTCGGCTGCTCTGTGCTAAGAAAAGGGCCCATGCTCTTTGGTGTGGGGAACAGTGGGCTAAAAGTGACACATAGGCTTCTCACTGCTTCGCAGCAAACATTTAACACATCATTGTACTTTTGGAAACTCCTGGAAACTCCACAAGATGACTATAATTTATGACATTTCCTAAAGTAAGTGCATTTATTAGCAATGAAGCCTTAAGTAGTTTCCCAGAGAAGACACTTCAGGGGATGCTGAAGTAAAGGACAGTGGCTCTAAAGAAACAAGCAGTTGCCACTTCAAATGTCCTTTGTCCCCTCACAGGAGCTACCTCCACGACCATGGGCTTTGAGAGTTCAGTGGTAGAGGGGAATGGCCAAGTTTGTGCAAGATGTCTGGATTTTTATCTGGGATAACTTAAACTCAGACATTTTATCTATCTGTTCTGTACCTCAAGATGCCCATCTGTAAAATGCTGTGGGGAAGATTAGACACAGGCTCACCCTGTCTCCTGATGGGAGGTGAGTTTATCCCAATGCCGGGCTTGATCTCTGGGTAGGTTAGCCAGTGGATGCTGTGGTGGGCACAGTGAACTTGACTTTGGGAGCATAATCAACAGAAGAGTGGGAATGAACTGAAGAGAGCCATTATGCTCAGACCATCTGGGAACACAGCATCTGGTGCAGGTTGGGACAATGGGCCCATGATGAAGGTATAATGAAGAAAATAAAAGAATGGAGTGAACCTTAGAACAAGTTATATAGAAATGCATACTTATGGGTCTCAGTAGTAGAGTGTCTTGGCTAGCATGCGCTGGCTATGGGCTCCATACCCAACACTGGCCAAAAGAATAGAAATAGATGCCTATGTGGGTCATTAAATGCTTTCTAAACACACACACACACACACACACACACACACACACACATAAGAGAGAGAGAGAGAAGGAGGGAAAGAGGGAGGGAGGAGGAGGAAGAAGAGAGAGGAGAGAGACAGAGAGGGAGGAAGGGGGGAGAGACTTGAATTCCACAATTTCTTTCAGACAGCAACGTTTGTCACCTGTAGTGCCTCAGTGAAGCCCATTGTTCCTTGACTGTCTTAGGAAGCTGACAACCAGTGCCACCATTCTCCACAATGTGCAAAATGAACTTTACCACAGTCCTCAAGATGGAAGGGAGCATGAGACGAAACAGGTCTTCCTGCAGAGCCCCATGAAGTGGCACTTCCCTTTTGAATCTCAGCAGCGCCCTGACACTTCATGATTGGCATCCACTACCATGCAACAGTGGGGGTCACCGCAGGTGAAGGAGCTCCCAGGGAACACTGTGGACGAAGTTCGAGGAGAAATAAACTTGCTCCTCTCTGCAGCCACCTTCAGTTTAGAGATGGACTTACTCAAACTCCCATAAGGGCTAAGGATGAGTTTAGTGGTTGGCTCTGGGGAAAGTGGTTTGGTATCTTTACAAATCACAAAGCAGTAAACCCAAAAAGGATACCCGTGACGTGGTCTGGACATCTCTAATGCCCGTGCTTTGATGACTTTAAGGAGTAACTCAACCTTAGAGAATGACAATGTATTATAGATGTGTGCAAAGATGACCCTATTTGCAGAAGAAATTCCTGAGTGTCTATAGTTTGTTTCAAGACCTTGCAACAGGTTTGAGTGAGAAGTGGGTTAGGGTAGAGACTAAGTTAGAGGGGCTCTGAGTGGCTAATTGTTGAAGCTTTGGGTAAACATGGCCCAAATTATTGTTCTTGGTCTATATGTAAATGGAACTTTCCATTAAAAACTCGAAAAGCAGAGAACTCATGCTGAGTGAACAAGTCTGCTAATATAAATATACTATATTAACATAATTAATATATAAAATATTATATAAATATAATATGCATATAGACTGTCTTCTACTCATTTATATTATGGTCACTTATGCATAATCTTTGTAAAATTCACATAAGTTTTAAAAATATTTATTTGTACATTTATTTTGTGGGTGTGGGGTGTGTACATGTCATGATGTGTATGTGGAAACCAGAGGACACGTGAGGGTGTTGGTTCTGGGGATCTGTTCAGATCATCAGGTTTGAGACAGTAGCCCATGCTATTCTGTCAACCAGATTCTGTGTTTTAAAGCATGCAGTCCAGCGGCTAGGATTTTACACACTGCTCCGCAGCTGCTCACGTTTCATTCACATCTTGGAGGTGGTTCCTATGACAACCAAAGAACTACTTTAAAAAAAAAGATGTATTTTTATGTATGTGTCTGTGAATTATATGGCACATGGGTACAGGGGCCCTCAGAGGCCAGAAGAGAGTGTTGGATCCCCAGGATCTGGGGTTACAGGCTGGTATGGGACACCCAACGTGGGACCAAACCTCTGCAAGAGCAGCACTGGATCCTCACCACCGAGCCATCTGGCAGGCCTCGGAGCTTTTCCTTTGCACAGCTGCATGGTGTTTTACCATCTCACCAGGTGCTCTACAGTGAGTTCTGGGCCTACAGAGGCAAATACAGTATGGTGCCTTTCCCAGAAAGAGGTTGGGAAAACTTTCTTTTGAGAGGGGGATAACAAACGAGAAGCTTTAGCTTCAAAGTTAATCATAGTCTCTGATACCTCCATAGCCAGGGGCGTGGAAGGAAAAGTGGTGTCTAAAGTGAAGGGATTGAGCTGGGTGTAACTGTTGCAGTGCAGGTGTGAACTGGGCGTTACGCATGCTTCGATCTGCAGCATTGGGTCTAAGAAACATCAGCCATCTAAGCACCTCCGGCAAAGGAGACCACGAACCCCATGACTGACCACAGCGCTTGTTTCTTCTCTCACTTTTTTCCAGATTATAGAAGACTTCCTGACTGCAGAAATCGAGAAAGTATGTAAAGAAGCAGGAAAAAAAATCCGTACATGGTTGTAAGCATATTAAAGAGCTGCTTAAAGCGTCCTGGATGGACACAGTGTGACTTACTACAGGCTTTCCCCATCATGCCCTGCATTGTACAGATCAGATGCTAGAGAGAATTGTAAGGAAATAAAGAAACACCTTAGTGCATAGGGTGAAGGGGGCAGTTAAAGAATTGCACCCGACATGAATATTTGAAAATTATCTGCATAAGATTGAAGCCACAGAAAAGAACAAGTTTAGAGAGGATATGGGAAGAGAAGAACAGTGGCCAACAGCCTTGGGTTCCGCGCAAGTACTGGAAAGCAAAAAAAAAAAAAAAAAAAAAAAAAAAAAAAAAAAAAAGGAATTCAAAAGATAAACTAGAGAAAGATACAGTAGAACCTTGGCTGTTGTTAACAGATTGTTTCATTTTGAGGCACGGTTCCACTCCGTAGCCCAGGTTAGCCTGGAACTCACTAAGTAGTTTAGATTGACCTCAAAATCATGGCAATCTCTCTGCTTTAGCCTCCCAGGGGTAGAATTATAGGCAGGAGCCACCACTTCTGGCTAGAATAGATTCTCAGTATCCTCCAAATCCACAGAAGATCCTCTCAAGCCCAGGAAAGGGACGTTTGTTGAACTGAACATGGAGGTTGATGAGGGCGGACCTAGGGCCTCTGACAACAGCGAAAGAGACTGTCTAGCGGGATCTGCACGCTGGACCTCCCGACCTCCGGAACATGGGTGTTGGTTGAAGCTACAGGCAGAGGTATGGCTTCCTAGGCGAATGGGTGGAATGAGACGAGGCCCACGACAGCATCGTAGACACCCTGATCTTGGAAAGGACAGCATCATGGCTACTAAGAGAACCGAGCAATTCCTCAGACCAGGAGTTCTTCCTGCCTGAAGGATAGGAGGATGAAGACTCCAGGAAGGTTGGGGGAAACTCAGGGTGTCCAGGAGGGACATGTGGTTTTGGAGCCTGAGAAGAGGTTCCTTATCAGCCAAAGGCCTCACGGCTGGGGCCCTGACAAACAGACAGGGCACTTCCTTCACAAACAATGTAATTTTCGCAGAGAATAGCCCTAATAGCACGTCTCATGCTGCCCTCTGAGGCTAAACTGGATGCTGCTGACTCATGCGTCTTTTTTTGTTCCGTTGTTTCCCATACAAGTCAGTGAATGACAGGGCCGCTGTTCTTTCTCCTGGAGAATCTATTTCAGGGACAAGCAGTGGACAGTCTGTGGTCGCCTGCGCTATTATTACCCAAAGCATAGTGCGAACTTTCTAGCTTTCACTTCAAAAGTAAAGAGAACAAATGAAGTAGAATGACATCGTGCCAGGTGACTTCTCCAAGCTGGATGACACTCTTGCTAAGAACAGGAAACCCTAACAGCATCCCTTAAGGCCAGTCTTGCTGAGCAATGATGGATTAAAACACCCCCAGCTCCAGTCCAGTCACGAATCACTTAGATAAAACGACTTGACTCTGGCAATATTAAATTCCACTTGGCAAATATTTATTGAACAGCGACTGTCTTCCGGAGCCTCTACATTTGGAAATGCATGGGCTCCCGTAGCACCACAATACCCACATTGGGGGTAAGGTGGACCCCAGATCCCTAGTGAGAAGTAAGCCGCTCAACAAGAGTTTCTCCTTTTAGGTTATAAACCCACATCTGGTTTACTAAGAGTATTGTGAGTCTGGTTAACCAAAGTCAACCCTTGAGGGTGAGCAACACTGGGTTTCTGGAAATTCTCAGCTCACACCTGGCTGCTGGGCTGAGGGTAATTAAAATCCTTTGATGGGAGTGGAACATTAAAAAAAAAAAAAAGCCCATAACCTCCTGCTATAGTCCCTAAGCTCCCAAGGGCACTGGGAGTGTTTGCTTCATACACATCAAGAACTCCGTCCTTTCTCTCTCAGGGATTCTGAAGCAGGAGGGGAGAGGGGAGGAGAGAAGGACAGACAGAGAGGAAAGGACAGAAGCTGCTGAGGTAGTACAGCAACAGGGTGCCACAGCCTGACGGTGCTCTTCCAGGTTTTGGATTTATGTATTCATTCATGCATACATACAAAAATAATAATTAAAGAATAATAGGTCATAAACTTGAAAGGGAGTTGAAAGGAAGATATAAAAGAGTTTGAAGGGAGGAGAGGAAGATGAGGAAATGATGTAATTATATTTTATTTAAACAAAAAGTAAATTAAAAGCAACAACAAAAGAAATTAACCTCTGTGTGTCTAGCACCTTGTTTTATTGCAGTATATAGGAGACTTATATAACAAAATAGACTTTCCTTGATTTAAAAAAGACTAAACAAGATGAGCAGTGGTGACACACGTCTTTAACCCCAGCACTCGGGAGGTGGAGGCAGGCGGATCTCGGAGGTCAAAGCCAGGCTGGTCTACACAGCAAGTTCCAGGACAGCCAGGACTACACAAAGAAACCCTGCCTCCCAAAACCTAAATAAATAAATAAATCCAAACAGGATATCTGCATTTGCACAATTGTTGCCTCCTATGTTGTCTTTTCTTGATTCAGTATGTGATCGCGTTGTTCAAAGAGAGGACATATAATTAAAGACAAGGTAACATGTATGACTGCATGGGTGTGTCGTTCTTGTTGCCGTAGTTTCTGTTTATGTTTGGGGCAGTGGGTGAGGAGCATCTTAATAACACCGTGATTAACACACTCTCAGTGTCTGTCATTCATTCAAGCTTATTCATCTGTGAGGAAAAAGCACACAGAAGTGGCATCCCTTTTAAAGTTCGGTGGTCTCAGCACCGAGGGAGGAGTCTGGGAGAGCAACCTTGTTGGCTAGTTAGCTTGGCTGCCATTGCTCGGCAAAGGCAACTTTGACTGTGAAATAATTTTAAAATTCCAATGTATTTTAGAGGATTCCTAGAAGTAAGAAAGAACAGCTCTTGCTACCAGTTCCGACTCTGTAAATTCAGCCCAGTCCTGGACCTGTGCCTCAAGACTTCCTTGTGGAAGAAGAAAATGGACGTGGGAACTATCCTCTCCTGCCGCAGGCCTTGCTGATACCTGGCTGTCGTCTTTCTACAGCGTGTACTGGGGACTGGTGAACTTAGAACTGGATGTCTGTGTGCATCCTGGTTTTCAGTGTGAGCGGACTTCCTTCCGCGCGCTGATACCATCATCCTAGGATTTCCCCGAGGGCCACGCTCACTGGCTCTTGCTCCACAGCTCCAGTCCTTTCCTGCCCTTTCTCTTCCTGTTGTTTCTCTCCCTCTCCCTGAGGTGTTATTTACAGACCAGAGAATTCACTGTACATGGGTTAATGAGTCATAGCAAACTCATGGGCATGTGCAGTGTGTTTTAGAACATTCCCATCACTCCCCCAAATAGATCCCACACTCATTTGTAGCCAATCCCCTCCTGCATTTTACTCCCTGTCAATCATGGGTCTGTTTTCAGCCTTTCTTGGTTTCCTCTGTGAACAAAATCTGGGTGTTAGCTAGTCTCCTTTCTGTGATTGTGACAACCAGGAAGATCAAAAGCAATGTATGGGAAGAAGGGGTTTATTTCATCTTATACTTCCAGTTGTTTTCCACCACTGAGAGAAGTCAGGGCAGGAACATAAGGCAGGAACCTGGACCAAAAACTATGGAGGGATGCTGCTTTCCAGCTCTGGCTTATGCTTTGCTAGCTTTTATATACATTCTAGGATGACCTGCCCAGGAATGGTGCCTGCGCTCCATGGTGGTCTGCGCTCTCATGCATCAACTAATAATTAAGAAAATCCTTCATATACTTCCCCATAACATTCCTCAATTGTGGCTTCTCCTCTCAGACTCTAGACTGTGTCAAGTTGAGGGTTAAAGAGACTACCCAGCTCTTGTTCTCTTGTTCTAGCTCCTTACATTCTCTCTCTTTTCCTTCCCCTCCCCACTTTCTCTCCACATGTTCATGGCTGGCCTCTACTCCTCTTCTCTTCTCTTCTCTTTTCTCTTCTCTCTCTTTCTCTCTCTTTTTCTGCCTTTCTCTGTTTCTATTCCCTCAACTCCCCTCCCCATGTCCTGAATAAATTCTATTCTATACTGAAAAAAAAAAAAAAAATCCTAGAACTCTTCAGTGGTCCCTAGCCATGACTGCAAGAAGGAGCACTCCTCAGTTCTGACAATTTCATGGCTGCATACCTTAGGAAGGTGTGGTCAGGCTGCTCACAGAAAGCACTCCAGTGGACATAGGGTGGGAGATCTTTAGGCCACCTGTCAAGGTGTAGGGGCACTGGACGCACTCCAGAGCTGCTACCGCAGGATTCAGGGCCTCCAATATAGGTGCCGAGCACAGGTGAGGTGGCTTCCTGAGGCTGGTTTAAATGATTAAATAAACTGTGCTGGGCCACAGAGAGGTGAACACAGCTCTGCATGCAGTGGACATAATAGACATCTCAGTCTGTGAGAGTGGTCACACAGCCACAGGCAGGAAAGAGGCCGACGACAGGAGTCTCCTGCCTGTCTCACTTGCTTTTCTTCTGCTTCAGGGATAACACAAAAGAAACTATGAATGTGTCACTTGGACTCTAGATAGACACCAATGTTCTGGCTCAAGTGTTCTAAAATGAAAGCAAACATTGCATGCTTCACCCGATGCCATAGAACATCTGCATTCTAATCTCTTACCACAAAACAATCTGAACCAACCTGCTATACAGCTCCTAGTTCCCAGAACTACAGCTCCAGTATGTTCCGAAGACTCCTCAGTACCTTTCTAAGTAGGCACAAGCTTTAGAGAGATGGGCAAGCTAAAATCCCATTTTTCCTGTTGGTTTGTACAAGCTTAGGCAAATTACCCATCAACATTTGTTAATGCTTATAATTTAGACAACAAAAAATAATCTCATTTCTCAGAAAAATGTTTGCGAAGGTCACTCAGGTTGTCTACTTGGAGTCACTGTTCTTTTCATCTAAAAACACCGTGAATCTCCACAGAGCATTATCTCTGTAGCAGCAGCCTGACCTCAGGTGGGGGTTCAAAGGTTGGGGGTTCAGGTGGAGTCAGTGCTCTGAGTGTCAAATGGAACACCATGATCACAGTTCATATTCTGAATATATGATAAGGCCAGGATCATGCAGGGACTCCTGATGGGACGGATGTAGGAAAAAGGATAGTCAGGAGCTCTGTGAAGGGGCTTGTGAGAAACAGTGGCATCTGGAGTCCTTCTCTAAACCATAGACAGCAGAAGAATGGCTAGTCTCCACACACAGCAATCTACCTCCAGCAGATCCAGCAGAGAAAGAGAGAGAGAGGGAGAGAGAGAGAGAGAGAGAGAGAACAAGATAGATTGTGTCTATAAGCTTTATAAGCTTGTTTAAGTCACCAACTTCTTTGCTTTGCTTATTTCTTCATCATCCTGAGTGAGGACCCTCTATATTCATGGATCTGGTAAGAATTACCTTTTTTCCTGAGCACTATCAAGTTTTCACGAGCTATTTTATAATAATGTAGACATACAGATGTTACATCATATCTATCTTATGGATGGTTCTTCAATTAGTCTTATGGTCTGTGTTATCCTCTTTTGCTTTCTGCCTATGCCCTAAGATACAAGGCCTAGAAATAAAATGGATCTCAACAAATATTTGTAGAATTAAACCTAGGTGAGGTCAAAATCTTCAGACTATTTAGATTGGAGGCTTTTTTGTAGAGTTCCACCAGCGTAGAAACAAATTTTTAAATGAATGACATAACTCTGTGTTTGGTTTACAAAAGTGAGCAACTTAGAACGAAACATGAAGGGAAAAGGTCTTTTTTCTCTCTCTGCAGAGAGACTTGCTTACACTCATTCCCTGCCAGTGGGGTTTAGTCACAGGAGCTGCTAAGCAGTTCCCTCAGCAGCTCTCCTGGCACACACTCGGGAACATATGGGACCCACCATCAGGTGTAAAGGGGTGCCTGTGACACTGAGACCCAGCTTTCTACATTCCCATGCTTCCTGGATGCACCACCTCCATTCTGACTCACTGTCTTCAATGTTTGCTTTCATATCTGCCAACCGTTTGAATTGGTGCTTCAACTGTTCGGACCATCTGCTAAGGGAGAACTTTTCGATTATGTCACAGTTTGGGGAATCAGAAATAATACAGTTTGGGACTTGGAAGAGCCCTGGGAAATCAGCAAGTCCAAGCCTTCCATTCATATGCTCACAGACACTGCTCTCATCCTCTGCATGGCCGCCCAGAACTAGGTGCTGGAGATGTAGGACAACTGTCACACACGGTCCCTGGGCTCCTGGCACTTAAGCTCCAGCAGAGAAGATGGATGTAAAAATGTCACTGGCAACTGGAAATGCAAGTGGATATTGCTGATAGTGCAACCAGGATCTTGACTTGCAACGGAAGAATGAACTTCAGGACAAGTCGAGTGGAACACAACTGGTGAGCTTATTGATTAAATAGAAGGATAAGATGTGCTTGCATAGACTTAGGAAAGGGGGCCCTACATGGCTCAGTTGTAGTCATGCCTGTGACTGGGACTCTGCAGCTCAGTTCTATCAAGGCTTAGATATTAACAGAAGCATTGCTGGTCCTCATATTTTTGTATTCACAGAATTCTGTTCTTAAAGAAGAGCTTTATGCATTACGGAGGCCTTCCTGTAGAGAAGAGTGTATACTGATAAAAACATCAATCAAAAGAAGCCCTAGGTGATTGGGTCTGCACTTAAGTCATGGTTCTTTTGGCCTTTTAACAACCCCATTGGTGCTATTTCTCAGAAAGGAGAATGTGGTGCTTCCACGGGTAGTTTGGTTAGTGATGTTGAAATTCCAGGATGTCAGCCAGTGGGAGTTAGAGATCACAAGCAGGAGGGTGGGGCAACTTTTTTTTTTTTTTTTTAATGCTCCCTCTAACTCTAACTGCTGCTCAACGCCTGCCTAATTCCTACCTCAAAAACAGATTCAAATAAAATAAAGTGGACACACAAGAGATAAGTTTTAGGTCTGTGGCAGGGTGATTACTGGAAGAGGAGGAAGTGAGTGGGAAAAAATTTACCAGATGCAAAACTGGAGAAGTAATCGGGGGCCAGAATGACAAGCATTAACTGAGTACCAGCTGTGTCTCAGGTTGCTAGACTCTATGCTAATTGCTAAAGATGTGAAAGATAGGCTCACCTCAAAGAGTTTATAGTTTGGGTGGATGTGAATGAGTCACAAGTAATTGTTACAAAGTTGTAAATATATATATGTGAAAGCCACAAAAGAGGAAATCATTGGAGATAGGGATGGGTGAGGGTATTATAGAAGGCTTCCTAAAAAGGAAGAATCTAAAGTTTTCAGGAAGTTTGAGGACAGAACTGCACACAGAAGGAGCAGCACGTGTGAAGCGCAGCGTGCGGCCTGCCAGGACCTTACACAGTTTTATGTGGGTGCTTGTTTAGTTCTTTCAGGGAGAGTGGTGGGAGATAAGAGGGGAGCAAAAGAGCAGGACAGAGATCGACTTTATCTGCAGTGCTGAGTGTTGAAGCGGCCCCTCCCCAGACCCTGTGCACACTAGTGTTCCACCAATGAGCTCTTCCCTAGGACGAGCTAAGTCTTGATAGGTTGTGCACTCTGCTTTAAGGAGTTTAACTGTATCCTTGAAGCAATTATCTGTCAAAAGGAACTAGAGGTGTGTCTCAGTTGTTAGAGTAGTCATCTAGTATCTGTGAAGCCCTCTGTTGGACCTCTGGCTCTAGAATGAGGAAGGAAGTCACTAAAAGGGTAGATCGAGGTGTAAATGTAATCAGTGTTCTGTTTTAGAGCAGCCCTACTCTGAGCTGGCTGGTAGATATATATGAAGCAGCTGTATTATTACCAAGTCCATATATTCCACAATAATAAGGTAAGAACATCTGTACAGTGTAGAGGAGGGTCTGCAGGGGAGCAAGGGTGAATACAGGGTCAGTGAGATGCTATCACTTCTGTATGGAATGATGAGGATGAGAATTAACAGTGACACGAAGAAGAGAAATAGAGTGACAAGGCACATGGAGAGGAACTGGGTGTGTGTGCTAAGAAAAGGGGAAGAGTTGGGAGGGCTACTGGGCTCCTGGCATTGGTAACTGAAAGGAAGAATTCCTTATGAACTGGAATAAAAGCAGATAAACAGGTTCCTGAAGAAAGATGAATGCTCAATTAAACGTATCTTGCAGTTGCCTGCTGGAGATCCAGATGGAAATTTCTAGTACACACGAGTATTTATGAGTCTGGAGCACAGATGTGACGGATGACTGGAGATAGCCATCACTGAGTCATCCACACAGAGATGGAAGCTGAAGCCACTTAGGGACAGACTGCATAGACAACATGAGGAGACACCAGCATTTAAGGATGCCGTGTGGCTCTTTCCTTGAGGCTGGATGTGATCATTGACATCTTGGTTCAGAGCAGCCGTGAATACACAAGACCCCCAAGACTCAAGCCCATTACCATTATGGAAGTTAGGGGTGAGGCATATATTTGAGAATACATAAGAAGGTAACAATCTCTTGGAGGAAGGGAAAACTCTTTGGTGGTGTGGCTACCCATAAGTTGCCCATGGTCTGGTCAGTAACCACCCACCCATGTGTTCTTGTAAAGAACCAATGTTAATTCATTGGTTCACCAAGCTAGAAGGGTGAAACTTTCTCTGCCATCGTTTGACCTTTCTATCTGAGGGGAGCCCAGTAAAGTCACTCAACAAGGTACAAGCAAAGGAATAGACTCATCCAAGAACACAGAGAGGTGTTCTGTGTGCAAATGATTAATTTTCTGTGTATTATTATGGTAAATGTGCATTCATTACTTCTCTCATTGCTATAAAGAAATATGTTTGGCAAAGGCAACTTTAAGAAGGAATGGCTTATTTGGGTTTTCGATAGCCCTTCACAGCAGGGAAAGGCATGGTGGCGGGAGTGTGGCCACAGTGTCCACAGTTAAGAAGCAGAAAGGAATGAATATGGATGCGCAACTTCCCTCTCTTATTTATTTAGTCTTTGACCCCCAGGCATGGGATGGAACTCCCAAAACAGTCAAATCTCCTTGGAAACACCCTCACAACCATACCCAGAGGTGGGTTTCATAGATGATTCTGAACCTTGTCAAGAGGACATTGCAATGTGTGTGTGTGTGTGTGTGTGTGTGTGTGTGTTTTGTGTGTGTGTATCTATGTCTATATCATATATAAACTTTTTGAGATAAGGTTCATGCAGTCCGTGCCAGCCTCATTTGGCCTCATTCTCACTAGGAAGTTGAGGATAGCTTTGAGCTTCTGATCCCGAATCTCTGATCCTTCAGCTTCTACTCCTCAAGTGTTAATTACAGGCATGTACTACCATGCCTGGTTTCATGTGGTGCAGGATATTGAACCTAACACCTCACAGACCTTACATGCAAACACTTATACCAACTGAATTACATCCTCAGACCAAGCCTCACATCTTTAAAAAACAAAAAAACAAACAAATAATAAACTCTTTTGACTTGAGTGAGACCAAGGGTCTTTCCCACCCATGGATAGCCAATTTTTAAGATTAAAGGGTTTGGTCAGAAACCTCTCTTTGATAAACACAATAACCATCTCTGTCTTCTGTCTCTGTTTCTTTCCCTAGTCCTGAGTGGGGTCACTACCACCTATGAGTATCTTAATCTTTGTTTTCTCTAGCCTTGCTGTGCCTCCTGTGACCTCATAAGCTACCATAGGAAAGAGCAATAGATCACATCATGACGCATAACAATAGAAAACATCTACCAGGGCAGAGAAGACTCACAAGAAACAGAACGGTCAGAGGAGGAAGGAGATGAAAGCACCAAATGTTGACCAGGTAAGAAGGAAACCAGAGACAGATAGTCTCGAACTCAGCCCTGGTGAACTTTGCCAGAGTGATGTCGTGGAGTGCCTAAGGACAGAGGCCTGGCTCGGTGAGTCAGAGTCGGGGGAAATGTGAACTGTGGGGTGAGGTACTGTTTGTGAAGGCTCCCTCAGGGGGCTCATTAAAGGAGTACTCAGGGCTGAGAGCAGGGTCTCAATCCTGCGCACTCCTGAAGAAACCTCAGCCAGTCTGAGGTGGAAGCAGACGGGGGAAGAGTATAAGACAGAAGAGGGGCTGAGGAACCAACAGCGTGTAGAGGAACAGAGGTGGGTGCTGACCAGACAACACAGCAACAGCAAGAGCCTGGACAGTAAGCCGTGAGTCAGAGCTGAAGGAACAGCCTGATGAACCATGGGGAATGAATGCTGCAAGATGAGAAGTGAATGAGAAGACAGGCCCAGTGGCTGGCCCAGTGGCCCAATAGCCTAGTGACCCAGTGATCCTCTGAGGGAGATGTAACGCAAGCCTCATGCCTTCTTATAGGTGACCTTTGGCCCTGTACACACAAGCTCCAACCCACAATCCCTATGCTTTAAAGACCTCTCTGCTAAGATGGGGGCTTTTGTGTATGTGAGGGCTTTATTTACTAGGCAAGGCTAGATTCACTTAAGAACACGCCACCTGTCACCAAAATAGTAAGCATACCAAGACCCCAGAGTTAAGACCCAAGAAAGGGCTGGAGAGATGGCTCAATGGTTAAGAGCACTGGCCAATCCTATGGTAACATTTTCTCAATTATGATTCCTTCTTCCCAGATGACCCTAACTTGTATCAAATTGATATAAAACTAGACAGCACAACACCCATACATAAAAAAAATAAAAATTTTAAAAAAAGACCAAGGGGACTTGACTCTTCTTAAGAGAGAGAAGACAGCAATGCATGTCCAGATAAGCATCCTGATTTGCACATACCATTTGTGAGTTCTCAGAGAACATTTCTAAAATTCATACTATGATTATTACTTCACTGAAAGGATTATAGAAAATTTCCCAGAGGATAGAATATTATGTGGGGGAAAAGAACGGTTGAAAGTTCTAGATAAGTCTCAAGGGCTCTACATAGTCTCTAGGTCCCTTCTAAGTACCACACGCGTTCAGTGTGGAGGTAAGCAGTCCAAAGACACTTAAGCATATGACAAGAGCTAGCCAGCCGCACATGTAAGAGAAGCAGACACACACAAAGAAGGATGCTACAGATGAGTGCCATGGCCGTCCAGGCAGCCGCTGCAAATAAGTGTACATGTGTCCACCAAGAAGGCCTTGACATGTTCAGCAAGTGGAAAGGTGTACTTGCTCTCTACCAAGCCAGACTTGCTTATACTGACTGGTGGTAAAAGAGGGCACTGATACAACCTTGTGCATTCATAGACAAAAGCTGGCAAGATTGTGAGCATGCTCCTGGAGAGAAATAGATAGATAGAGAGATAGATAGATAGATAGATAGATAGATAGATAGATAGATAGATAGATAGACAGACAGACAGACAGATAGATAAAATTTTTAAAAATGCTGTTTCCTCTGTGACGTGAAGAGCAGCAGGGCTGTTGATGTTAGCACTGTCAAGCACTTGGGATGATCAGCCCAAAGACAGGGGAAATGTCTGCGTGTTCATCAGCGTGGTTTCCCTGGTACCCACTGTCTCCCATCTTCATCAGCGTACACACTCAGTACTGCAATGGTGCCCCCTGCAGACCTGAATGGTGGAGATGCCTATAGGCTGGGCTAGCAGCGACTTCACATGGATGACAGCAACAGAACAGCCAATGATTGGTACTTTATTAGACAGAATAGATCTCTGATTTTAGTGGTTTACGCAAAGCCTAGTATGGTCTTATACATCATGATGTTCCTGCAAACCTCCACCATGACCTTCTCTGAGGGACACATGCATCTGTGGCATGTGCTTGAAGCCCAAAGTTAAGTATTTTGAATAATAATCCAGAAGCTGTTTGAGTTTAAGGAAACCAGAGGATAGAAACATGTTGCTGTTTGACTGAGTTTGATCCCTAGGATATACATGGTGAAATGGGAGAACCAGTTCCTGCAAGTTGTCCTCTGACCTGTACACACAGTCCAGGACACAGGTATGTGTATACATACAACAAAGAAATAATAGCTTTTTTAAGGAAAGAAAGAAAAGAAAGTTCCTGATGCCAGGCAGTGGTGGCGCATGCCTTTAATCCCAGCGCTTGGGAGGCAGAGACAGGCGGGATTTCCGAGTTCGAGGCCAGCCTGGTCTACAGTGTGAGTTCCAGGACAGCCAGGGCTATACAGAGAAACCCTGTCTCAAAAAAAGAAAAGAAAAGAAAAGAAAAAGAAAGTTCCTGATCTTCCAGGCCACCTTGTCTGGCTCCATTCACAGCAGTATGTCAGAGAGCACTGTGCAGGGTTTGAAGACATTGTCACTCTTTTATCTATCTATCTATCTATCTATCTATCTATCTATCTATCTATCTATCCATCCATCCATCCATCCATCCATCCATCCATCCATCCATCCATTTAGAGACAGGGTCTCTCTAGCGACCCTGGGCCAGTCTGGGACTTACTATGTAGACCAGGCTGGCCTTGAACTCAGAGATCCACCTACCTCTGCCTCTTGAATGCTGAGATTAAAGGTGTGCTCCACCATCCCACACCTGACAGTGTCACTCTTGCAAGGATACCTGGTGAGAGAAAGGCACCAAGTACCTTTTAAATGCCCCTCTTCTATTTAGAGAAATTGATGCCTATGAGTCCTGCCTGTCCAATAAGCAAACAAGTCCACTTAGTTTCCCATTTCACTAAGGACTAGCAATACGATTGAGTTCTGCCTGCGAGGGGTATCTTCAGGGGATTTATTTTCAAAGCAATCAGTGTGATGAAAGAAGCAGTTTGTGGCTTTGCCTTTTTGGCAGGAAGGCTAGCGGAGCAGAGTCCCTGCCTTCCAGGGCTTTACTCTTAAGTGGACTATGGCAATGGAGGCTCTGCTGCTGTAGTTTAAGATGTTATTTGGGGGTTTGAGTGATATTTTGAAGGCACAGAGGCCAGAATAGTTGACCCTAGAGAAAATCAGAAGTTTTGTGGTGAGAAGCAGCACTGTAAGACATTAACACATGGAGATGAAATGATAGCAACAGCAGGGACAATATTAAGATGCACAATGACTAGGTATAGTACAGGTGTCCCAGGCAGTAAGGGAACAAAGTTCAACACTGCTGCAGAGGGAGCCTTGAGGTCACTTCTCAACCCAGCCAGGCTTCTTGATTAAATGTTGCCTGCTACAGAAACAAATTTCAGGATGACCCAGAATGAAACAAATGCTGAGTGTATTGATGAGGACGGATGTACTTGAAGAGAGCCAAGAACAGGTGTTAGGGAAGAAAGGAACACCTACATGCTCCAGCAGCAGCTGTACCAGTAACTCTAGAGCTCTGGGAGGCACATTGTTTAAAGGATTAATATGTAACTAAGTTCAAAGAAAGAGAGAAGAATGTGTTGACCTAGTCATTCCTTATCACAGAAATTTTTTAAAGGTGAAATTCCAGGTTGATTTACGATAGTACTGAGCAGGCTTACATATGAGAAAGAAATGTAACAAAGGTAAAAAACATGAGTAAAATTATACAAAAAAGAAACAAAGTAATTTTTGCTATACATAGATCATTCAGAGACATTAAGATGTATACTTTTCTTCTGACCAGGGTTTATACTAGTTATCTTAATAGTCTTGTTTGTGGTATTTTCAGAAAAAGAATCTCATGTCTGTATTCAGCTTCCGAGAAAGGCAATCTCGAGTCAGCAAGAGATAAGTCAGACTGAAGTGGATGATAGGGAGTTCTTTTCTTTTCCTATGTCCTGTTAACCTTTTCCTGGCTTTCTATCCTGTCTCATCAGAAATATTGAGTTGTTTAATGTGGTTTAAGATTTTTGAGCTGAGAAATCAAAGTGAACACAAAGCTTTTGAAGTACCATGAACCTGATCCATGCCCCCTTTACTAGATGTAGCCTTGAATGCATTATACAAGCTCCTAGCTGTCAGCATTATCTTTAAAGTGGTTGTTGTATGCCCTTGTTGTATGACCTTGTTACACGTGCAGAAGCAAAATAGGTCACCAGTAGCTCTCCTGAAGCTCTGTGTGAAATCTGACCAGGGTTCTCATCTTGGCTGTGCCTACTCAAACTAGTTGCTGATCCAAAAAAGTGACCTCAATATCTGCCACTAATATCCCCACCTGTATGCAAAGGATATAGGTTTTGTAGATCTGGGTTAAGTGATCTTCCTTGAGTGAAATATCCAAGATATCCATTCAATGAAGGAAACCACATATACAAAATAAAGACAAGACACTCAGACAATAAGATTTACACTTACAGCATCTGCAAATTGGACCTTTTCATGATACTATTACCCAGGACCTGAGCTAGTCTGTTTTGCAGTCAGATCATCGGCTCAAGATAAGGCTTAAAGTTCTAGTAATTGTGTTGTCTTTTGTTAATTTCCTATTGCTGTGATAAAACACCACAACCAAAAGCAACTGGAGAGAAAAGGATTTATTTTATCTTACAACTTTCAGGTGACACTCCATCATTGAGGAAGTCACAGGGGGTACTCAAGAAAAGGACTTGAAGGCAGTAATGAAGCAGAGACCATGAAAGAATGCTGCTTACTGGCTTGCTCTCCTCGGCTTGCTCAGCATGCTTTCTTGTACAACTCAGGACTACCTCCCTAGGAAGGACCCTCCCACATCATTCATTAATCTAGAAAATGAACAGGACAAACTTATGAAAGCATTTTCTTAATTAAAATTCCCAATTCTCAGATATGTCTAGCATTGCATTGAGTTGACAAAATCCAACCAGTACATGTGTCCTGTTGGTGGGAAAGGAAAATGCTACTAGGGAACACATTACACTAGTTCCTCAAAATATTAACCCAGTAACATTTCTCTAAACATAAAAAGGCATTCTAAAGGTATGGAGTGCCTTTCTCTCACCAGGTATCCTTGTAAGAGAAACATTGTCTTGAAAAAACTAAGAGAGAGAGAGAGAGAGAGAGAGAGAGAGAGAGAGAGAGAGAGAGAGAGAGAGAGAGAGAGAGAGAGAGAAAGAGAGAGAGAGAGAGAAACATTATCTTCAAATTCTGTGTGCTGTTCTGACAGTGCTGTCAGGCCCAGGGAAGACAATGTAGCACGGAGGCCCAAGAACTTCCTTTTCTCTCTTTCCTGATTTTTTGTTCGTTTGTTTGGTTAGATTTGTTTACACAGGGTTTCTCTGTGTAGCCCTGGCTGTCCTGGAACTCACTCTGTAGACCAGGTTGGCTTCAAACTCAGAGAAACATCTGCCTCAGCCTCCCAAGTGCTGGGTATAAAGACACGTACCAACCACCACCCAGCTTCTTTCCTGGTTTTGAAGATATTTATTTATTTATTTATTTATTTATTTATTTACTTATTTATTTATAATAGATTTACCATTTGATCCAGAATTTCCAATTTTAGGTGTAAGCCCATAAACTTTGATAATAAGGACTCCAATGGTTATCTGTGTCTATATAATCTGCAGAGACAACCCAAGCTAAGTAAAACATAGCATAAGCACACAATGAAATGTTACTTAACCTTTAAAAAGGAAAGATGGGCTGATACATGCTACGATGTGAAAGAACCTTAAAGAAATTGTGTTGACATGAACTAAGACAGTCAAAAAGAAACTAAAGTATGAGTCCACTTAACAGAGATGCCAAGAATAGTCAGATCCATAGAAACAGAAAACAGAATTCTGGTTGTAAAAGGTTAGGGAGAGCCGGGCACTGGTGGCACACGCCTTTAATCTCAGCACTTGGGAGGCAGAGGCAGGCAGATTTCTGTCTCGAAACATTGTCTCAAAAAACCAAAAAAAAAAAAAAAAAAAAAAAAAAAAAAAAGGTTAGGGAGAAAGGGAAATGGGAAGTTGATGCTCCATTGGTACTGGTACAAAGTTTCAATTTAGGAAGAAAGTAAAAAGTTCTGAAGATGATGATTGTACAATGTGAAATATTTAATATCACTGAACTGCATGTAAGAATAGCTAAGGAGTTCAATTTTATTTATTTTATTGCAAAGCTGCACTTGTGAACTCATAGAAACTATTTGGTAGCCTGCCATAGACCTGAGCAAGATCAAGCCAATCAACATTTTAGCATGAGGTTCATGATCCCATCTCAACTGAAGAGCTGTGGATAGCTGATGCCTTCTCGAGGAGGGAGTAAATTTCCTTTAAGAGTGTGGCTCTTTGTAGATCAGCCGCATTCCAGTGGACAGTCCCACACCCAGGAGTGTATGGGTGGCACAAGTTAGAGTTGATGAACATAAAGTTGGGGACTACGGTGGTGGCAGTGGATCTGGGAGGAGTTCAGGAGGGAGTCAAGGTGGGCATGATTACAAGACATTGTATGAAATTTTCAAATCCATAAAAATTCTAAAACAAAATAACACGGGGGCTGGTGAGATGGCTCAGTGGGTAAGAGCACTGACTGCTTTACCCAAGGTCCTGAGTTCAAATCCTAGCAACCACATGGTGGTTCACAACCATCTGTAATGAGATCTGATACCCTAGTCTGGTACGTCTGAGGACAGCTACAGTGTACTTACATATAACAATAAATAAATAAATCAAAAATCAAAAAACAAAATAACACAAAGACAGGTCTTTTAAAGATAAAAAGAATATCTATAACAACTAGAAATTACCTGATGTAACATTTTTCATAGGATTTTCTATTTTACAATTTTGCTTTTAAAAAAAAAACTAAAATCAAAACATATGGTAATTTAAAATTCATTGGCCAAGGAAATGGCTGGTTGTTGCTGGCAGGAGGCAGGGTAATGGAAGGAAAATGTGACAAGCCATTCTGGAATTTTCTGCTTAGCATGCCTTATAAGAGGAATGAAAACATACCTGGTTCCTACCCCACACAAAAATGATGACAGTCCTGAAAAATATGGAAACAAGAAAACTAATGAGCTTTGCTGTGCATTGCAAGTGCTTGTTAAAGTCAGATGGACTTGGCAGAGAGGTGAAGGGATTTGGTTTTCTAGTAGAGGCCCCAGGAAGGAGTAGCTAGAGCTTCTAAATTGAAATTGTGTTTGCAAGAAAATCAGTGCTTCAGTCAGATGAGCTGCACCTCAAGGTAAATGAAGTTGCTATTTTCCACATGGGCTTCAGAGCGAATCTATTTTCAAGTTAACTGGTAATTTTGTGCCACTTTGTTAGAATCATCAACCTGCTTGGATAATTACATCTGATGATTAAAGAAACTCCTTACCAAGCTCCATTTGCTTGGAATTTATTGATCCATTAAGAATATTAGAAAGTCCTTGCTATAAGAAGGTTTGCTTTCAGAGGCAGATTACGAATCCAAGCAATCTTTAAAACAATTTGTAGAAAGAATTTATAATTCTTTATACAAGCTACAAGAAGGACATCTTTCAGAAAGCTGTGCTGAGAATGGGAATCTACATTCCTGAAAAAGATGCAATTCTTGAATTAGAGGAAAATGCTACAAAGAGCCTCAGTAGCTGTGAGTGTTGTGATGTCCAAAGTGGTGTACTTACAGGGCTGGGTGAGCCTGTAATGTGTCTGACAGCAACGGGGGATGAAGAGCCACCGGCGCAGAACTCTAACAAAACACATTTAGTCTGAACTTCAGTCTGATCATCAGAAAACAAATGGCATCGTACAGATGTTAAACACAGCTCCATTGCCCACAAAGCCAAAATTCATGCATCTCCCATCTCTAGTGCGTTAAGCACACAACACACTATTGAAAGAGTCATTGTTTAATTACCCGAGCACCCGGAGCTCAGTAAAAATCCACTGAGCAACCAATCTAGAAGTGATATTCTAATGATGCTGATAATTCCCCCTCCAAAAGAAACTAAAAGGTTGTGTATCAAGAAAGCCATGGTCTGTAATAGTGCTTTAGATGGATTCAGAAATACAAAACTTGGTTCATATACAGTTGAAATAGCCTATGTTGATGAAAATAATTCTGAAAGAAAGCATCTAATATCAGAGGAAGAATTTCTAAGAATTTTTAATGCAGCAAATTCCTTATTTGTCCTTGTCAAAGGACGCACCGATAAAGCAGAAGCTCTGAGACAGTCTCTACTCAGAAGCTGGCAGAATGCTCGACCTTTCTTTGGTCTATCGTGATCATTTACCTGGGGTCTTGGTTTGTTAGCTGGCATGCTTTTTGTTTGTTTGTTTGAGATAGGGTCTTATGTAGCTCAGGCCGGCCTCAAATTCACTATACATCAGAGGATGGCTGGAACTCCTGACCCTCTTGCCTCCACTCTCCAACCGCTGGGATATAGGCACACACCATAATGTCTGGCTAAAACTATGTTTACCCTTCTTGTTTATGCACCAGAGAATAACCAACCCATTATAGATGGTGTTTCATCCACTGATGCTATGGTACTGATTATAATCATGACAAAGGCTGCAACAAATACTACTGAGTTAACCTGGTAGTAAACATGCTGAAGCTACCTAGTGGTTGCTGCTATCTAAAAATTACAGCAGCACTGAGTGATGAAATGTCGATAAAGACATACTTGTCCACCCTGCAATATGAGTCAAAATGGCTTCTGGGACTCTTAATCAGTCTAAAAGCTTTAACCAGAAACCTTTGGTAACATCCTCTGTCACAAATATGAGACTCTGCAAAAGTCTAGTTGCTATTTTTACAGTACACATGTCAGGCATACAAACTTCAGGGTTTTTAAAAGTCACTAAAGACAATAACAAAAGCCACCTGTCTCTTTACAACTAGAAGCAATTTTATTCAGCCTGCAGGGTTTAAACTCAGTCCTTCAGTTGAGTGTCCCATAGGGCTTTTCCTGTTCGGAACAGTGATTGACTCTTCCAATCACTAATACATATAATAATTTCACGAAAATGTGTCAGGCATGGGTTCCCTCTCCTGATTTGGGCCTGGTTAGACCAGTCACTGGTTGGCCACTATCACAAGCTCTGAGCCACCATTCCCCCAGCACATCTTGCAAGCAGGTCAGGTTGTGGGTAGAAGGTTTCATAGCTGGGTTGGTGTCCCAGTCCCACCACTGGATGCCTTGCCTGGTTACAGAAGATGGCCGGTTCAGGCTCCATATTCTCCATTACTGTAAGGCCTCACTAGGGTCACCCTCAGAGGCTCCGGGGAGTTTCCCCTGCACTAGGTTTCCACATCACCCTCTAAATGCCTCCCTATTCCAGGCATCTCTCCCAGTACTCATTCTTCATCCCTCCCTTCCCAATCTGATCTCTCCTGTTCCCATCCCCACCTGTCCCCAGTCCACTGGCAAAATCTATCTCTGCTTCCCAGCGAGATGCATATGTCCCCTTAGAGCCCTTCTTGTTACTTAGCCTCTGGATCTGTGGACTGTAGCATGATTACCCTTTACTTAGCAGCTAGTATCCACTTATAAGTGAGCATATTCCATGTTTGTCTTTCTGGGTCTGGGTAGTCTCACTCAGGATGACTTTTTTCTAGTTCCATCCATTTGCCTGAAAAGTTCATGGTGTAAGCTTTCTAATAGCTGAATAGTATTCCACTGTGTAAATGTACCCCATTTTCTTTATCCATACTTCAGTTGAGGGACATCTGGGATGTTTCCAGTTTCTGGCTATTATGAAAAAGGCTGCTATGAACTAGTTGAACAAGTGTCCTTGAGGTATAGTATCCCTTGGGTATATGCCCAGGAGTGGTATAGCTTGGTCTTGGGGTAGATGGATCCCCAACTTTCTGAGGAGCTGTTATATTGATTCCTATGGTGGCTAATCAAGTTTGCACTCCCACCAGCAATGGAGGGGTGCTCCCTTTGCTCCACACCCTCACCAGCATGAGCTGTCATTTGTATTATTGATCTTAGCTATTCTAACAGGTGTAAGATGGAATCTCAAGTTTGAAAGCTTCTTGATCCAATAAAATCCATCATATAATATAAAAAGAATTTTTAGTCATTTAATTAAAAAAGTTATATTGTCAGTGTGTTCTAGTCCTGGTGGACTACTTCTTTTTCTTTTTCTGTTTTTAAATTTCTTTATTATATGTATATAAGTACACCGTAGCTTGTCTTCAGTCTATAGCTGTCTTCAGACACACCAGAAGAGGGCATCGGATCTCATTACAGATGGTTATGAGCCACCATGTGGTTGCTGGGAATTGAACTCAGGGCCTCTGGAAGAGCAGTCAGTGCTCTTAACCACTGACCTATCTCTCTAGCCCCAGAGGAACAATTCTTTTTTTTTTTTTTAACATTTTAAAACATACTTTAATTAAATAGAATTGAATCACATTCTTGT
>NW_022196904.1:71790148-71790481 GCF_008632895.1 Mastomys coucha
AGAAAGAGTAACTTATAAAATCCTCTTCTTCAAACTTGATACAAGAGTTACAAATGTCAAACAAAGCACTCAGTCTCACTTGTTCTCTTACAAGCCACCTCCCTAGTTAATCGTCTATGCTTCTTTTGGGTATATAAATACTTTTGAAATATATAAGCTGTTCTGAAAACCATAGTATAGTGTAAAAACATGAAACACACAATACTACTAATAGAGAGGCTGAGATAAGAGAAGCAAGATTTCAAGACCCTTATGTTGTACACATCCAGACATTGTCACAAACATACAAGCTGACAGTGTATATAGATTGTACAATGTTGGACCTATTTCTCC
>NW_022196904.1:71791446-71808992 GCF_008632895.1 Mastomys coucha
TGGGAGAATTGGGTTCTGATGATGACAAGTGACCTTGGTTTGTGTTGTTTATTTTCTTACGCTTGCCCTCCCCACCCCACCCCCGGCATCTGGTTAACTCTAGTGTCACCTGCCCTTGCTAAATCTGACTGGAGTCTGTCCTTCCTGTGATCCTGGTTGTGTCAGAACTCCTCAGAGTCAAGCTGTCTCTGTGATTCTGTGATTCTGTGATCCTGTGATTCTGGGCTTGTTAGATCACCTAGGAGTGGGGCTTTCTCTGTGTGTTGTGGGACTGGCTGCAGAGCTTGCGCCCAAGGTCTACTCTGGACACCAGCCCAGACAGACCGGAAGGAACCCGAGTCACTGGGCTGGCAGAGTTGCTGTGTGCCTGGTCCCGCTGGTCCCAGTTACTCGAAGTGTTGGGACAGATGTTGGTTCCTCCTCACCTCTGATCCCCTGAGAGTGTCAGAGTGCCTGGGAGTGGAGCTTCCTCTGGGTGTTGTGGGACTGGTTGCAGAGCTTGCGCCCAAGGTCTGCTCTGGACCCCAGCCCAGACAGACGGGAAGGAACCTGAGTCCTTTTTTTCTTCTTAATATATATGTTTCATAAATCTCAATATTGATACTTTGGAGCGAATGTATGAGTTCATTCACTTATAGTAATAGCACAATAAAGATAATGAAACTGTATAAATTTCTTTTATAAATTAGGATTTCCTATATGCTACTATACTGGCTGGTTTTTGTCAACTCCCACACAAACCTAGACATACCTAGGAAGAGGGAATCATAATTGAGAAAATGCTTCCATTTTCTTGATTAATGACTGATGTTGATGGGCCCTAGCCACTATGGGTGGTGTCATTCCTAGGCAGATAGTACTGATGTTATAAGAAAGCAAGCTGAGAACCATGGAGAGGCTCTTCTCCTGGCTTTAACTTCAGTTCCTGCCTCCAGTTTCCAACCCTGACTTCCCTGGATGAGGGATTGTGACTGTAAGCTGAAAGAAAGCCTTTCCTCCCCAAGTTGCTTTGGTCATGGTGTTTATCATAGCAGTAGAAACCCAAACTAAGACAGATATCATAATTATTCTAGTTTGGACTGGGCAGTGGTGGCACACGCCTTTAATCCTAGCACTTGGGAGGCAGAGGCAGGCAGATTTCTGAGTTCGAGGCCAGCCTGGTCTACAGAGTGAGTTCCAGGACAGCCAGGGCTACACAGAGAAACCCTGTCTCAAAAAAAAAAAAAAAAAAAAAAAAAAAAAAAAAAAAAAAAAAGAAAAAGAAAAAAAAACCACCAAAATTCTAGTTTGTATAATTTTCAAATTATTTATTACTTTAGAAAACTAAATAGAATAGTTAACTGGTGAGATCCAGTTACATAAATTTGAAGCATATATTCTGAGATATGTCTTTATTGTATATGTTTCCAGGGTAAAACTGATTTTAAAAATATTTACGACTATTGATTTATATTATTAGATTAAAAATAACCAGGACTGCAATTAGATATATGGAATTAATGGAAATGTTATATAGAAAGAAAAATTACAAAACATTCTAGACTTTCTGGATATCTCATATCTCTGGATTAAGAACACTTCTGAGGTAGATAAATATAATTGAAAACATCTTGGAAAGTCTATCGGCTTTAAAGCTTTGGTTTTAGTTGTAAGACTTTATATCTGGGGCTGGTGAGATGGCTCAGCGGGTATGAGCACTCACTGCTCTTCCAAAGATCTTGAGTTCAAATCCCAGCAACCACATGGTGGCTCACAACCACCCATAATGCCCTCTTCTGGCACATCTGAAGACAGTTACAGTGCACTTATGTCTAATAATAAATAAATCTTTGGGCCGGAGCAAGTGGGGCGGACCAGAGCGAACAGAGGTCCTAAAATTCAATTCCCAACAACCATATGAAGGCTCACAACCATCTGTATAGCTACAGTTTACTCATATACATAAAATCAATCAATCAATCAATCAATCTGTACACTGCGTGGAGTATGGAATGACTTCTCCATAGCCATTAGGCATCTGAATACCTTCTGAGGATGTCGTCTGGTAAGCTTGACTACTTGGCATTTATTACAAGGCTGACACTGTAACATCACACTTACCTCCTTTGTGCTTCAAAGATAGCTAAGCAACAAACAACGTAAAAAGGAAATACAAACAGAACTCAATACACACTCCTGTCTTGCATTGCAGAGATATTACTGTGTTCCCATGTCTTCATCTATAAACTCTCCCAGGTTTATATGAGTAGAATGGTAGACTGTCTTAACTACATTTTTCCTGACATGGCAGCTAATCATATTTTCATTTTCTCTAGGAAATATTGGTTTTTTCATTAATTAATTAATTTACTTTACATCCTGATCATGACTTCATTTCCTCCTCTCCTCCCACTCCCTCCATCTCACCTCCCCTTCCCCCATCATGGGAAGGACCTAGAGCCTCCACACATACATGATAGATGTACAGCTAGGTCTTCATGTGGGACCCCTAAGAACTGTAACAGTTGCTGTCTCTGACTACATTGCCTGCCTTTGGATCTCTTTTCCCTAACTGGGCTGCCTTATCTAGTCTCAATAGGAAATATTATTGGTGCTCTTTTTAAAAAAAATGACAGCATTGAGTTGGCATTACCTCTCTTGACACCAAAGGAAAACTAGTTGTAGTATAATTTCCATTACTTCATTTTTTTCCAATTAATACTCACCAACGGACATAACAAATTAAAGTTTCCTTTAAGTACTTAATAATAGAGCTAGAGAGATAACTTCTGCTCTTGGAGAAGACTTAAGTTTGGTTCCCAGTACTCTTGTCAGATGACTCCCACCACCATCAGGCCCAGCTGCAAGGGAACCCAACACACTCTTCTGGCCTCCATGGGTATCCACATGCATGTGTACACATGCACGCACACACACACACACACACACACACACACACGCACACACACACACAGACACATATAAATAAAAATAAAAAGTATTTAATGACATTAAATAAGACATTTGTCTTATGTTAAGTCTGTTGGATTATGAAAAGTATTATTTTAAATTATTAAAAGATTATCAATTCTTGGGGTTGGTGAGATAGTTCCAAGGTTAAGAGCACTGACTGCTCTTCTGGAGGTCATGAGTTCAACTCCCAGCAACCACATGATGGCTCACAACCATCCTTAATGAGAAACAAAAAAATCTATGGGCCGAAGCCATAGGGGAGGGGGGACGAGAGGAAGGGGAAGTGGAGCAAGGGAGCAAGAGGGAAAAGGGAAGGGGAGAAAAAGATTACCAATGGTTTAAATATACAAGTTTTTGACTTGCCATATCTTTTATTCTAAATACACTGGCAAATTGGTTATATTATTTCTTAACCTACTTGTCATAGTTACTTTATTAATGTTGTGACAAAACACCATGACCAAGGCAACTTATAAAAGTGTTTAATTGGGCTCATGGTACCAGAGGGTCAGAGTTTATGATGGTGGTGCATGAAGGCATGAACAGCTGAGAGCTCACATCTTGAATTGTAAAGAGCAGGCAGAGAGGCCACACTGGGAATGATATGGGATTTTGAAACTTCAAAGCCTGACCTCAGTGACACACTTCCTCCAAGAAGGCTACACTGTGGAGAGCCTTTTGGGGTGCCGCTTGGCAGGAATCTGACATTGGCCAAGGACAAAGAAGTAAATCCAGGCAGGAATTTTACTTTAGGGCATGGCGAAGAAGTAAGTTCAGGCAGGGACCTGACATTGGCCAAGGACAAGGAAGTAAGAATCTGATTTTAGGGTAGAACAAAGACGTATACTCAGATATCTTGATCATCCTTAGACACACTGGAGTGATCATGGGACTTTGTGTTTATTGTCTTCCTTGATTCCTCATTGTACTACTCACCCTTAATACCTTTATGTAATTAAAATGGTATGAAAGTGGATTGGAAAAAATTAAACCTACCTTCAGTCTCAGAATTGACTGGGGTCATGCTACAATGTTGTCTAACTGTCTTTTTTCTTTTCAATCCTCACTCCTGCACTGGAGAACCTTTTGACTGACTGAGCTGGCTTGGGCACCACACCTCTGAATCCTTCCCAAATAGTCCACCAGCTAGGGACCAAGTATTCCAGCATATGAGCATATATGGGCATTCTCATTCAAACTGCTGCACTAAATTTTGATGAAATTTTAATAACCATCAAATCAATACTCCAAAAGCTAATGAAAACTATTTTCTGGTGGTTAGTTTTAATTAATTTTCCCTAGAGTTATAATTAAAGCTGATAAAATAGACACATAAATCAGGGTGGAGGAATAGCAGGATTGCTATGCCTGTACAGCTACAATTTAAAAGTCTTTCAGTTCCCCCATTTTACTTATTTTATGTGTAGAGACATGAATTGGTGACAAGAGGTGTATGAATAATAATTTGGGATACTTACCTTTTAGAAAGGAGCATCAATATTCATACAGCAATGAATTTCCTAGTTTGAAGGCTGTTCAGTTGTCTGATTTCTAGATTAATCTGTATCATCAAAGTAAATTAAAGAAGACTGCAGGTTACATGCTTTCTGAAGTGCTTCTGTGTCAAATGGTTGATATTAAAATCTCATGACGTAGTGCGAGGTACACCCTCCAGACACGCCTAAGGAATGAAGGATGTTGGTCCTATTCCACAGACACTTGCTCTGCCATGTTCATTGCAGCTCTATTCACAATAGGTAAGAAATGGAAACAGCCTGTGTGTCCCTCAACTGATGAATGGATAAGGAAAATGTGGCACATCTACTCTATGGAATACTATCCAGATGAATAGAAAAATAAAATCATGAAATCCTCATGTAAATAGATGGAACTAGGAAAGATCATATTGAGTGAGGTAACCCAGACCCAGGAAGACAAGCATCACATGTTCTCTCTCATCTGAGGTTCCTAGCTCCAAATCTTCAGATGTGAGTACATAATCTTGAGTAATTGCAGAAACCAGGAAAGTGAAAAGAGACCATTGTAGGGCTGGATGGAACAACAGAGAGGGGAATAGTGGGGGGAAATGCTCTACAGTGAGGAGTGAGGAAATGGAGGTAGGTAATTAGAGGGGGAGAAGGAAATATTGAAGGAAGGATAGGATAAAAATAAGGATGTCTGAAAAAGTCATAAGGAATTATACTGTTACATATCAACTAAAACCTTATATTACATGTACATCTGTATATACATATATTCAACGAAAAAGTTCCACCTGGAATGACAATGTTCTCCACAAGAACCATAGACTATCAAACAAAAATCCCAATACCAAGAATGAAAATTGTTGGTCAGGGGCTGGTGAGATAGCTCAGCGGGTAAGAGCATTCACGGCTCTTCCAAAGGTCCTGAGTTCAAATCCCAGCAACCACATGGTAGCTCACAACCATCCGTAATGAGATCTGATTCTCTTTATCTGGGCGGTGGTGGTGCACGCCTTTAATCCTAGCACTTGGGAGGCAGAGGCAGGCAGATTTCTGAGTTCAAGGCCAGCCTGATCTACAGAGTTCCAGGACAGACAGAAACCCTGTCTTGAAAGAAAAGAAAAGAAAAGAAAAGAAAAGAAAAGAAAAGAAAAGAAAAGAAAAGAAAAGGAAAGGAAAGAAAAGAAAATTGTTGGTCAGTGTTTTGAATGTTGGTCAGTGTTTTCAAAGGCACTCTCATGACTCGTTCTAAGCTATGCTGCTGCCCTTCAAACCCTCCAGCTCCAGAGGTGGAAGGTAAGCCCCTATTGCTGATGACTCCATGCACTTTGGACACAGAACCCAGAGGACTTGAACTGAATCTGAACTAAAATCCTCCTCCCCAAGAACTAGCTATCATGTTTCTAGAAGGCCCCATGCAAGCTCTCAAAGGAGGAAAGCAACCAATAGCCCTCCCTTGCTATGATGCCCGTGAACTACAACAATGACCAGGATGGCCCCATAACCCTAAGAGTCCAATAGTGGCACACATACTTTGATGGTAATGAATAGCTTTCTAAGGACTTAAGGCTGGCTCAAGAGGGAAGTCATGCTTGGTACTGAAAAGCTAGCCAAGTTAAGTACCCAGAGCCAGTGATCTCATAGATCTTGGAGGAAAACCTACAACCATCACTTTACAAAAGCAACATAGTCCCTAGCTACATTGTAAATATCTATCATTACCCACAGATAAGTATGGTTCTCACTCCTCATCAAGAAGACTTCTCTTTGCAAGATAGAGACCATATCAGAATTCCACAACCAATCAAAATGCAGAGTTGTAGAGCCCAGTCCCAATGATGCATCTACAACCCAGCTCCTGAACCTATGGCTCAGGGAAGATGTGAAGGAGCAGGCAGGGAGGGTCAGAGGACCAGTGGGCTTGCTGTGAGATTGTGTCTCTTAGAAATGGCAAAGAAGCTACTGTAATCATGAAATCTCATCAAGAGGGCTGCCTAAACATGACCCAAACAAGGATGACACCCTTATGCATGCTAACATACAACGGGGACCACTTACAAGGCGCTACAGGCAAGGAAGGAGAGCAGGAGAAATAGTCTTCCTCTGGGAAAAGCACACCAACTGGTTACCTGGCACCAGAGGTCAGCCCTGAACACATGTACCTAAAAGTAACATTACACAGACTGAATGGGTTGTAGTTATATATTTAGGAATATGTAAGTATGCACAGACATATGTGCAACAACAATGAAAAAAAAGCCGTGAATTTCGAAGCGAGCAAGAGGAGACATGGAAGGAATTGAGTGGGGGAAGGAAGGATGAAGGATGCAATTAGCTCAAATTTTTAAAAGATTATTTAAAAAAAAAAAAAAGAAAAAAGGATACCAGGACATGTTTTACCTTTAATTTTGGAAGTAAAACTACTAGACAAGGAATTGGGGCTTTGTATTTACCAGGACCCGTTGACTGACTATTGGTGGCTATGACTGTTTTAGCTACACCACCTATCGCCAGCCCCGTGGAAAAGGGTTTGCCTTTGTACTTTAAACTCTGAATCAGATTGAAAGTGTGGAAATGTTGCTACACTGAAAACGGTACCAGGTAGACACTGGTAATTGGTAATGGTGTATTTTGCTCCTGGTTGCAAAATGAAGATTGGTAGCTATTGATTTTGAGCAACATCTTTACCTAATTTGGTATCATGGCTTGGTAAATGGTACTCATGGCTCTGTAAGTTTTCATATTTGAGATTTATAAAAAGATATCACAGGTGGAGGAGAAAGTTGAACTCCAGGATGGCACCAGGGTTAGTGATGTTAGTTCTCTCTTCATTAGTGGGCAATGGGCCATATATCTGATGAAGGGGTAGACACGAGTACTCTTAGAGGAAAAGAGGCCTTAAAATGGAGCCTATCTGCATCCAAATAGAAGCTGTATGGAGTACGGAGAGTGCCTTTATGAAATGTGCGTGGTCTTTTTGTTTGTTTGTTTTTTGTTTTTTGTTTTTCGAGACAGGGTTTCTCTGTGTAGCCCTGGCTGTCCTGGGACTCACTCTGTAGACCAGGATGGCTTCAAACTCAGAAATCCACCTGCCTCTGCCTCCCAAGTGCTGAGATTAAAGGTGTGCGCCACCACTGCCTAGCTATGGCTGTGTTTTCAATATCAGAGAATATTTGCTATAATGTGGAGTAAGAATTTTTTATTGCTTAACTTTCAGAGGAAAAAGTGTTTTTTAAAGGTGAATATTTAAAATATGCTTTAAACTTACTGCTCTTTCAAAGGAGCTGGTTTTGGTTATCAGCAATCACAAGGCTGCATATGATCACCTGTAACTCCAATTCCAGGAGATCCTTTTCTGCCCTCAATTTTCCTACACATACATGGTGCACACATGCAGGTTCACACAGAGACACATAATTTTTAAAAATTTTAAATGTGCCTTTTTAAAAAAAACAAAATGTCTTGCTCTATAGCCTAGGTAAGCCTAAAAAACTCACTGCCTAGCCCAAGCCAGTCCAGTCCAGGCCAAGTTGCCCTCCAACTTGGGGAAACCCTCCAAATGCTGAGATTACATGCATGAGCCACCATATCTGGCTAAACTCTGCTTTTGATGAGATATTACAAATAAATGTGCTTACTGCCTTCTCATGCACACGGATACATAAAATATAAGTAAGTGACATTAATGTTTATAGTTCAGAAAGATGTCAATATCATAAAAATATAGCTTAATACCACAGAAGTAAAAAACTTTCATTTTTATTTAATATGTATATGAGTATGTTTTCATGAGTTTATGTGCACACGGGTGCCCAAGGAGACCAATGAGCACTGGATTTCCTAGAACTGGAGGTGGTGAATCACTTGATTAGATGCTGGGAACTGAATCCAGATTCTCTGCAAGAGCAGTAAGTGTTCTTAACTGCTGAGCCTCCTTTTCAGCCTGTGTGTGTGTGTGTGTGTGTGTGTGTGTGTGTGTGTGTGTGTATACATATATATTTAAAAAGAGAGTATGTGTTAGCAAATGCTTTCAGGTACCTATTAGTCACATTTAAAATTTATCTATTTTTATTTTATAACAAAATTAGCCTTCTAAAGGATTCAGAGAGCTATTTATCTTTTATAACATATATAATAAATAATGTCCCAAGGCTAGTAGTTCACTAAATCTTATTGAAGATGTATACATACACCGCACACCATATGTATATGTATGTATGTATATGTATATATATATGCACACATAAGCATACTATGTATAAGCATGTAAACCTTTTAGCATCCCTGAAACTGTGATATGCCTTCAGTTGATGTATTTGTATTATGAAAACATTAATGTTAATAGACAGTATTATACATCTTGATATAACTGTGTCTTACAGGAAATTATAGCCTTGATTTGAGGAAATATGGCCCTGAGACAAGATCTGTGACCCAGTAATTAAAAAGAGTCTAGTAGTACAATAAATGGTGTGCTTTGCAGGAGCATGACCTGGCCTCAAGCGCTGTTTCTGCTGTCCTCAGCAGGCTTTGGACAGTAAGCACTTCCAAATCTTGGTTCCTTGCGTGTCTCTCTTGCTGGGATAGTGACACAAGACTCATGGGACTGGGGACGAGTCTTTAAAACCCACAGCACGTAGTCCTTGGTCTGTGCCTGGTTTTCAGTACTTGAGACACTCAGAAAAAAGTTACAGAAGCTGACGATCATTTCTGCTAATTGCTTCTCTATTTACGGGAACAGGGGTTTAGGAAGAAACTCGACCGATTCACTTTTGAAATTTATTTTTCTCAGGCTTATTTCTAGTGTGCATGTACATTCATGGTGAGAGAGGGAGAGACCTTTGCCACAGTGCACATATGGAGGTCAGAAGACAACTTGCAGGAGTCAGTTCTCACCTTCCACCAGATGGGTTCTAGGGATGGAACTCAAGGTTATCTTAGCGGCAAGTGCTCTTATCCACTGGGCCATTTCATTGGTCCTTGGATGGTTGGTTTTTTGTTTTTGTTTTTGTTTTTATGGGGGTCCCTTGCAGACTTGACTTCCCAATCCACCCTCTCCACTTCCTGAGTTCTGTGATTACAGGAGTTCACCACAACATCGGGCTGATTGTTTAAATGGAATGTTTTCGTTTTATTGACAGTGTGATTATTCACTTTGGCTTCTAACTTTTACATTTATAAGTGCCCCCCTCATTAAATGCAATCTTTTGGAACTCCACACTAAATGCTGTGGAAAGGGGAGTATAAAATGTTGGGTTCCCCAGTGACTTTGCCCTTAACTGTTAACCAATCCAAGAAACTGATCAGGACAAGACTCTGTTTATAAATATGTAATTCTCTCACGTGGTGATTATCACACCCATCATTGCTACTTTTATGATGAACTATTAAACCAGGTATTTTTAAGAAGTCTCGCGTAGCTGAGTGTGACCTTGAACCCATCATCCCATCTCCACCTCCCTAGGGCTGGGTGGGCGTCCCCACTGTGCTCTTCGTCACTTTGTGCTCTAACCTGCTTTTATACTTCGAATAAATGAAACTGAAATTCCTCCAGTGCCAACTCTGAGGCCGGAAGAAGTGGACTCCCCACCGCTTCCCAGGCATGTTTGTCTTCCTCACCTACTCAAGTACTGATACTGTTTCCGTGACACGTGACACGCACCCCCACCTCAACACTGGCCTATTTTTGTTACATTGATATTTCTAAACTATGGCCTGGATAGTTTAGAACACAGTTCCACTGTTCATCCCACAAGTATGTCCTGAGTGCTTACTTTATGAAAAGCATGGTGTTTTATACTAGTAACATGTACAAACAAATTAAAGGTGTGTATAAATAACTATAGCCCACAGTCAGAAAGCGGCACTAACACATAAAGTTCAGAAGGTAAGGTAGAACCCAGGGCTGGCAAGATGGCTCAGCGGGTGAGAGCACACTGACTGCTCTTCCGAAGGTCCAGAGTTCAAATCCCAGCAACCATGTGGTGGCTCTCAACCACCCATAATGAGATCTGATGCCCTCTTCTGGCATGTCTGAAGATGGCTACAGTGTAGTTATTTATAATAATAAATAAATCTTTAAAAAAAAAAAAAAGGTGGCGCGTGCATTTGTAGGGGAGTGGTAATATTCAAGCATAAGGGAACATTGGCAAGCTATAAAAACATGAGTATTCATGAACTACTGCTTTTGTTCTGGTGAGTGAGGGAATGAAAGAGAAACATCAGAAAATAGAATTTTGAACCCAAATTAAGATTGTTGGCCTTGGCAGCAAGGAGTTATTGAATATCTTGCATCCCAGCTGTGCTTGCATATGGCTATAACTATGGCAGTTGTGTGAAGATATGATGGTGAGGGGGAGTGACTTAGGGAGAAGGGCATAGTTGCGCTGTTCAGGGAGTGTGGAGAGAACTTGGCTGGGGTGGAGTCAGTGGGTATGTGAGTGGATGAAAGCCAGAGTTACAAGGACTAAACAACAGAACGTGACGTCTGACTGGGGCGTGGAAAGAAAAGGTATCCAGTTTTGTTTTGTTTTGTTTTAGGATGTATTTTATTTATATGACTACATTGTGGTTGTTTCCAGACACACCAGAAGAGGGTATCAGATACCTTTACAGATGGTTGTGAGTCACCATATGGTTGCTGGGAATTGAACTCAAGACCTTTGGAAGAGCAGTTTGTGGTCTTAACCACTGAGCCATCTCTCCAGCCCATTTAAAAAAATTATTTATTTTATGTATGTGAGTACACTGTCACTGTCTTCAGACACACCAGAAGAGGGAAGGCATCCGATCCCCTTACAGATGGCTGTGAGCCACCACTTGGTTGCTGGGAATTGAACTCAGGATCTTTGGAAGAGCAGTCAGTGCACTTAACCACTGAGCCATCTCTCCAGCCCTAAGGTATCCGATTTTAACACGTAACTTTCCAAGCTGATTGCATTCCCAAGAAGAGGGCAAAGCCTGGGAAGCAACCTGAGAAAGGGTCAAGTTAACACCTGCCATTTCCACACTTGAAAACAACCGAGAAGAAACAGGTAAGACCTTGGGAGGGAGCGGAATGCGGACAGTGGAGGAGTGGGTGCGTTTCTGCAGAAACACAGACAATGGGCCACAGGAGCCTTACTGAGGAGGCCTGCACAGTACCGGGTGGCCATCGCCCAAACACTGCAGTCGCGGCTGCTCCTCCCTCGCTCCCACTTCGGGGTCTCCATGGACAAGCAGCCTTCCCTCCTAGTCCTGTTCTCAGCCTTTCCGTACACACCATCCGGCACTGCGGGTTCGAGGGATTTTATAGATAACATCTTTTACCCGTCGGTCAGCAGGCAGGCTGGCTGCGGAATGACAGCACGCTCGACCCTGGAGGAGGCTCCGCCAGAGTTTGACTACGAGAGGCGTGACAGAAGGAAAAACAAAAAACAAAAAACAAAAAACAAAAACGCGACGGGTTCCAGATATCGCGGGACTTGGCAGGGGCCTCCGGCTTGTGCGCTCCGGAAGCGGAAGTCGGATCGTGAGGGATTCCTGAGCGTTTGGTTGCCTTGGAGAGCGGGGTGGGGTGCTGCTGAGTGGACGCCCGAGGCCTGTCCAGTGCGTCCGGCTGGAGGGTGAGCACAGCCCTGGAGGGATGAACCTCCCACCGGGGCGGCGGAGGGCCTGGGGGCGGGCGGCGGGTGAGGCCCGAGGTCGCTGCCCCTCGGAGCCTGGCCGGGCAGGTCGGCTCTTTCCGGTGCTTCTGGAGCGAGCCGCTTTGTCCCAGCCGTCGTGAGCCTCGCGCGGGTCCGCTAAGCTGTCCGGCTGGGGAAGGAACCCTGGTCTGTTCTCTGGAGAGCAGCCGAACCAGGCTTGGAGGACCCCAGCCTTGCAAGGCTCAGTGTGAAGAAATCAGTGGGGTTCAAGTACAATGAAAGGTGTGGGCCACAGCGACCAAGAGCGTGCGTCCTCAGGTTGCTGGTGCGTGAACCAGCGGGTCGACGCTGAGGCTTGTCGCCTGCCGTAGGTCCTGAGTGGAAGAGCGACTGTGGTTCCTCGTTGGGCTGCTAGGGGTCAGATTCTTGAGTCTTTAATCCTGCCCACTCGAATCGAGGCGTGTATGCACTCGCTCCGTCTGCACACGTCTTGTCTGTCTGCGGGTTGTGTGTGCTGGTGCCCGCGAAGGCCAGAAGAGGGCGTCGGATCCCCAGGAGTTACAGCGTGGGTGCTGGGATCTGATCTGTGGTCCTTGGGGAGAGTAGTGAGTGCTCCCGACTACGGAGCACTCCAACTCTCCCCCTCTCTTTTGAGGTTTCCTTCAAGACCCTCCCCCCCAGCCATATTTTCTTAATATCATTTCTATTATTTCTTTTATATATTATATAATCCTATTTTATATATTATGAAATTGTTGTGCTTTATATTATGTGATTATTATACATTTATTGTATATTTTTAAATCATAATAACATTTTTCCTTTCCCCCTTTCAGACCCTCCCTTTTATTCCCCCCAGCTCTTTCAAATTCATAGGGTCTTTAGTTGTACCTATGTAGACATATACAACCTGCTCAGTTCGTATATTGTTATTTATGTGTGTGTTTTCAGGGCTAAGCATGTGGTATTGGGTAACCAGTTGGTGTGCTCTTCCCTGGAGAAGAAAGACCATTTCTCTTGCTCTTAGCATTCCTTAGTTGCCTTTAGTTCTTTGTTGAGGCCTCTTGAGTTTTCCTTCTTCCACATTAGCTTGTCTTTTGGTAATGTTGGCACCAGCTCATATTTAATCAACCTAAACATTAAACAGTATAATTGTCTCAAATCCTTGGGTTAAGTAAAGCTTGCATTAAGGTTTTGTTTCAATTCCATTCTCATGAATAAGTATGAAGATGCCTATGGGGTAGGGTATGGGGAAAATAGAATAGTACATTATCCTTGCCTTGTGAATTTACTGTCTGTCTTAATTGAGAATGGGGCATTCTTCTGGTGGCCTCTGTGGTTTGTTTGGAAACGTGGACACTTAATTAGTTGGGAGTTTTCCTTGTCTTGTTTTGAGACAGTGTCTCTCTACATAGCTCTGGCTGTCCTGAAACATATTCTGTAGACCAGCCTAGCCTCAAACTCATAGAAATCCACCTGACTCTTCCTCCAAAGTGCTGGGTTTAAGGCATGTGTCACTACACTCCATCTAGTTGGATTTATTCTAAACTCATTTGGGTTTTGGTATTTAATATTAGTTTGCCAATACCAGGCACAAGGAGGTATAATAAATAAGGCAGAATCTAAGTAGTAGCCTGAAAGGTAAAATATCCAAGTACTGTTTCTTGTATTTAGTGAATAATGACAAAGCAATGAAGAAGCTATCTTCCAGTTAATCAGCTCATTAAAAGCTTTATTAAAAGTGTAATTAGTACAAGGAAAAATGAGTTGAGGATATCAGGGGAAAGATATGGTTTTAAGCTTTTAGCATGATGCTAAATATGCCTCAAATCATAAAATAGGTTTTGGTCCTCTCTCTTTGCCAAGGCTGGTTTTGTACTTCCAAGCTCAGTTGATCCTCCTGCCTCAGACCTAGGAATGCTAAGTCTACAACATGGGCCATTTTCCCTGCCCGGTTTAGAAGCTTTGAGGCATTCAGCAGAAACACGAATTTGAATTAGAAAAGCTAGGGCATGGAAAAGCTCAACAGCGCTTGGTCACAGAAGACTGGGAAGTGCGAACTACCTATGTAATTCTGCAGTTTCAAGGTCTTAGATGAAGATTAAAAGTGAACTCTGTTACTCTGGTTTCTTGAGGATTAGACCTGCAGGTTAAGCAAAATCTTTTCCTTTAGGTAGAAGATGAAAGAAATTTTATTTTTTTAATGTATCCATATATTGTGTAGAAAAATCAGCTGTTAAGAGATTATTAACTATTATATTCATTTGTGTATGGGTCTGTGTATCATAGTACACATGTGAAGATCAGAGGACAACTGGTGGGGGAGTCTGTTCTCTGTTTCTGCCATATGGGACCTGAGGTTTGAACTATTAGCCTTGGCCACAAGGACCTTTATTTACCAGCCCAAATTATACTTTTTATATCCATTAGACAGTATCTTACTTATTATTGTTAGATGTTTTTCATTTCTCACAGAATCTAGAGTAATAATACATTGCATTTGATTATAAAATAGTTACCCATAATTTTTAATAGCAATGCATCTAAATGTCAGTTTTGATATATGTGCTTGGATTGGTGTCAGACTCCTGGATTCAAGTAACATCAGTATCCAAAGTAGCTGAGACTACAGGTATTCATTTAGGAAGCTATACCCAGCTTCCACATTTTCTTTATTTACCTTTGTTTGGGGAAGAGGGAATGGGGAATGGGGGCTGGTTTATTGTTGTTGTTTTAAACAGTCTTTGTTTTGTTTTTGGTTTTTGAGACATGATTTCTCTGTGTAGTCTTGGCTGTCCTGGAACTTACCAGTGTATAGGCTTTGAACTCAGAGATCTACCTGCCTCTACCTCTGAAATATTGGGATTAAAGGCATGTGCCAAAGGCACCTACAAAAGACAGGGTCTTCCTTTATAACCTAAGTTGGTCTCAAACTCAAAATTCTTAGGTTTCAGCCTCCTGAGTGCTGTGATTACAGCTGATTCAATTATTCAAGATTCTTAAAAATTCCAATTTCTCATTTTATAGTTAATTCTTAGTCAATTGCAGTTCTGCTTCATTTCTTATTACTATAAAACAATTGTCTGATATCTGAATCCAGTTCTCTTTTTGGTTCTTTATGCCATTGTCTGGTTTGCCAATATCAATTATTTTTTAGTCTCTTACCTTGTATGGTAATCTTTTCTAGTTGGTTTCTTTGTGTGTACCAGAAACATTGTTCATGTTCATCTTCATCTCTTACTTTGATGTGGGGGCCATAGCTCTCTGTAAATTCATTGTACCCTTACTCACCTTTCTAGTAGTTCGTGTGGCACTATAATGTGTGTGTAATCACTTGCAGGAAGCCTGATAATTATCCTTTATTTCTCCTTCCATATCTTGTTGGTGACTATTTCTTCCTGGAATTCTTTTAAAATTGCTTTCTTAGTCCTTAACTCACATTAACCTTTCAGTATGTTATCTATATTAACAGCAATCTACCTTTACTTTAGTTTCACTAGTCTCTACCTAGTCCTTCTAAATAGTGAATTGGATCTTCTTTTTATTTTTGTGTATGGCCTTTGCTGGCCTGGAATTAACTGTAGACTAGGTTGGCCTGCAGTTCTTCCTGCCTCTGCTTCCTGTTTACAGGTATAATTACCACATAGGACGATAGATTGGATCTTACCTTCTTAAGTCACTAATAATTCCCATTGCCTATCAGAAAGAAGATACAAAATTATTTGCATTGAATAAACGTTTTTCACAGTTTAATTACCTCTCTAGTTTTATTTCCTGATGTCTTCTGCTTCCCCCTTTCTGTTTACATCATATCTGTCTCCCTTATGCTTTTTGTTATGTGTGTATGGGTGTGGGTTGCCTGTGGAAGCCAGATGTCCACTTGAGGCTTGTTCTTCGGGAACTATGTACCTTGATATTTTGAACTGGGTCCTTTCACTGGAACCTGGGACTTACCATTTAGCTAGGCTGGCTGGCCAGCAAGCTCCAGGGATCTGCTTATGTCTTCATTCCCAACACTAGGATAAGCCTATACCACTGGCCTGGCTTTTCATACACGTACTAGAGAGCAAATTCAGGTCCATAGTCTTATAGGACAAGCATGTTGAGCTATCCTCCCCAGCATTATATATGTCTCTTTTTTTGACTGGTGACTCTGGGAGGTATGGCCATGGTATTTATTGTTCATCTTAGTATTGCAGGCTCCAGTAGCATAGTGTAGTCAAGAACTGTTGAACTGAATGCCTACAATCTTAAGTTTAAAAATACATAGGGACATTTGTTAATATGCTATCCAAAATTGTTCACTTCTTTTTTTTTAATCAGCTGATAAATCAGTGTTTTTTTTTAAATTCTTACAGATCTTAAAAATTGTACAGAATTTCAAGATGAGTGATACTTCTGAAGTGATTCCAATTTTTGAAGAGATGTTTGCAAGCAGATTCACACAAGATGACAAAGAATATCAGGAATACTTAAAACGCCCTCCTGAATCCCCTCCAATTGTTGAGGAATGGAATAGCAGAGCTGGTGGTAACCAAAGAAATAGAGGCAACTGGTATGTGTTTTTTCTGCAAGATAAATGCAGAGGGTGATCAGGGAGAAGAGACCTTTAATACAGTTGCTCACAAAGCCAGCTAGAGTAGCAACCAGTACCTAGAACATAATAAGCATATAAATACTTGTTTTTTATATCTTGTTTAAGCCAGGCATAGTAATGTAAACCATACTTTCAGTACTTGGGAGGCTGGGGCAATAGGATTATGAGTTCTAGGCCAGCCTGGGCCAAACAGGAAAACCCTGTCTCAAACTAATGCTTTTTTTATAAATATACTTTATAAAATTATAGATAAAATTATAGAGTTTTGTGCTTGATATCATAAAGAAGGTTGTGTTATGATTACCTTAAAAATTTTATAAAATGAGGTGGAAAATTAAATATAGTAATTCAAAACAATAAATGACACTGATGTTATGTATGCATTTAATAGGTGTCAGTTTGATCACAATCGGACTTGTTTCTTGCCTCTGTCCTATAAAAGGTGTCCAGTGTGATGCTAGAAGAATCACTTAAATCTTAGGAAAATCTGACTAGTGCTGTGCTGTGCCACAGAGAAAGAGCCTCAATTACTGTGTATTACATCAAGAACTCAATTGCACTAGGATTGGTTTCTTGTTTTTATTTTTTAAGGGGAAGCTAATATTTTTGTCTTCTTTTGGTAGGCTGCAAGACAACAGACAGTTTAGAGGTAGGGATAACAGACGAGGATGGCCAAGTGACAATCGGTCAAATCAGTGGCATGGACGGTCATGGGGTAACAACTACCCACAGCAGAGACCAGAGCCCTACTATCAACAACAGTACACACAGTATGGCCACAACCAGCGGCCTCCATATGGTTACTACTGACAGAATTGTCGGCAGCTTTTAACAAAGACCTTTTATTTTGACAACATGCTAAATCCTTGTGTGTCTTCTGTTGGTCAC
>NW_022196904.1:71809748-71819131 GCF_008632895.1 Mastomys coucha
TATATTATGTGTATACCAACTTGTGAAAGAATGAATAAATAAATTGCATAAAAATATAGGCAACTTTACCTTTGAGTTTTCACAAGCTCATTTATTTATGTGGTGATGACCTAATAAGTTTTTTATCATGCTGTCCTTTATATAGTGAATGAGAGTTAACTTCCTAAGTTTGCCTTCTCTCTTAGCTCCTTGAGGTGGACTCTCCTAGGTTCTCTGTAATCTGAATGTATCAAGTTCCTCTTCTTAAAGAGCCATCCACTCAGGTAACCGTTTTATTTAAAAGGTTCTAATACATCAGGTATTCACAAGGAGGTAATAAGATTATAACATCAAGTAAGACTTTTCCATGTACCCTTCTCATAGCAATAGGCCATTGTGGCTACATAAAGATAAGTCTTGGTTATTCCAGAGACTGCACTTGAATCAAGAATCACCTGGCTGCACTACAGGATCTTTGAAAGTAGAAGGGTTCCCAGAAATATCTGTCCACTGGTATAAAGCAAGAGCGTTGAAGGGAGGGATGTATCTCAAGATGCTCAGAAGAAAAGTTGTTTTCTAACAGTATTTAAATATTTTAACAAAGAAAAATAATGAGTGAAGTCCTCTTAACATGAATTATTTTTTTCATTCAATATGAATAACCCATGTGGTAGGTAGTTTGGTTTTTTTAACCAGTAATTATTATCAGACTGTCCCTGTGCATTTAAAACAAGGAAGAAATAAAAGGCATAATTTCTGCTTCATAAGACAGGAAATAACATGAAAAAGAGTACTTTAAAAGTGAGCCAAAAAAAAGTTGAATGAAATTAATGTCAAACAGTCTATTATAGCACACAGCATTTAGGCAAAAAGAGCCCTGATTTCCAGTTGCATCTTTAAAGGTATATAACCTTGAGGAAAAATCACTTTAAGGCCTGGCGGTGGTGGCACATGCCTTTAATCCCAGCACTTGGGAGGCAGAGGCAGGTGGATTTCTGAGTTTGAGGCCAGCCTGGTCTACAGAGTGAGTTTCAGGACAGCCAAGGCTACAGAGAAACCCTGTCTCGAACAACCCCCCCCCCCAAAAAAAATCACTTCAATTCTGGGTTAATAACTTGCCTGCCTCCCTTGCAAAGTTGTAAATGTCCAAAGGACGAGTCTGTGGACTGAAACTGACCATAAATTCTCAGGCCATAAGTACAGCACAAACATTTGTTGGGAGGGAATACTGGTAAATTGTGAAGCAGTGTAGTACAATATGTAGAATAACAAGATAGGCCAGATGTGGTGAGCATAGGACCAGGCCTCTGGAGGCCTAGGCAAGAGGTTCAAAAGTTCTAGGCCAGTCTGGGCTGCGCAGTGAGTTCTCTCTAACATACAAACAAGATTAGGAAAGGCAGGGAATGATGGAGACTTATCATTACCTTATGGATATTCAAGTTAAATTGCAAATGGAGAACAAAATCCATTTAGGAAGTAGACACTTCTAGTTTGGAAGAAGTTTATATATAAGCTGAGCTAAAATTAATGGTACACATTTTGGAAATTGCACTCACTTTAAAATGTGTTGATTATCGAACACATCAGATTAAATCCTTTTGAGAACAGCTTGCTGGAGACTTGATTTAAGAATTTGCTGGCATGTGTGTGCTTTGCAGTGCTAGAAGGATTTGGGGTAGCTAGCTTATAAATAACCTTGTGCCATTGCTTTGAGAAGAGGTTTCGGGTGCTTGGAGCTGTATGGAAAGGCATCTGGAAAGATTGCTGGCATTCTTCAGATGTTCAACAGAGAAGGGTACAATTTGCCTTTTTGTGCTGTGTAGACCTCAAGGAAACTACAGGACCTTATGGTAGAATTAAAAGTAAAGAAATGTCAGTTTTCTTTTCTTATCAGTTAAGAGTGGGATTTCTCTGTTACTTAGGTTGGCCCAAATCCCCTAGGGTCAAGCAGCCCTTAGACTCCAGAGTAGCCAGAGACTGCAGACGTATGCCGCCCTGTCCAACCAGAATGTCATGATGATGATGATGATGATGATGATGATGATGATGATGATGATGATTTTACTTATTCACTTTACATCCTCCTCACTGCCCACCTCCGGTCACCCACTCCCATAACCCTTCCCTCATTCCCCTTCCCCTTCTCTGAGTAGATGAGGCGCATGCTCCCATCCTGACACATCAAGTCTCTGTGGGGCTAGGCACATCCTCTCCCACTAAGGTCAGACAAGATAGCCAGCTAGAAGAACATATCCCACAAATAGGCAACGGATAGCCCCTGTTGAGTTGTTCAGGATCCACATGAAGACCAAGCTGCACATCTGCTACAAATGAGTGGAGAGGCCTAGGTTCAGCCTATGTACTTTGGTTGGTGGTTCAGTCTCTGAGAGTCCCAAAGGTTCAGGCTAGTTGCCTCTGTTGGTCTTCCTGTAGAGTTCCTATCCCCACCAGGACCCGAAATCCCTCCTCCCCTGCTCTTCCATGAGAGTCCCCAAGCTCCATCCACTAGTTGGCTGTGGGTGTCTGCATCTGTCCGAGTCAGCTGCTGGGTGGTGCCTCTCAGAGGACAGCCACAATAGTTTTAAGAGTGCTAAAGTAGAAGGAAATGACCTTTCATTCCAAAGGTTACTGATGGCACTAATTTTGAATTCTAATAAAAGTACTTGTCTTCGGGTCACTATTGCTGTGAAGACACACCATGACCACAGCAACTCTTATAAATGAGACTATTTAATTAGTGCTGGCTTACAGTTCAAAGGTTTAGTCCATTATTATCATGGCAGGAAGCATGGTGGTAGTACATCTTCAGACATGGTACTGGAGAAGTAGCTAAGAGTTCTACATCTGGACACAGGCAGCAGGAAGAGACTGAGACACCCTTCCTCCAACAAGGAGTAATGCCACACCTACTCCAACAAGGCCACTCCCTATGAGCCTCTGGGAGCTGTTTTCTTTCAAATCATCACAGTATTGTACTTTGTTCATACATTGTTATGCCTTAATTTTTTTCTACCTTTTTATTCCACGTGACTCTTAAAGTTTATGTTCCTTGGTAGTCAGTATACATGAGGAAATTTACAAGGGTGACAGGTGAGACTCATGATCTCAGGGGCTGCTGTCATGGTTGGCCCTATTCTTTTGGGCTCCTGACAAGGCAGTAAATTGTGGAAAGAATATGTAGTAGAAGCCTGTTTAACTCATGATGGTTTGAAAATGAGAGAGAGATAAGGGAAGGGCCTGGGTCTGGTTGGCCCCTTTCAAGAACTTCCTACTCAACCCTATGTCTAAAATCCCTATGATCCCACAGGCTGGGACGAAGCTTTTCACACATGGGCCTTAGGATCCAAACAAAGATTTGGTTGTAGAAATCTATGCCCCAAGCTATAGGGTTGATTCTGGGGATACAAAATAAGCTAGGCAACTCTACTTATCCCTACCTCGGCCCTGTCTTTTGAGATAGTTTATTTTGAGTTTCACCGACGAGTTCCCCAGGCTGACCTTGAATTTTCAGTCCTACTTGGGATATGAACTTTGAATTAGCACTACTGTCTACAATAAAAGAAAATTAACACTGTCAATATTTAGATTAATATTTCAGGATTAAAATATAGCTATATATGACATTTTGTGATATCTAATAAAAATTTCCCAGGTTCTGCTATATTATCAAAGAACAAATGAAATACTAGATCTAATTAGTAGATAGGACCCCAAGGGAAATACTTTGTCCTTTCTAGGAATCTGGTTGATGCTGCTTTCGAGGAAACTAAAGTGAGCCGAACTTCCCTGAAAGAGTGACCCCGGGACCAGGATGGCTACACAGTACCCATCAGCAGAGCTGTACTAGGAGGTTCTGCAGGGTGAGGAGGGAGTGGCTCTTTAGCTGCTTGAACAGGGCGGAGGCCTAGGCACCAGAGAAACACACTCTGAGGAGTTGCTATCCTCGCTGTCAGGTTAGAAAAAAGGAGATGAGCAGTGGGCAGTACCTGTCAGATTCACATTTTTCCAGGCTAGGTAGGATGGAGAGCAGGTTAACAGACGATAGCTTCCAACAAACTGCTCCTTTGTGGTGGTATTTAGAAGCAAGTACATGAAAAGGATGGAATCTTCTGGGTGTGGCATAGCTCATCACTAGGCAGCAGAGGCAGGAGGAGCCTGAGTTCAAGGTCTATGTAGTGAGATTCAGGACAGCCAGGACCACATAGAAAGATCCCGTATCAAAAAACAAGGACGGTGGAGTCATCCATGTGACAGCATGGATAGAACTTCTGGAGGCTACTGTGTTCAGAGAAATAAGCCAGACCCACCACATACCACTAGCAGAAACGAGAGCCTTGTTAACCACATAAACATATAGAGTAACACAGAAGTCACTAGAAACTTGGAAGGGGAGGGGAGGGGAATGGAGAGCGTTGGTTATGGATTCCAAAATAAAATTAGTGGTGGGAAGTAGCTCTAATATTCCTGAATAGAATCAATGTAAGACTCATTACACTTTCCAAAATAACCAGAAGGCTCTGAGTTCCCGACACATAGAAACGATGTGTGAAATGATAGAAATGCTAATTATCCTTGTAGTCGCTATATGGTACACGTACCAAATTATACTATATTCCATGAAAAAGCACAAATCCTATACCAGTTACAAAGTAACCAAGTAGACAGCCTGGGACTAGGCACATAATGGTGCCTGGCAAACGGCAGCTTCATGCCTCCCGGATTTGAAGGCCTCTCTGGGTTGGGTTAAGACGTTCAGCTCACAGTCTCCATGAGTTTATATGTGCACCAACCCCTGCTGCTTCTGGAAGTTGCTGACTCCCTGGAATCATCTACCACCTTTCCCTTCTCTTTCACACAGATTCCTGAGCCTTGAGGCTCCGAAGGGGTTTCATGAAGATCCCACTTAGGGCTGAGTATTTCAGAGTCTTGCACTCTGCACATGGTCCAGTTGTGGGTCCCTTTGTTAATTCCTGTCTACTGCAAAAGAAGCTTCTCTGACATGGGTTGAATGACACTGTGGGTATGGCATGCAAAGGACCTGCACAACTTCAAACCAGACAAAATGCCAGCACTGAAAACAGGAAGTGGGCACAAAGTTCCACCCAAGAAGCTGTACGACATTGACAGCTGCTTACGGTTGATATCTACATAAAAGGAAAATCAATCTTCTGCAACTGCGTGTCAGTGGGTGTATCAACCACTCTCTAGGGCAGCCTCGCTCAGGAGTAGTTGGCTAACAAGAACAGACTGCATTTTTTGTTTTGGTATATTTTTTTGTCTTACTGATTTTCCTTTTTTAAATTTTATTTTGATTTTGATTTTTTGTTTTTCCTGTGAGGTTACTCTGTGTGTTTTGACTGAGAATATAAAGTTGGATGGGTAGGGAGGTGGGGAGGATCTTGGTGTTGTTGGGGAAGGGAAAGAATGTAAATATATTGGATAAGCTTTTTTTTGTAAATAAAAATGCAAAAACTAGTTCAGCTCACAGGGCTGGGGAGTGTATCTTTTGAAGAGCGTCTGCCTAGCATTCACAAAGTCATGAGTCTAATCAACAGTTCTATATAAGAAGTAGAAGGTGGAAATTGTGAGCTCATCTTCAGCTACATAGTGTATCTAAAACCCTCCTGGCTGCTGCAGAAGACTGCCTCAAAAAATTAAAGTTCAACACACAAACATCCCTCCAGTGTCTTCGTGAGCTGATGAACTAATTTAGATGGTGTTTCATTCTGTCCCTAGGGGCACAGAGAGCCCTATGTATTAATTACCAGTGAAATTTTCTCTGCATTTTAGTGACTTCTCCTGAGACCAGTTCTGGGGAGGGTGTGATTATGATCTCATGGTTTTTTTCCACTGCCAGTGCCTCTGACTCCTCTATCTCCAGCCTTTTTGTCTGAGTGAGGTAAACAAGGCTGTCCTCATTGCTAAAGCCAGAGGCTTTGTTGTTTTCCATTCTTTTCCCTCTTTTATATTTTATTACATACACTCCATGAATATACAAAATAAATGTGAGAAGTGAATAAGGCCATATAAAAGTTAGTCATTGTCACCCAACCACTGTATATTTTTATGTTTTACCATGTTCAGAAAGATTTATAAAAATTATATACTCCTGTCTTTCCTGCCACAGTGAGGAGATATATATTACATGCACACAACACACACACACACACACACACACATACACACACAAACTCTCATATACTTAACAGTATGAATTTGCCATTGATTAAATGTCTATTTTCTTGATAGATACTTGGAAATTCTTTTTTTCACTTTTCACATACTAACGGTGATACATTGCTTTGGTTCACATATCCTTTCATGCTTTTATTTTGTGTTCTGTGGAGAGGATTCTAAAACACAGCCCACAGAGTCAACTAAGTAGGGTTTGAGGTAGCAAGCACAGAGCCTGCATGGTTGTTTAGCTTGGGTTTTTGAGGGACTCCTAACAGTGGGGGGTGGGGTGGGGGTGTCTCTGACTCTTTTGCCTGCTCTTGGGACCCTTTTCCTCTGGGTTGCCTCATTAGTCTTGATATGAGGGTTTGTGCCTAGTCTTGTTACATCTGGTTATTCTGTGTTCAGTTGATATCCCTCAGAGGCCTGCTTTTTTCTGAAGGGAAATGGTGGAACAGGGTATGGGGAAGAGGGGAGATGGTGGGAGAGACTGGAAGGAGTGGAGGGAGGGGGGACTGCGATCAGTATGAGAGAGCAAAATGAAAAAAGGGCCGGGCAGTGGAGGCACATGCCTTTAATCCCAGCACTTGGGAGGCAGAGGCAGGGGGATTTCTGAGTTTGAGGCCAGCCTGGTCTACAGAGTGAGTTCCAGGACAGCCAGGGCTACACAGAGAAACCCTGTCTCAAAAAACAAAAACAAAACAAAACAAAAATTGTCAGGTTAAAAGACAACACTTAAAACACCAGGAATTCACATGCCCTGGACTGCATAAGAAGTAGGAAATGAGCTGAGTGTGGTCATTCATCTCTATACTTCATGAGTGTGACCCGCTGCCTCAAGCTCCTGCTGCCATGCCCTCCTCGTCATGACAGACTGTCCCCTCAAACTGAATTAAAAAAACCAACCCTATTAAGGTTGCTTTTGTCAGATTGCTTGTCACAAAAGTGGCCAATATGTAAAAATTAAAGTGTTTTCCTTATGACTTCAAAATTTTAAAAAGTTTTCTGACATTGCTATCAGTATTGTGTGGGTGGGGGTGAAACACATGTCTGTGAGTGGGCATACACATGCCACAGTGCATGCATGGCATTAGGGCGGTCCTCAGGAGTTAGTCCTCTCACAGTGGGTCTGGGTTCTGGGAACCCAACTAAGGTGTCAAGGTTTGCACAGCAAGTGTCTGACCCACTGAACCCGCTGTTTTCAACCTGTGGGTCATGACTTCTTTGGGGGTTCATGTAGCAGATATCCTGCATATATGATATTTATGTTATGATTCATAATTAGCAAAATTACAGTTATGCAGTAGCAATGAAAATAATTTTATGGCTGGGGTTCGCCACAACACAAGGGATTGTCCAGCCCCTTTTTATTATTTTTAAATTATGTGTATGTGGGGATTCCCTGGCTCTGATCCAAGGTTCTCTAAGACACTTTTCAGTAAAGGCATTTGTGGGCTTCTCAAAGGGACAGAATGGTCTCAGTACTCCACAGCCTATTGGCAGGTGTGTTCTCCATTCAAATAAGTTGGCATGTTAGGGACCTGGCCAGTTGTCCTGCCTGATGCCATTTTCAGAAACACTGACTAGGCAGGCGTTCTGAAAGCTGCAGAGGGACGGGCTCAGAACCCTGGGTCTTTCATGGCACTCACCTGGGACAGCTGAGTGCCTTGCTGGCCCTCAGTCAACTGTCCTGTGTAAGAAGATCTAAGCTTAAAGCTTAGATCCAACTGTGTGAGAATGACATGCCGAAAGGACATCCTGACACAAAGAAACTGAAGGCCACCATCAAACTATTTGTCAATTTCTGCCGTGCTGCCATGGTGCCACCTCCTGGACATAAACTGAAAATCTGAAGTTTTAGGTTTTTTATGATTTATTTTTATTTTGTGCACATTTGTGTTTTGCTTGCTTGTATGTCTGTGTGAAAAGTGTCAGATGCCCTGGGACTGGAGTTATAGACAGTTGTGAGCTGCCTATGTGGGTGCTGGAAATTGAACCCTGGATTCTATGGAAGAGCACTCAGTGCTCTTAACTACTGAACCATCTCTCCAGCCCTGGGTTTTTAGTTCCTAATCACAAATATAAAATAATCTAGATTTGAGGTCGTGGTAGGCCCTAAATATTTATATTCTGCATTAAAGTTAAGGAACTATTTAACCAAATCCTTGAAAACTTGAGGTAGAATGATGTCATCCACAGCCTAGAATCATGCCTTCTAAAACTCAGGTCTTTAGCTTTTGGGGTTCTCTACCCTTTAGCCAATGGAAGGGTGTGGAATGGCCCCCAGAAATCAGAAACTCAAAATCTGCCTCTGCTTCCTGAGCAGCGTGAGCCCATTTTTCCCTTCTTCAAGTTCTGCTAATGTGTGGTGTGAGAATTCAGATTATCGCAACATTTGTGTAGGAGGGACTGTCTCTTATGGTGGCAGTGAGAGGGGACAGGGGCAGGGAGGGTCTCAGTATCACCCTGACAGTAGCCCTCAGTTATCTCAAACCTCATTTACAGGGTTAGGGTTATAGCCCTGGCAGAGCCAGGATCCCCAGGCTGGTGCGGAACAAGAAAAGCAGTGTCCCGGGCCTTTCTGAACACTGTCAGTATAGTGGGGGTGGGCCAGGCTAGAATCACAGTACCTAGAAAAGGCTAGTGGGGACTGGAGTTTGTGTCCCTGCACTTGGCTCTACTTCAGTATCCTTGAAGTGAAGTCAGAGTGCAGATGAAGAGAGCCGCCTAACCGGCCTTCTGTGGCAGGTCAACGTTCCCATCAGTAAGGACAGGAAGCTGTTGACTACTGAAGATAAAGAAGGGACTGTCCATCTTGAATACAGCCCCTGGACCAATTCCCTGACGGTGTCACTATGGTGTATCTTTTGTTTTGTTTACTCTTTTATTTGGTAGACTCTCATTGTTGAATCCAGGCCTGACTAGAACTCACCACATACATGGTCCAGGCTGGACTTGAACTTCCAGTTCTCCTGCCTCAGACTCTCTGCAGTGGGATTATAGGCCTGTACAACCTATATGATTTATTGTGATGCATCTTTTTAGGAAATATAGTTATATTTCTTTTAAAAATATTAGGCAAAGCTCCTTGTTAAAATATGGCCACTTAAAGTGAAATAAGGCTGGTGGGTGGTAGACACCTGTAGCACTCAGGGGCTGAGATAGGTGAACTTGAAGCTAGCTATTTGAAATTAGTCTGGGCAACAAGGTGAGGCCTCATCTCAAAAAAA
>NW_022196904.1:71819163-71827128 GCF_008632895.1 Mastomys coucha
AAAAAAAAAAAAAAAAAAGAAAGAAAGAAAAAAGAAAGAAAGAAAGAAAGAAAGAAAAAAGGGGGCTGGAGAGATGGCTCAGCAGTTAAGAGCACCACTACTCCAGAGGTCCTGAGTTCAATTCCCAAGAACCACATGGTGGCTCACAACCATCTGTAATGGAATTTGATTCCCTCTTCTGGTGTGTCTGAAGTCAACTAGTATATTCATATAAATGAAATAAATAAACAAATAAATCTTTAATAAAAAAGAAAGATTATTGTAGTAACTGCTGGTTCCTATCCAGCCTCTGTTCTTGATTAATTTTTAATTCTGGTATCCGTTCCTCTCTACTAGTTTGCTTCAGAGTATGCTGATCCTCTTTCCAGCTCTGGGAGGGGACTTAACTGGCTATAATGATTAGGATAAATCTCTTTCATACTCATTGGTTCTGGCTACTTATTTATGGGTTGGCATTTCTTGCCAAGAGGGTAGCTTAGAAACTTCATGTGATCTGATCTGGTGTGAGGTAAAAGGGAGCTGAACTTCTGGAAAACAAACACCAAAGCTCTTCTGAGCCGCCCTCTTTATAACAGAGGGTCTCCCATTTTTATGAAACCCAGAGCCAGGGCTCTCGGCCTCCATGACATGGGCCTGAGAATAAAGTTGGCATGACTACAGAAAGGAAAGTGTGCCTCTGTGACATGGCTGAGCTGCTCATCAATCCCTTAAGGACACCTCTAGATTTTGTTGTAGGCTTAGATTTTTTTTCAAAACCTACTTTAATTGTGGTTCATTAATGCTTCAACCTCTCTTCTAGCCCACTACACACCAGAGGTAGGGAAAAAAAATAGGAAATGGAGGCTGTGGATATGTTCAGAAATAGTTCTTTGGAGTGATTCCAATCTTCGTTGTTAGCAGTTCAGTCCATTAGCAAAACACCAAACACAAATCAGTAGCAGCAACTTGATCCAGAAGAAACTGCTAGGCTCCACAACTGGTATGAGTCTGTGGAAGCTGCAAGCAGCAGCCATAATACCACCAGAAGTTCTTTGGTGTGTTTCTTTCTACGCAGTCACAACAAGTGAAGATCACAGAAGAATGCAAAGGAGAATCAATGCATGAGGGTCATTGGTGAAGATCAGTGTCAGCAAAGCATAATGAAGTCCAGCAATGAGTTGCAAAGTGAACCAATGCAAGAGTGTCATTTACTGTCTATTGGGTTATACTTATACTCTTTCTAAACATCATGCGCCTCTCAAGCTTTCTCCCCAGCAAAGCATCACATGCCCTTTCACCAGGCAACTTGCAGAAAAGCATGTGTCTGTTCTCATCAAGATATCCTCTAACAATGTCTGCATCAGTAAAACATCCTCTCATAAGACATCCTAAGAAAAACATCACACAACACAACTGAGGCTCTAGCAAAACCAGAAATTTCCACTTCATTTAGTAAGCATGTTAACACATCCACTTGGCATGTGGATTGAATATGTTTCTGTTGTATGAGAATTATCCTGTAGTAAGTCATATAAGGCCTCAGGTGAAATGCCTTTTGACACCCAGTGGAACTGTGGGAAAGAATGGGAAAGTTCTCTAGCCCAAACCACACGAAACAAGGACTCAGAAGCAATGCTGCTGAAGAGCATCTTACGAGAGAGGGCAGCTGGGTTTAAACCAATTCTGCCTCTAAGGAGAGGCACTGTGCTTTGGATGAGCCTCCTGACTGCTCTTTCTCTTGGTTCCTGAGAAATAATTTCTACTTCTTTTACATCAAGCATTTTTATAGTTGGTATTTCTTGTGGATTTTGTGATTGATACATTTTTCTTATGTACTTACCGGCAAAACACACACTACAAATCAGAGTAATTCTGTTATTTACTACATTACTGTAACCTGGCTGGGCACACTGTGCATGTCTGTATGTAATCCAGAACTTGGGAGGCCAGACCCCAGAATGAGCACAAAGCTGCACAGTAAGTTCTACATAATGAGATCCTGTTTCAGAAACAACACGAATAACAATCTAAAGTATTACAATTTAGGTCAAATATATAAGGCATATTATCTTTTCAGCTATCTATACACATACATGTGTTACCGAGCAATGTATACATGTTATCTATACAACCTAGCGTGTCCAGGCTGACCTGGGACTCTATGATGTAAAGGACCACCTTGAACCCATCCTCTGCCCCCAGCTCCAGAGTGCTGGGGTTATAAGGGTGGTGTACAACCACACCCAGTTTACACAGTGCTGGGCATTGAATCCAAGGCTTCATGCACAGCAGGAAACACTCCCAACTGATTTCTGATGGGCTTTACAAACAATGAAAAGAATTTCTAGGTCAACTTTATCACTTTCTAAAGTTATTTTTAATTACGTTTGTGTCTGTCTCTATCTCTGCAGGTGTGTGTGTCTGTGTATGCATATATGAGTGTGGGTGCCCTCTGACCAGAAGTACTGGATCCCTTGAAACTGGGATTACAGGCGGTTGTGAGCCACTCCATGTTGGGTTGCTGGGAACTGAACTCAAGTCCTCTCCAAGAGCAATAAGCACTCTTAACTACTAGCCATTCCTCTAGACACTTCTTTATTCTTTTAAGATCTTTGGAGATTCCTAAGAACTTCTAGATTTGAAAGTTTACAGGGTTCCAAAAGTAACTGACATTAAGTTATATGTCTTCATGATTATTTACTTTTCCACAAAATGTTCCAGAGAATGTTTAAAAGATATTTAAAAAAAAAAACTTTTGCATTAAAAAAAAAAACTTAGAATAGAAGCAGTACAAAAGGTTTTTCCAGTTATAAACTGAATTAGAAGACCCCAGAACTCCAGAAACATTGTGGAGCTATGAAGCTAAAAGCACTTCACCAGGAGTCCAGGCAGCTGGTTTCCTGTCCTCCTCCATGCAGTGACCTTCAACTCATCTCCCAGTGCCTGTAGATCAGACGCTCCATCACGGACAGCAGCTGTTTCCTTGTAATCCCATGAAATTAGAGTAATATATTTCAGGCTGTTTGCACTTGGGGATTTGAAAGGTTTATTTATTTAGTATATATGTGTGTGTGTGTGTGTGTGCCTGGATGTACATACATGAACCACAAGTCTGCAAGGGACCTCAGAGGTCAGAAAAGAATGTCGGGACACCTGCAACTGGAGTTTGTGAGCCCTCCAGTGCCAGTGCTGGGAGCTGAGTCCAGATCCCCTGGAAGAGCAGCAAGTACTCTTAACCACTGAGGTGTCTCCAGCTCCCACAGTGAGGGATTTGAGAGCCTGTACTTAATGTATAGACTTAGATTTCCTACTTGTATTTTAGTCTGATCCTATCTATGGATTCCATTCTCCACATCTGGGCACCGCTGTATACTTTCCTCTTGGCCTCCTCTACTCTTACGAGAGCTCCACAAGGAAGTGCTTGCCATTGCTTGCCTTTATTTCTTTTCAGCTTCCGTTTTCAGCTTCTCCAAGACCTCCTCTGGAGTTGTAGAGGCCAAGAGCTTCACCACCTTTTCCCGAGATTTACCACCCTGAGCCAGAAAAAAAAAAAGACACCTTCAGCGCCCTTACACTGGCAGGAGCTGCAGTCCTCCCTGTCCTCACTGTCCCACCAGGGGTCATGCATGGCCTGTCCCCACTGCAGCATGTCCTATCGTGGGTCATGCATGGCCTTTCCCCACTGCAGCACATCCCATCGGGGGTTATCCCCACTGCAGCATGTCGCACCGGGGGTCATGCACAGCCTGTCCCTACTTCCGTACATCCCACCAGGGGTCATGCATGGCCTTTCCCCACTGACTGCAACACGTCCCATCGGGGGCCATGCATAGCCTGTTCCCACTGCAGCATGTCCTATCGTGGGTCATGCATGGCCTGTCCCTACTGCAGCACATCCCTCCAGGGTTATGCATGGCCTTTCCCCACTGCAGCACATCCCACCAGGGATTATGCATGGCCTTTCCCAATGGCCTTGGATGTTTCCGCCTTATGGCAAGTTCCTACAATTCTCCAGGGATTTTGCTTTTCTACTTCAAAGTTTTATAACAAAAGTTTGGCATTAAAATTTCAACATGAATGTTTACAGTGTGCTAATTTTGAAGTCTTTTTTTTTCCTTCTTTAAGACAGGGTCTCATGTAGCCAGGATTAGCTCAAACTCAACATATAGCCAAAGATGAACTTGAACCCTGACGCTGTCCCCCTGAAGTGCTAGAGTGATTCTGACAGACTAACTTATCTTCACAGTCAGCATTCTCAAGTGAGCAGGAGCAATGTGGGGTCAGAAATACCTGGGGAACTCCTGAATGCAGATGACAAACATTTTAGATTCTTTTCGGTATAGTGATGTCTTACAGGAAGTGGGCAAAATTAACCTGACAGTAGGGACAGTTAGGAATTTATGGGAAACATATAGTAAGTGAGCAGAATGAAGGTCTATAAGGAGTGAGCGGTTGCTACATGGATGGAGGCAGTGTGGATGAAGGAGGCTGAAATCACACATTTTTGCATTTAAATGAATGAGTTTTTAAAAACTGGCTTTACAAGACTGACAAGATGGATGAGTGGTTGAGAGCACTGACTGCTCTTCTAGAGGACCCAGATTCGATTCTCAGCACCCACATGGTGGCTCACAGCCATCTGTAACTCCAGTCTTAGAGGATCTGACAGCCTCTCTGGCCTCGGAGGGTAGCAGGTATACATGTGGTACAGATAAACACCCAGGCAAAACAGCCAGACACGAATAACTTTTTTTAAAACCTGGTTTTAAGAAAACCTACCTCCCCCCCCCCGCCCCCGAGACAGGGTTTCTCTGTGTAGCCCTGGCTGTCCTAGAACTCACTTTGTAGACCAGGCTGGCCTCAAACTCAGAAATCCCCCTGCCTCTGCCTCCCAAGTGCTGGGGTTAAAGGTGTGCGCCACCACCGCCCCTTTTATAGAAAATATGAACTATGATCAAAATATAATAACTTAAAAAGGAGAGACCCACCTTATCCAGAACCACATCACTCTTCCTGAGGTCCAAGACCTTGGAAAGGTAACGACAGAGCTCTGCATTCGCCTCTCCCTCAGACGGAGGTGCCGCGATGGCCACACCAACAGCCTCAGTGCTCAGATCTAGGAAGAAACGGAGCAAAGAAACGTCAGGCAGTGTGTATTTACCCAGGACAGGACTTCAACTACTAACTGTTGAACTGGCTTCAGTCTCTTGCATATAAACAAGGACCGAACTGAATGACTACACATATACCCCAGAGAAAGAGAAGCAGTCTCTGCAGGCATAGAACACACCCACAAAACCCTGCTGACACAGGTCTAGAGTCTTAGCGCATCTTGGATTTAGGCAACTAGACACGCCTTTGATTAGGAAGAGTCACTAGGAAGGGGACTAGGGAGCCGGAGCCAGCTCCAGCTCCAGCCACTCCAGAAGCTGCACTGAGGATTGCACAGGGTTCAGGTCTCACATCAGGAAGAGCTGCCCTCTAGGCTAGGTTCCTTCCTTTTGAGTTATGTATCTTAGATGTTTTCAATATTCAATGCATTTAGCATTGACGTAGTAATTTCACTTCTTTTAAGACCATATGAGCCTCCCTAAAGGGCGTCACTGTAACTTAATTCCATTATGAGCCCCATTCTACAGGTGACACAATTGGAACTGGGTAATGTGGCCTATAGCACTTCACAGCTATTAGGAGAGCTAAGTATTTACTCAAAGTCGTTCGCAAATGAGCATGAACTGATCCCGCATCTGAGGTCAATCAGCCATGTCCATACACATGCACCCTATATAACAACACATCTAGATATTCCACAAGGACAAGTCAGTAAAAGGCTCTCCCATTCTCAGACGCAGTTTTTCATTTTAGCATCTTTAAAATTGAGCCATATTGGATAGAAGAGTTTTAGTTGTTCTAATTTTTAAAAATAATGTACATAAATACTCCATGTCCCTTATAGTTGATTCCATCTTAGATTTGGCTTAGGAAATACTGGCCAAAGATTGGGCTTGGGGCACAAGCCTAAAATACTAGCACTTGAGAGGCTGAGGCAGAAGGTAACTTTGAGCCCAGCATAAGCTACAATTACCTGTATCTTATCTGGCAACAGATTCAAGACAACAGGACATGAGCACAAACCAGGCCTACCTAACACTTTGTTTTTGATGGTATTTTCAAAATATAAAAAATAATTTGGTGTACAATGCTTTATCTTTGTTTTTGAGACAGGGTCTCTGTGTAGTTTCTTTAGCTGTCTTGGAACTCACTCTGTAGACCAGGATGGCCTTAAACTCAGAAATCTGCCTGCCAGCTGGGCAGTGGTGGCGCACGCCTTTAATCCTAGCACTTGGGAGGCAGAGGCAGGAGGATTTCCGAGTTCAAGGCCAGCCTGGTCTACAAAGTGAGCTCCAGGACAGCCAGGGCTATACAGAGAAACCCTGTCTTGAAAAAACCAAAAAAAAAAAAAAAAAAAAGAAAGAAATCTGCCTGCCTCTGCCTCCTGGATGCTAGAATTAAAGGCATGTGCCACCACTGCCTGGCACAAAGCTTTATCTTGAATCTTTATTGAAAATAAAGATTCTTGAGGCCGGAGAGATGACTCAGTGGTTAAGAGTACTGACTGTGCCAGGCAGTGGTGGCGCATGCCTTTAATCCCAGCACTTGGGAGGCAGAGGCAGGGGGATTTCTGAGTTTGAGGCCAGCCTGGTCTACAGAGTGAGTTCCAGGACAGCCAGGCTACACAGAGAAACCCTGTCTCAAAAAACCAAAAAAAAAAAAAAAAAATACTGACTGCTCTTCCAGAGATCCTGAGTTCAATTCCCAGCAACTACATGGTGGCTCATAACCATCTGTAATAGGATCCAATGTCCTCTTCTGGTAAAGACAGCTACAGTGTTCTCAAATATAAATAAATAAATAAATAAATAAATAAATAAATAAATTCTTTAAAAAGAAGAAAAGAAAATAATGAATCTTAAGATAATGCAGATCAAACTTTAACTTCACACAGGAATCAGTCAGGGTCTCAGAGCCCGGGCATTCTCCCATTCTTTAGGTTAATGATCATTAAACTAAACCAAAGAATCTCTTCTCCATCAGTGCTTTTACTCTTTGGAACAGTAATAATTAAGAATAGTCTAAGCTATATATACATTTCCTAATGTGATCTTCCTAAACATTTTGTTGTTTAGAGACAGGGTCTTGTTGTATTCTAGCTGACCTCCTGCCTCAGTACTTGTGAATTATTGGTATATATGACCAGGCCCATCTCCAAAACACCACATTTTTTTTAAAAAGAAAAGATACAAAGATTCCATCTGATTTGGTATTAAATATTGTACATTTTCTTTCAAATACCTTTCTTTATATGAGACTATAGAATGTTTAAATGGAGAAGCTCCTAAATGAAGATATAAAAAATACCATTTACAGTTGCAGGATAAACTTTTAGACAACAAGGCAAAAAAGAAGATAAAGAAACCGCTCGATCCACACCCAAATCCCATCCAGTGCTCAGATGTACCTGTCACAGCATTCTGTTTGGAGCCAGGTTTGGCATGGATGGAGATGGTGACAAAACCTTTAGGATCAGTTGCTACAGGCCCTGCAGGAGGTGGGGGTGTCTCTGGTTCCTTGGTTTGGTTTTTACCCTAAAATGACACACACAATTTTACAAGTTACAAAATGCTTCAGTTATTTTGACCCATCACTACTCTCACCTTTACTAAACTGAGCCTACCACCCAGGAACTGGCCACTACCGGTGCTCGTCCCCACATCCCTACACCATCCAACCCGCTTCCCAACCAGTGTTTGCACTGCCCTGGGAAGAACTGGCTCTGGTCTCCACACCTTTCTCTGGTTAGACTGCTTTCTCTGGTCAGCTTATAATTCATTTTTCCCACAAGCAGAGACTAATAAAGCCTGAAGAGAGAGAGAGAGAGAGAGAGAGAGAGAGAGAGAGAGAGAGAGAGAGAGAGAGAGAGAGAGA
>NW_022196904.1:71827500-71876756 GCF_008632895.1 Mastomys coucha
GGAGGGGAGGGGAGGCACAGAAACAGAGTGTGTGTCTGTGTCTGTGTGTGTAGGTGTGTGTGCTATTCAGATCTCTTGGCTAGCTTAGGACTTGTTCCCATAGTCTGCTTTATAATTTCTATTTCTCAAGAGAAGGGCCATTTATTAATCATCTTTATGTCCAATGCATCCCAAAACTCAGTGGGTGAGGAGTCTGTTGCACAAAGAACAATGACTGGCATTTAAATGCCGTCTAACAACAGAAATCAGAAAACAACTTCCAGGGCAGTATGCAGACAGTGGGTATGAAGAGGAATAAGGATTCATACTTCCTGTCTTCAAGGGGCTGGGATCACAGCGTCAGAAAACAAGAGATTAGGGAAGGGAGTGCTGGCTCCTTGACAGAAGGAAGCGATCTGCAACCTTTGGGAGGCAGAACGCATAGCCTGCCAGGAAGTGTAACCCTCAGAGTGCGGGAGCAAAGACGGAGGTCAGCGGGTGCGTAGTGGAGCCTACTCAGGGTTCCTATGGCGAGCTAATGTGCGACCCAGAAGTCTCAGACCTGGACCCGAAGGGAGGTCTTCCGCCCTCCAGGCGCTGCTTCTGTTCCCCGCCAGTGTAGCCCCGTGGCCCACCCTCTCCACAACACCAGGCTTGCCACTGGCCTTGCTTGTCGCACCGGCTTTCTTAGGCATTGTGGAATCACACAGGAGTCTAACAGAGGCCAAACACAGCGACCTACAGCAAGCTGCAGCATCCCAAACCCGCAGCCTCCTAGGAGGTCGGCAGCGTGGCGGAAGTGTCCGGTGCGCCTGCGCACGTCACGGGCGGAAGCGGCGTGCGCGTTGGCCCGCACCGTAGAGCCCCACCTCGCCCCGAGATGGCGCTGTTTTCATTCCTTTCCAACCTGCCAGCCTCGGGGTGTGATCCAGTGGTGAGCCATCTTTGTCAGCAGAGGGAAAGTTGTCACCTGTCCTTAGGATTGACAAGAGCAGCCAGCCTCGGTGCTGGCCTCCCCAACGCAGCACCATGGCAATTCTCACAGGGCAGTGTGAAAGGAGAGGAGATCCACTGTGGAGTGGAATATCCACTGTGGAGTGGAATACCACCTCTGGTGAGACTGGAGCTGAGGCAAATCAATGCCAAGTGCTAACGTTAGGGACTGGTAGACAGTATATGCCCAGAGATAGGAAGATCGGCTACCTAAATGGGAGATGGCTTGTAACCATTTTGAGGATCTTTGGGACCCGAATGATCTGTGATAGGGAAAAATCATCTGAAGATGCCCAAGTCTAGAGCTAACAAGCAGTTTGGGGAGTCCAAGGGGAGTTTTGGGGGGTACATTAGGTTTGAAATGGAGACATCCAAGTGGAATAGTTAAGGAGCTACCTGGTACATAATCAAAGCATCAGAGACCTGTGTCAGTGAGAGGAGAGGGGAGGGAGGGTAGAGAGGAGACGGGAGGTTTAGGAGGAAGATAGAGAATATGACAAATGTCAAAGGACCGCAGCATTCAGATTCAGAAACAGGTGAGACTGGAATGTGAGTGCTGAAAACAGCCACTAAAGGTTGGGATCAGAATGGGACGTCTCAGTTTACTCTCCCAGAGACACCATTTCCATATGACAAGTTATGTGGTGTGGCCATGAGAAAAGTGGCTAAAGCCTTAAGACTCAGGTGATTCAGGTGTTAAACCACACCTATTTTTTTGAAGTAAATTACAAATAGAGGCACAAAGTGGAGCCAAAATTATACTGTAGTATTTGGTGAATTTTGAGGTGAAATCACCATACCCTCTTGAGCAGTGGTTCTTAACCAGTGTGGGTCTCCACCTTTGCCAAACTTCTCCCTAAAAATATTTACATTATGATTCATAACAGTACCAAAATGTTATGAAGTAGCAACAAAAGTAATGCTATGATTGGGAGTCACCACATCATGAGGAACTGTATTAAAAGGTCACAGCATCAGGAAGGTTGAGAACCACTGCTCTAGAGACTTGACAATTTTTTTTTAAAGGAGGGAACATGGGCTGGTGAATTTCCGATGGTGCCTGGCATGTAGCTGGATGGGTACAGGAGAGGGAAGAAATGCCCTCTAAGAACCCTTCAGCCTCTTCCACAGGTAGGTACCTCCAGAGAGTCTCATCACCAGCTACAAAGAACAGGAACCCTCCCTCAGTCAGTCACACAGCCACCTGCCCCAATGGAAAGAACAGGGTCTGTGATCCAAATGGCAGAAACCCAATGTAAAATTAGGTTTTAAAAAAATCTTAAGACTTGATCTTAGATTTGACAATGGAGTTAAGGGTTTTATTTGGCATGTAGGAAGAATAAATGCTGTGGTTCCCTCTCGTCTTTTCAATGTGAGGATAAGAACAGGGGCAAAAGGCTGAAGAAGGCACTAGGAAGAGGGACAGTTAAGTGATGCTGATATGCTCTATTACTGTTCTATAAGCATTTTTTCCTTTGAAAATGTATGTCTTCCTAAAACTTCATTTTGACCTAAAATATGTTTGAAAGTGAAAATACCATATTAAATTGTTGGGTAGGTACTAGATTAGCAGTTTTAAAGGAATACTGCCCTGGCTGTCCTGGAACTCACTCTGTAGACCAGGCTGGCCTCGAACTTAGAAATCCACCTGCCTCTGCCTCCCAAGTGCTGGGTTTAAAGGCATGCACTACCACTAAAGGAATACTTTTTAAATGTATTGATATTCTATAATAGGTACAGGTTAGTGAAATAATATATTATATAATATATACATTATATAATTGTCTTATGTAATTGTAAAATACTATACAACACTATTATTTTTTAAAGATTTATTTATTATATGTAAGTACACTGTAGTTGTCTTCAGACACCCCAGAAGAGGGCATCAGATCTCATTATGGATGGTTGTAAGTCACCATGTGGTTGCTGGGAATTGAACTCAGGACCTCTAGAAGAGCGGTCAGTGTTCTTAACCACTGAGCCATCTCTCCGGCCCTATTATTATTATCATTATTATGTCAAGGTCTCTCTATGTAGTCCTGGTTCTCCTGGAATTTGTTCTGTAGACCAGGCTGGCCTCAAACTCAAGAGACCCACCTGTCTCTGTCTTGCCAGTGCTGGGACTAAAGGTGTGCACCACAACCACCTGGCTGTTTTGACAACTCTAACAAAGCATTTTTCCTGCTCAATAGAGTGGGGCATAAAAATTACTTTAAATCGTATCCAGTATCACGTAGTAGAATTTCTAATTATTAACTTCTTTGTTTGGGCACTGTAATACCAATGCATAATGATGCAGTGACAAGCAAGAATGTATGTAACACACTTAGTGCAAAGGCCAGTGCACAGTAATCACTCAGGCTGCAATGACTGGCATTTTGGAACTAGGAATGAATTCAAGCTGTCTATTGCTGTGAAGAGACACCATGACCAAGGCAACTCTTATAAAAGAAACATTTAATTGGGATTTGCTTACAGTTCAGAGTTTAGTCCACTATCGTCATAGTGGGAAGCATGATGGTGTGCAAAGGCCACAACTTCTAATAGCGCTGCCCCATGAGCCTCCAGGGTGGGTGCATCTTTACTCAAACCACTACACTGGGCAACTGCTGTCCCTCTGAGTTATTCCCTGCCCAACTCTGTAAGTTTTAGTTAGTTAAAGTTAGAAGTGCATAAAATAATTAACTGGAACTTTTGTTCCAAAGTAGTATCGCATTCAAGTTTTAGAGAAAAAGAGAAGTGACAAAAAAATAGGTAAACAAAAAGGATAAATTTATTTTAAAAATTCCAGGTGATGTCCCAATGTCAGTGAGTGGTTCCGTATCTTGTACCTTCCATGACTACATTCAGTTACAGTTGTTCAGTAAAACACAAGGCATGTGAATGCCCCAAATGTCCAAAAGCACTAACTTACCCCTGGCATGCAATACTGGTTAAGGAATGGTTACTACACATAGTCTTTACATCAGTTAAGCAGAATCACACATTCCGTGGGCATTTCAGCTAACTGAGGATTATGCCCCTAAGATCATGGTACCAGAACAGACTGAAAACAGTTCCCTTTCTTCAATGACTTCAAGAGATCCTAGCCACCAACACATCACCTCCCTGCCCTCTTGAAAATACAAAATATTATTTTGGATGAAAACTTTTATATCCTATTTAGAAAAATTCTTAAGTTGATACTTAAAAGAATTTTTATTTTTTAATAATTTTCCATAACTATCTGATAAACTGATATACCTTACGCTTAATTATACAAGGTTTTTTTTTTTTTGGTAAGATAATCATTTTCAAGGGGAAAATGTTATCTTACTTGTATTTTAAAAATCTGCTTTATATAAAAATGTAGAAATGTCACACTGCCAAATATCCTTTTGATCCACTCTTACTATAGATCTGCCAGTCACATCAATGAGGTCACAAACATCAAGCATTTTCACTTCTTGGGTAGAACTATGTAGGTGACACAAAGCCTCCTTCCTTTTCAGCAGGAGTGACTGGCTGGACAGATTTATGAGTCAATGCAGCTGTTAGGGATCTTGGTACTCTATCCCGCTTCTTGCTGTATAAGGGCATGCAGTGCTGAAGTGGTCGTCTGTTGGCATCTGTCATATTTCAACCATCTGGGATTACTGGCAACACCCACGACAGGCTCAGTGGGGTAGGATAAAGAATCCATCTCAGATCATTCCTTTAGATCAGTCTATGTCACACTGTGAATTTATACAAATTCCACTTCCAGCTTTAAAACAGTACTGTGATACACTTCTATACTGTTACAAAACACCTTCTCTGTAAATGCACTGGAACTTTTCTTGAGTGTTTTCTAGGCTTACTTTTAGCATTATTCCAAAAGCTAATGACCAGATATTTGAGAACCCCAAATATAAAGTCAGTTTTTTTAATTTTCTGAAATTAGTTATTTGAGTTAAAAAGAATTCTGTAGAAATACTCACCCATCTAACTTTCAAAACAGTTAAAACAAAGGTCTAAAAAAACCAAACACTCACATCTGCTATTTATGACAAGAATCTCTCAATTCCCAAACTACTGAAAGATCATGAGCCAGCGGATCTACGAAATCACACAAGACGAAGCAGAAAAGATGGCAATTTACACACAAACCTGGTTCTCTCTGCTTCGAGAGTTACAAGAAAAGGAAAGTCTGCCTTTGAATCATGCAGAGATTTAAATTAACTATTTTACTTCTAAGAAACTAAAATGTTTCTTAATCTATAATTATAAATACTCAAGACATTCAAACTACTTGTGGCCAGTTGTTTATGCTTTTGAGAGTAGACTGAATGGTGAACACTAGATTATGTATAAAATATGATTTCTGGTATTTGTCCATCTTCTATTGATGTGCCATTGTTATTGCCAGGGGAACTGAAAAATAAGAAAACAGTCTTGCTTGCAGCAGGGGTCTCATGCACTACTTTCTTCAGTCCTTTTGTGCCATAGTGAGAATCTGGGCCCTAAATGAAAATAAACAGTTAAGTCACTGTCAGTTAAGAAACACTCGTGTGTTCTGATTTGTCTAATGCTCTACCCTATTCATTATAGACTCAGTATATAATTTCATGCAGCCATTTAATGAAATATGAGGGTTTAGCTTAAAAACAATTTTAATAACAATATGAAGTTCGGCCATTAACAACAGTGAAAAAGGTTTAAGAAAAAAACTGAAAGTTCAATTTCCTTTAAACGAAGAGGAAGTTCTTGGAAAGAACTTTTCTCTCAGAACAGACTAGTGTTGAGCAGCACTTAATATACTAGAGCATCTTAGCTCTGGTTCCCAATCCCCTTTCTAAGAGGCTACCATGCCAGTGACTCTACAACATGGAAGCCAGGAGCCTCCTGAGTGCATAATGGGTACAGCCTGTGAGGCTGAGTGGCTCTTACCTTCAGTGTTGCGCATGCTGTGTAACAGACATTGGGCAGGATCTCTATAGGTTCTTTGAACATGACCCTGAATGTGTTAGCAGTCCCATCACAACTAAAGCCAGTATCATTCTGTCCCAAAGTTTGTTTTTTCTCATATTCAATGATCTGTGATTTTTTAAAAGAGAAGTTACATTTAAGTTAAACTGTAATAGTCTTGTGGGAAAGAATATGAAGCTTTTAGAAACTGACATAGTGTGTAACTTTTCTCTACTTACTTTTAATTATCAAAGATTTTTAAAGCACATGATGATCAGAAAATGGCTCTTTAACTCACATATCACAAGAATAGGAAAGACATCAAGCAACACTTGGCTACAGAAGAAGGATTCCAGAAAAAAAAAAAAAGTAGAGTTTGGTGTATGAACTTTAGAATGTGGCCTTGCTATGTTAGGGGGAGAATTTGTTCTCCTTGTTTAGCCCATGTCTTATTCCTACAATAATCTCAACACTTTCAGTTTCAATATTTACTGAAATTAAAATGTCCTTAAATGTATTATCACATCTGTGAATAAGTTCAGTTAGTTCTATCATATGTGCCAAATGGTAAACAGCACTAATGACAGCCTCCAGAAGGGCCTAGGCAACCGGAAACAAGCTGGCAGTGCCAGTTCAGATATTAAGGACAACAAAGAGTTAACTCTCTGTTGAAGAGGGCTGAAGCTTCATGGAAGACAGCTTGATAAGTTCAAGTCATAGTTTATCAAGTGATTAGAAGGGCTTCCATCCCTGGAACAGTACTTGCAGGGTGCAAGGGCACCCTTACCTCACAAGCCTGCCTTTCTGCCAGCATTCTAGCAAACAACAATGAAATGAACAAAAGCTATCTAAAGCTAAGGTTAGAATAGTGTTTCCTCTGTAGGGGAGGGCAGAAGGATCACTAAGAGTTCTAGATGTTGTTCTGTCTTATTCTTTGACTAGGCATTAGTTATACAGGTATGTACAGTCTATGAAAACTAAGACATGTATCATTTATTAATATAACTTGCCTTCTTCCCAAGTTTTTGTTTGTTTGTTTCTTTAAAGACAAGGTCTCACTATGTAGTTCTGGCTGCCTTTTCTCAAGGGCTGGGAAAAAGGCATCTACCACACACTCAGTGAACATACCCTTCAAATATCTACTACCAGGTTCAATAAAAAAAGAGGACATACCAATATGAGGTATCAATATCAGCATACAGATTAATTTTTAACACTTTCTTGTGTTGATTACCATCGACTTACATTACTTCCTAGTCAGTACTGCTGCCCCATAGAATTTTGGGGAGTTGAGATGGACTGTGTATGTGACGTACGTAACATGCTACAGTCCTAACAGTCACTATCTTTCCTTAATCCACATAGCTAATGGCAAGGGAGATAAGGGTCAACTTTCAAAAATGCCCTTCTATTACACAAGTCTCTAGTACTTTCATCTGTTAATATAGCTGAGTCAAAGGAGTCTCTTGAGATGTGCATGGCTGTCATTTTAGATGAAAGGTAAAGTGTATCTCCAACAAAGCAAGCACATAAAGATGAACTTTCACATAGAAAATGCCATCTCTGTCTACAGACTTTCCTTTCTATGCCACAAGTTTCTGAGATAAGGACCTAAGAGCTGGAGAGGTGGTTCAGCAGTTAAGAAAACTTAGTATCTCTTCAGAGGACTAGGTTCAGTTCCCATTATCCACATGATGGCTTACAACTGTCTCTAACTCCACTTTCCCGGAAATCCAATGCTTCCTGTGATCTCTTCAGGTTCCTACATGTACACGTTGCACATACATATGCTTATACACACACACAAAACAAGTAAGAAAATAAAAAGTTGGGAACCACCAGGCAGTGGTGGCACACACCTTTAACCCCTGCACTTGGGAGGCAGAGGCAGGCAGATTTCTGAGTTCAAGGCCAGCCGGGTCTACAGAGTGAGTTCCAGGACAGCCAGGGCTACACAGAGAAATCCTGTCTTGGGAACCAGGACAGCAGAGGGGTAAGATGTAGCTGCTAGAGTTTCCAAGAATCATGGCAGATCCAAAAGGATCTGCCACTAGAGGGATCAGATTTTAATAAGGCTTACAAGATTAGGTTTTAGTTGTTGCACTGAGAGATTGAGTTACCATTGTTTCTGAAGAGAAAAAAAGAAAAAGTCCTCAGGATGGCTCTGATAAAACTGAGCAGGTGCTGGAGAAGTGGGTTAGTGGGTAAAGTACCTGCTGTACAGCATGAAGTTCTCGTTAAGTTTCCCAACACCCTAGCACTGAGCTCAAGGCCAGCTTGCTCTACAGAGTGAGTTCTAGGATAGTGACAGACTGTCTTCAAATAAAGGTAGATGGCACCCGAGGAATGACTCCCAGGATTTCTTCTGGATTCTACATGCACTCATGTACATTAACATGTACCTCTGCATATATAAACATAATTCACCCCATACTCAAAAACAGCATAAAAATGAATTTTCCTTTGTTTCTGGCTGTCACAGAAATTGCTTTTAGTCACAAAGAATATAAAGTAGCAACATTTTAAAAGCATGCATTTCATTACAAGGTTCAAAGATTTTACTATTAAAAAGAATACAGTGGTTAGCATGTACGAGGCATGCTTTTGTTCTGTTGATAAAACCTTGAGACATGTTTTTCTTACTTTTATACTTTATGCATAAAATTGGTGCAGAGCATTGCATAAGTGATTTGTTTTCCAAAATAACTATACTTGACAGGGTATGTAACCCAAGGGAAAGCAGCAGATCTCTTGGAAGGATGGAACAGAGGAGGTGTTTCATGTTCTTTCCAATTGCACATGTGTGCCCTATCTCAAAGAACTGAGGCCAAGCAGCCCTAAAAAGAATGGCCAGACTAGGCATGGTGTCTAATCTGTAGTCTACAACTGTAGTCTCAGTACTACAAAGACAAAAGAAGGATGACAAGTTCAGACCATCCTCCGTGCGACCCTGTCAAAATAAAACACAAGATAGTTCCGTATGCTAATACTTTTGTAAAGGACCTAAATTTCCCGAAACTGGATTTTTTTACTTTACAACAATCACAAAACAGAAATGGTTTAAAATACTACTGGTGCTTCCTGATGCCTTTGACAATCACAATGAATTGTTTACTGAAAAGTTGTTGTTGCATCCCAGGATGCTAAGAGAAAAGGGGAGTACCTGTATATTCACTTGATAATCCGTGGGCCCATGAATAGATCCATACAAACCAAATCCAACTACAGAGATTCTTCTGTTAACTGTGAACCTGTGAGAAAGAAGCACATTACAAAATAACAGAAACAATTCTCTAAGTGTTCATATTTTGAAGGTTATAGCTTTTTAAAAGTATTACCTGAATTTTACTTAAAAAAAATATATCATAAAAAACAATTTTGAAAATGTCATCTTTGTCCACAAAACCTAATGTGATCTGAAGAAGAACTCAAGTAGGATTTGTTCTGTACAATCAAAGGATTGTAACCTAAATAACTACTTTTATTTAATTTTTATTGATTTAAGTTTTATTGCATTATGAGAAAAGATACATAATTTCAATTTATCTGAATTTGTTAACATTTAAAAACATGTTTTAAGTATACAGAATTATATCACATTCTTCTTTCCCTTTTGTACCCCAACTCCTTCCAGAGACCCCCCCTTCAATACCTGCCATACCTTTTGGGTTTTTTTTATCATATTCTTTAAACTTTATAAAATATTGTAACAGTAAAAATGAGTATTATAAAAGTTGTTTGATATAAAACAACAATCAATTGAACAGTCTTATGCAGATGCTTGTCGACAGCAATCCTGAAAATACATACGAATAACTACTTTTATTATAATTGCTGATTCTGTGCTGCACTTATCCAAATCTCTCTCATGAATATGTTAATCATTAAGACCAATGTTCCAAATTTGAACTATCTATCTACCTATCTATCTATCTATCTATCTATCTATCTATCTATCTATCTATCTATCTATCTACCTACCTACCTATCTACCTACCTACCTACCTACCTACCTACCTACCTACCTACCTACCTATCAGAAAGCTGCCCAGCTATGGATCTCGGTAGGAGAGAATGTGCCTAGGTTCTGTAGTAGTCATTTCTCAGCACAAAAGAAAGTGAGAAAGCATTTGAAGCATCCTGTAAAACCAGAAGTGAATTCTGTCAACTCCTTTCTATGAACTATATTAAAAACCATTATCAGACTCTATAATTTAAATTCTTAATCATGTAAAACAGTAAAAATGACTATCGCTTCACTGCAATCAACCAATTCCTTGGATAATTTAAGTTATTTAACTGCAGTTTTTAAGTCTATGATAGTGTGTGATTTAGAGCAAAATTGTTTTATAAGGCTTTCGTTACTTCCTTAGAACAAATCCCAGAAGTAGCACTGATGAAGAATCAAAGCACACTCCTAGGCCTTCTGATATTTGTTAAACTGTTTCAAAGAAGTTTCAACATGTTATTTATTTATTTTTTGATTTTAAACATAAAATTATTTAGTCATGTGGAATCAAGCTATAATTTATTCCAAGTTAAGAGAGGCAGATAATCCTCATCATCTGTTGTAGTATGTTCAAGTTTCATTTTTGTTTCATGTTAAAACTTTAATTGGGTAATCCTTCCCTCTCTTTCATCCAATTCTAACTACTCATCAGGCCTCAGGGTTTCTGACCTGGATAGTGTGTTTCATAGAAAACTTCTTATAGACCCATTATCCTTTTTCATATTTGAGCTGGTCCTCTCTTTTTAGAAGAGAATTTATTCTCCCAGATTAAGTATATTTTGTTAGGCAACTCCCTTACCAAACACATGGGACTTCTGAAGGAATTTTCTAAGACACTCATGGTAATTTGGAAAGTTAATTTATCCCTATAAAAATGTGATTCAAATCAAAGTTCTCTAGATAGTACTATTTGCAAGACATTTCAGAGTTTGTCTATTCTATTACAGTACTATTCAGCATAATATACAATTTACTGCAATATAGTAAAATATATTCTTGCAAGTTATTTACTCAACATAACTCAATTCTTTAAACATGTAAAGTCTTGGGTTTCTGTACTGTGGCAGTACACATGTGAGCTGTACCACGTTAGTCATTCCGTGTACAGCTGAGTGCACTAAGTGTTTACATCACTGTACAACTGCCACTTTTCATTTCTGTAACTGAGGCCTTTTTATTTTATCGTATTTTAAGCAGCATCTATTCTTTTATCAGTTCCAATAGGTTTTTTTTCCTCCACCCTAAGGTTTATAGGCACAAGACACCAGTGATGCTACAATTCCTGTGATGTACAGGACAGATTCCTATAACCAAGAATCTCCAAATTCATAAAAGGAAATTGTTTGTGACTATTAGCTATAGTCATATTTTATTTAAAAACTAAAGACATTTAAATACAATTTCACTGACTTCCATAAAAGGCAAGGACCCATATATGTAAAGGAAACTCTTACATAGTTATTGTTGCCATGGGTAGTTGTGTGTAAATTCATACACACAGCTTTCTACCCATACGCGTGTTTGTTACACGTGAAGACATAGCCACCCTTTCTCTACAATCCTACAAACAACTCATCCTACAGTGTTATCTTCATTCCAAGGCTGCCCTACTAAGAGCTGTTTCCCCTGGTCCATTAGATCCAGGCCAGAGTGGTGTCTGCACTGCTCCGCCCTGCCCTTATCTTTTCTGCCCGTGCAGGAAAGCTCAACTAGGAGGGCAGAGCTTCAGCTTGCCTGAGAACACACAACTAAAGCCTCTGGCAGAAAATAACTCAAAACCTGAGTAATGACTTTTGAGTTCCAAATAGCTTTCCGCAGGAGATAAGTTCAGGTATGGAAAAATGAATATTGGAACGTAAAGCATAAACATGTGCACCCTTTGTAGCTGACACATGAGTACCTATTGAGAGATGCTCACTTCAGTTTGCTGGCTAGTATCTTACCCAGTCTATATATTGAAGTACTAATTTTACTATCAGCTTCAATATTTCTCTTTACATTTTATTATCAGCTATATTTATTTATTTCTCCTTTATATTAAAGATATGCCATTTATCCCCTAAATTGTGACACTATGAATTTCAAGTCGGTAAAAGAAGTACAAAATATTCACTACAGAAAAACTAAGCTTCCGAGAGCTATATACTAATGTACACCCAGAATTAATGGGAAAGGCCTCTTCCTTTCTGATTCTATAGGGGTCTAATTTATGACTGCAATCATCACCACTGAAACTCAGTAAAGCTGGTAGATATCTCTAGCTGGATTTTTAATTTCTTTTCCATAGTCTATCATTGTTAGAGAAATGTTAACAATTTAACCTATTAATATTATCACCAGGTACAAAGGTAAGTTTTTATCAAATGCATCCCCCACCCACCAAGAGTCTTGCTGCCTACTGGAACACTGTTCCTGTGGTCTCCCACTGTGGTGAGCTGTATTACTAACCTACTTCTTGACTCTCCAAACACATACTATTTGTTCTTACAGCACTGTCCCATTAAGGTAGAGTGGATACGTACAATTTCCTCTATATGGTGAGGCTCAGCTAGAATATATCTTGTTAAACTCTTATCTAAATTTTGCTTCCTTCAGTAATTAACCACATGGTGTTTTCCTCTTTCAGTGCTCAAGGAAAACTGTTCCTTGAATGTTGGATAAAAAACTCACCTGTAAAAACTTTGTGAATGGACAGTTCTCTGATAACTTAATTCTTCCCAGGGTAATTGGTCTACACAGGCTTTCTTCTTCGGTCAATTTTGATAATTTATATTTGCCTATAAAATGATCCATTCCATCAAGATGTTCAATTTATTAGCATAGAATAAACCCAGAACTAAAGTAAAAATTTCAACATATGATAGTCGCATTTTGATTTCTAAATATGAATTTAAAGAACTGCCTCTAGGATGGTCTGTTTGTTAATCTTTTAAGAAAAACAGATTACGAGTTGATCAACTTTCCTTCTTTTAATTCACTACTTTTTTCACTTGCCTATTTAATTTCTCTTGGGCTCTTTCTATGTTCATTTTCTACTTACTTGGACTAAATACTTAAATTAGTTATTCCTACTCTTATTTGCTAAAAACAGTTATTTTTTCTTGTGTGCAGCTTTGGCCTCATCCTGTATCAAGCAAACTATAAAATAAAATACTTGTTAACTACCTCTCACAAGAGGATAGACTAACCACTAGCTGTCCCCTGCACCCCATGCCACGCCCACACTCCGACAGGTACCTGATCCGGTCACTTGTCCCACTGTAACCCCAGCGGCTCTCCACTTGCTGGAATCTGTTGATGCAGCACTCTTTTCCTCTGAGGCAGCATCGTGGCCGATCAATGTACTCTACTCGGGGTTTAGGGTTGACGGTAAAATGAAGAAAGAGGTTTACCACTTCACGATCTGACAAAATTCCAGATTGAGCAGGACCTGGAAAAGTAGAAAATAAACTTAGCATATAACATTTTAGCATACATTTGAAGTTTTGGTCAATCCCTTTGAGGCAAACCTGAAAGAATGTGTTAAGATAAGTGAAGGCTTAGATGGAACTCCACTCCCCTGTACCACAGACTTCTATTCACCAAAGAATCATTCTCTCTGATGGTAAATCACCTCCAATGTCAGACAGGTACCAGTGACCTTCCATCTCCCACTTAATACTTGTCTGAGGCTATAAATTTGAACAAAGGGACATTTCAGCCCAGATAGACAGAATAATGCTTTATTTCTAAAGTTTAGAAGTGAGCAGAAGGTGAGAACTATGGTTGGGAAAGCTGTGAAAACAGACAACCACATATAGTAAAAATTTCCAGGCCACTGTCTCTTATTAGAGTACTTTAAGCTTACAGAATTAATGCTGTTCCCCCATAAAGAGGGCAGGAGAGCCTTTGCAAAGCAAATAGAAGCAGAAGACTTCAAAATACTATAATTTTGGATTAGGAAGCCTACTAATTTTAAAACACAATTTTTTTAAAATTTCAGTGTAAGTACCAGGTATGGTGGCACATGCCTGTAATCCTGGAACTTCATATATACAGGCAGCTGAACTTCTGTAACCTCAGGATCAGCATACTCTACATAGCAATTTCTCAGTCACAGTGGCTATATAGTGAGACCCTGACTCAAACAAATACTTAAAATATATATATATATACAAAATGACAAAATGTATTGCTCAATATACATGATGCAAACTTTACTACTTTGTAATCTGTGGATAAGGAAAGAGTATAAAGCAAACGAGCAAGGAAGAGGGAGAGAAGGAAGGTCATAAGAAACAGAACAGCACCTATGAATGATGAAGTAAGGGATGAAGATGAAAACTCATCTTCCTCCAGATGGACTAGAATTTTATGGATGAGGGCTGAAGAGACTCCTTACTCTGCAAAGTGGAATCCCCAGCACCCACATAAAAGCCACACACAGTCCAAGTAAGAGGCTGTCCCCAAAAAACTGTCTTAATATCTTAGGGATTGTTCCTAAGGAACAACAGCCATGACTAACCTCTGGCCTCTACCTACTGTGCATTGCATCACACCACACACACCTTTTAAGGTTAAAATGCATGATAATTCAAAAGCCTATGGCAAGAGGATTTTCCTTCACTGAAAAAAAGGAAGTCTTCACTGAGCATGGGTGGCCCACGCCTTTGATCCCAGCACTCAGGAGGCAGAGGCAGGCAGATTTCTGAGTTTGTGGCCAGCCTGGTCTACATTGGTGAGTTCCAGGACAGCCAGGGCTATACAGAGAAACCATGTCTTGGGGGAAAAAAAAATCCAAAAAACAACAAAAAAGAAAGTCTTCATGTCATGAAAAGCATTTAACAGCTTCTCGAAGGTAAAATAACATTCACTAAAATTAAGAAGTAAATCAAAAAATTCAGGTCTATTATGTAAAAGGATACACCGAATATAAAAACAACCTACTAGAAAGCAAACATAGGTGCTGGTGAGATGGCTCAGGGGATAAGAGCACTGACTGCTCTTCCGAAGGTCGGATCCCAGCAACCACATGGTGGCTCACAACCACCAGTAATGAGATCTGACACCCTCTTCTGGTGCGTTTGAAGACTGCTGCAGTGTATTACATAGGAGCAAGCAGGGACAGAGCAAGCGAGGCTGTCCTGAGTTAAATTCCCAGCAGCCACAAGATGGCTCATGGCCATCTGTACAGCTACAGTGTACTCATACACGTAAAATAAATAAATCTTTAAAAAAAAAGAAAGCAAACATAATAATAAAAAAAAATATATATATATCCTACAAGTACCAGAGAAAAGGTATGCATCCTTCTAAAAATAAGCCCGGCCAATGGAAATAATGAAAGCCAAGGAAACGAGATTACATCTAAATAGTAGATGATAATTACCCAACTGAAGTAAATTCTTGCAAAGTGAAAGGAGGAGAAGATATTTGCAGATGAAGAGGGGAAAAGGAGTTGAAAGACTCTTGAACTAGTATTTTCATAACTACTATGAAAATACTAATTGTTTAGCTTGACAGAAATGATCCAGGACAGAGCACAGCAGTCATCAGAAAGGTTGAATTTACAGGTAATCTAAATGACTATTGATTTTTTTTAAAGGCTTATTTTATGTATATGAGTACACTGTCTTCGTGCATACCAGAAGAGGGCATCAGATCCCAGTATAGATAGATGGTTGTGAGCCACTATGTGGATGCTGGGAATTGAACTCAGATCCTCTGAAAGACAGCATGAGCTGCTCTTAACCGCTGAGCCATCTCTCCAGTCTATGACCATTCATTTTTAAAATAACATCTTACACGCTTTAAAATATATGAAGAGATAAAAATACATGAAATGGCACCAAACACTGAAGAGAATAAAATATTAGTAAAGCCTTTTGTACTGCATGGGAAAGTTTAATTTATAATCTTTAATTTTTAAGATTTAATTTTAAAATCTCATAAGAAAGGATTTGTGTATTATCAATTAACCCACCAAAAGAATAGTAAAAAAATACTTAATTTCTCATTAAAATTGCTAACCTTCTTTTGCTTTTCACTAACAAGATAGTAAAAGAATGTTTAAGAAGCAAATAGAGAACAAAATACCAGAAATCACTTGGTTCCTCCAAAAGAAAAAGGATAAGAAACAGGAAATAGGGCAGTGGTGGCGTATGCCTTTAATCCCAGCACTTGGGAAGCAAACGCAGGCGGATCTCTGAGTTAGAGACCAGTCTGGTCTATAAGAGTGAGTTCCAAGACAGCCAGTGCTAGGCAGAGAAACCCTCGGAAAAAAACAAACAAACAAAAACAAAAAAAAGGAAATAAACAAACAAAATCCACCACAAAACCCACAGCTGAGTCAACATGTAGGAACATGCAGCAAGATGGTAAATCATATGTACCAAGAATTTTTAAATGTAATCAGATATACCAAGTCAAAGGCGATGTTTATAGAACTGGCTGCCTTAAAAAAATGCAGCTTACAAAAACATAACTGGCATACAAAGATAATGAAAACCTACTTAAAATGAGGAAAATAAAGAATATAACTCTGGAAGGATGGCTATAAGTAATAGCACCTGAGTGCTCTTCTAGAGACCCAGTTTGATTCCCAGTCCCCATGAGGACACCTCATGACTGCCCATGTCACCAGCTCCAAGGGGATCCTGCACTCTTATGCACATACCTCTTCTCAAACACATACAACTAAAAATAACAAAAATAAATCCTTAGAAAATATAGGATACAAAAAAGCTCTTCTAAAAAGGTTATAAAACTATATTAGTATCAAAGATGTAAAATAAGCTTTACTAAATTTAAAGTGGGATATAAAGTAAAGATAAAGAGATAAATCCAATAAAAGTAATATAAAATCTAATGTACCTAATAGAATCTTAAAGAAAACGATTTATGGAACCAAGTAGGAACATATTTTCAACCAAAACCAAACCCTTGAACCTATGTCTCCTAGTAACTGACAAAAGGAAACAGTAGAAAACGGTAGATATGTTAAAATGTTGAGCAGTGTTTTCCGAAAGTATTTTGTAGATACAAGATTTTTCTGTACTCAACAGTTTACTATACACTCACTTTATCATACATCAATATTTATTAAGATTGGCTGTGTTGGGACATAGAACAAGTCTCAACAAATTTCAGAGGACTAAAATGGTACAGAATAGGTGTTCTGAGCTGGGTGTTGGTGGCTCACACCTTTAATCCCAGCACTTGGGAGGCAGAGGCAGGCAATTTCTGAGTTCAAGGCCAGCCTGGTCTACAGAGTGAGTTCCTGGACAGCCAGGGCTACACAGAGAAACCCTGTCTCAAAAAAACCAAAAACCAAAAACAAACAAACAAACAAAAAATAGGTGTTTTGACTATCCAAGAATGAGAAGGAATTAAAATCTCAAATATTTGAAAATTAAAACATATACCTATAATCACATCTGATGAGGAAAAAAAAAAGAACTGTACTACAAAATTAGAACTGTTTTTGTTGCTATGGGTTAAACCTACTACCATGTAAATGCTGGGGAAGTACTCCAAGCTGTAAGATGAGAGAAACCCTTTCCTCCCCAAGTCCTTTTTGATCTTGGTCTTTAATCGCAGTGATAGAGAGCAAACTACAACCATAATGATCAAAAGTGTTAAGAGAAGAATGCTACATCAACAATCAGACTGAACTTAATTGTCTTAAATTTGATCTTCAATGTGGACTTAACCACTTTGGGAAAATGACAGGATAAACTAATGCTAAAATATTAATGCTCAACATAGTAGTTCTACTTATATATGCCCAATAGAAGCATTTACGTTGTATATCAAATGACATGTATATGAATTTTTATATGAAATAAAAAATTTTTAATTTTTATTATTTTATTCTCTATGTATGATCGTTTTATCTGCATCATGTACATTCCTGGTACCCAAAGTTCTGTCAGAAAATAAAGAATGTATCAGGACCTCTGCTTGTAAACTACTAGATAAGTGCTAGTTATACAGCAGAAACTGAAAATGAGATCTGTCTCATTTTAATCAGAAATTGAAACCATAAAGACCAAAAAGACTTGTACCTATAACCTTGGGCAAGGCACTTAATCTTCTCTAGTTTAATCTATAAAATGTAGATGTTATCTTGAACAGCTCTTTTGAGAATTAAATGAAATCACACACAAATATATTTATTATGTAGCTAGCACTCAGTAAGTCACAGCTTACTCTTACTCTTTGCTCTGGAAATAGTTTCAAATTCGTGAAGTTACAGCCTTACCTGCTGCAAATTCCTCAATTGTCATCAGTGGGAACCGGATTAAGGAGAGTGCTTTTCCTAGAACTTTCTGTTTGTTTCCAAATGTCACAGGCAGTTGTTGTCTCTGACACTCTGCTTCTGCCCAACGTACAATAGCTCCAAAAAGTCGACTTTCTCGGATACTCAGTGTGTCTCTTTCTAGAACTGCACAGAGTGTATCTACAGAAAAAATACAATAATAAAGAATGTTTTGTTCTTTAATAAAGTACTATTTACATTAAGTTTTTAAATCTCAGCCTAAACACATACACACACACACACACACACACACACACACCCCTACAGATTAGATACTTAAGACTATAAATACAAAGCAGGTGTGGATTAGCAACATCCTCTGCAACCCAGTAACAGGAAGTAACTAGGATAAAAACAATAAATTCTTTGTAAGAGAGTGTTGAAGAAAAAGAATAAAGACTAAGTTGAGACTTCTGCAAGGCACACACTGAATGAGCAGCATCTGCTGGGGGAGTGACCCACGCAGCACTGCAATAGTAGTGAGCTAGAGAAGAGACTTGATCAGGGGCTAGACACAGTCAATGGAGATATGGCCTGGGCAACAATGGCTATGGTGACAGAGGCAGAAGTGTAGCAGAGGAGCCTCATGCAGAGACTCCACCAGAGCCCTGAAGTGAATAGCCTGGAAGGAATCAGCCCCACCATGCCTGGGTGAGAGAAATAGAAGCCAGCAAGTGTGCTGCTGAACTTACTGCAGTCTCCTCGTGCAGGTAGGAAGAGATTATAGGACAGAGGTAATTGATCATGGGTGGCTAGGCCTTCCATACCCCCAGGGCCTCAATCACATGAAACTCTAAGCATGGAAAGAACTAATCCCACACACACCAGAGACAAGGGGTAACTAACTGGTGAGGTAGGAATGGAATTTCTGCAAGGCTGTTACTCTTCCCATATCTATTTAATAAGAGAATTTGAAGTTATAGCTAGAGCACTAAGAAAACTAAATAAAGATTCAGGGGATTCAAATTGGGAAAGAAGTCAAAGTATTGCTATTCACAGAAGATATGGTAGAATACATAAACGACCCCAAAAATTCTAGCAGGGAACTCCTATAGCTGATAAACTCCTTCAGCAAAGTGACTGGATGAAAATTAACTAAAAAAATAAAAACCAGTACTCTTATATACAAATGGCAAACTGAGAAAGAAATCAGGGAAATAACACCCTTCACAATAGCCACAAATAATATAAAATACCTTAGGGTAACTAACCAACAAGTGAAAGACCTGTGTAATAAAAACTTAAGTCTTTGAAGAAGGAAATTGAATTAGATACCAGAAGATGGAAAGATCTCCTATGCTCATGGACTGGTAGCATCAACGTAATAAAAATGGCCATCCTACCAAAAGCTACATACAGATTCAATTCAATCCCCACCAAAATTCCAATACTTTACAGACCTTGAAAGAACAATACTCAAATGTATATGGAAAGACAAAATAAAACAACAACAACAACAATAACAACAACAACAAATCCAGGCTAAAACAATCCTATATAATAAAAGTACATCCAGAGGTATTACAATCCCCGATTTTAAACTGTACTACTTACAAAGCTATAGTAATAAAAACCGCATGGGACTGGCATAAAAACAGACAGGTTGATCAATGGAATCAAATCAAAGACCCAGACATAAGTCCACACACCTATGGACACCTAATTTTTTTTTTAATACAGAAGCCAGAAAAATACAATGGAAAAAAAAAGCATTTTCAACAAACACTGCTTGTATAACTGGATATCACCAAATAAAGGAATGCAAATAGATCTACATCTATCACCCTGCACAAAACTCAAGTCCAAGCGTATTAAAGACCTCAGCATAAAACCAAACACCGAACCTGACAAAAGAGAAAATGAGGAAATAGCCTTGAATGTACTGCTATAGGAGACGACTTCCTGAAAAGAACACCAACAGCACAGACCCTAAGATCAAGATAATTAATACACGGGGCCTCATGAGACTGGAAAGCTTCTGTAAGGCAAAGGACACTCGCTGTCAATAGAGCAAAACAGCAGCCTACTGAATAGGAAAAGATCTTACCAACTCTATATCTAACAGTGGGCTAATATCCAAAATATATAAACAACTCAAGAAACTAAGCTGGGCAGTGGTGGCACACACCTTTAATCCCAGCACTTGGGAGGCAGAGACAGGCCGATTTCCAAGTTCGAGGCCAGCCAGGGCTACACAGAGAAACCCTGTCTCAAAAAAACAAATAAAAAAAGAAAGAGCGGTTTTGCCCAGCAGTGGTGGTGCACGCCTTTAATCCCAGCACTTGGGAGGCAGAGGCAGGCAGATTTCTCTAAGTTCGAGGCCAGCCTGGTCTACAGAGTGAGTTCCAGGACAGCCAGGACTACACAGAGAAACCCTGTCTCAGAAAACCAAAAAAAAAAAAAAAAAAAAAAAAAAAAAGAAACTAGATATCAACAAACTAAATAATCCAATTAAAAAATGAGGTACAGATCAAAACAGAATTCTCAACAGAGAAATCTCAAATAACTGAGAAACACTTTAAAAAATATTCAATATCTTTTGCCATTAGGGAAATGCAAATCAAAATAACATTGTGATTCTCTCTTACAGAGTAGCTAAGATCAAAAACACAAGTGATGGCTCATGTTGGCAAGGATATGGAACAAAGTTCATTGCTGGTGGGAGCACAAGCTTGTACAACCACTTTGGAAATCAATATAGCATTTTCTAAGAAAATCAGGAATCAATCTCCCTCAAGACCCACTTCTGGGCATAAACCCAAAGGATGCTCCATCCTATCAAAAAGACACTTGGTCAACTATGTTCATAACAGGTTTATTCGTAATAGACAGAAACTGGAAACAACTTATATGTCCCTGAACCAAAGAATGGATTAAAAAAGAAAAAAAAGGTGGTGCATTTACTCAATGGAGTATTACTCAGCTATTTAAAAAATGACATCATGGCCGTGAGATGGTGGTGCATGCAGTTAATCCCAGCACTTGGGAAGCAGAGGCAGGCAGATTTCTAAGTTCAAGGCTAGCCTGGTCTACAGAGTGAGTTCCAGGACAGCCAGGCCAGGGCTACACAGAGAAACCCTGTCTCGAAAAACAAAAAAAGAAAAAAAAAGAAAAAAGAAAAAAGCATCATGAATGAAATTTACAGGAAAATAAATGCAAATAGAAAAAAAAAATCATCCCGAGTGAGGTGATCTAGAACAAAAAAGACAAACATGTTATGTACTCACTTATAAGTGGATATTTGCTGTAAAGGATAACCATGCTACAATCCATAGACCCAGAGAATCTGAGTAACAAGGAGGGCACTAGGAGGTAGGGTGGGAGAGACATAGACGTACACACAGATACACACGCAAGATCTTTCCAGGAAGGAGAACTAGAATAGACTTCTTGGGTGGACTGGGGACAGGTGAGAATGGAAACAGGAGGGAATCAGGTGGAGTTGGGAATGCAGGGAGACAATACTGGAAGAGATGACTGGAATTGGGGTCATTTCAGGAGCCAGGTAGAAACCTTATGCAATGGAATGACTCCTAGTAAGGGAAGTTGGAGCCTGAACCAGCCATCTTCTGTAACCAGTGGAGGGATTAGCACAGCAACCCAAAAATAAAACCTCCAACCTACTTTGTCATGCCTGCATGATGTGCTGAGACTAAAGCCTAGCATAAGCATATTTTAAAAAGACCAGTGCCGGGCAGTGGTGGCACACGCCTTTAATCCCAGCACTTGGGGGGCAGAGGCAGGCGGATTTCTGAGTTCGAAGCCAGCCTGGTTTACAGAGTGAGTTCCAGGACAGCCAAGGCTACACAGAGAAATCTTGTCTTGGGAAAAAAAAAAAAAAAAGACCAGCAACTTATAGGAGCAGATGCAGAGTCCCCTGGTCATTAGCTCCATTAGGTGGAACTCAGGGAGTCCTTCAGAGGATGAGGAGGATCAGAGGAACCAGAGGGGTCAGGGATACCTCAAGAACCACAAAATTAATTGACTGGGAACTCAAGTGCGCAAGAGATCAGGAAGCCTTTAAGGGTCTGACCTAGGTCATGTGCATATACACTGTGTGTTCTTGTGGGATTCCTAACAGTGGCAATGGTGGCAATCTCTGATTCTTCCAGATGCCTTTGGGACCATTTTCCTCCTGGGCTGCCTTGTCCAGCCTTTACGTGAGATTATGTGCCTGGTCTTATCATAGCTTGTTATGCCATATTTTGTTGATGTCCCAAAGAGGCCTGCTCTTCTGAGGGGAGATAAAGGGGAAGAAGGAACTGGGGAAAAGGGGAGGTGGGGACAAAGACTGAGAGGAGGGGACGGAGGGAGAAATGCAGTCAGGATGGAATATATAAGAGAATAAATAAAAAGGAATTTAAAAAAAAGGAAGAAGAAAAGAAAAGAAAAAAGGAATTCTGCAAAGAAACTAAGTAGAAATTCTGGAAATAAGTTAACTAAATGAAAAACATTGTGGAAACTATCTTCGGAAGACAAGAAAATATCAAGAATGGAGGTCCGGGTAGACCTGACATATAAAAAGAAAAAAAGTAAGTATGAGCAAAGCTTCCAAGAACTCTAGGATATATTCAACAGAATGTAAGCAAGCCAGCGATATGATGCAACATAAAACCAGACTTACAACACAAATCACATCATTATCCCAACAGACATAGAAACAGTATTTCCAGTTCAAGAGCCCTTCATGATAAAAGTCCTGAAGAAAGCAGAAGAAACGTTCTTCAACATAATAAAAGCTATATATGATAAGCCTGTAGCCAACATTATACCAAGTTGGAAAAAACTAAGAGCTATTTCCTATACACTCTGGGTTGAAACTAGGGTGCCAACTATCCCCACTCTTATTCAATATAGGGCTCAAAGTCTATAGAAAAAAAAGGAATCAAAGAAAGAAAAGAAGAAGTCTAAATTATTCCTATTCTCTGATAAGGACATGATCCTGTACTTAAAAGGCCCTCAAGACTCCATCAGAAAATTCTCAGGCTGAAAAACTTTTCACAAATTGGATGATTAGATTACCAACATTTAAAAAAAAAAATCAGTAGCTTTTCTTTTACACTGTGTGTGCACATGTACCATAGCACATGTGTGGGGAAAGACGATGACTTAAGGACATCAGGTCCGTCTTTCCACCACACAGGTCTTGCTGACTTTACTAAAGTCATCTCACTGGCCCATTAGTAGCTTTTCTATACATGAAAAATGAACATGTCAAGATAGAAATGAGAAAAGATATCTCATTCACAATAGCTGTTTAGAAAATAAATGAAAACTTTAAAAAAAAAAACTAAAGGAAAAAAAGACACAAGAAAATGGTATTTCCATGATCAAAGATAGGCAGAATTGATAGTATAAAAACATGACTGGAAATAATCTATATATTCAGTACAATCTCCATCAAAACTACAATGATATTCTTCATAGAACTAGCACAACAACTCTAAAACGCTGATGGAAGCACAAAAGTCCTCATATTAGTCAAAGTGATCCTGAGTAGAAAGAGTCACGCTGGAGGATCACATCAGAGCCAGCATGGCTCAGAACCAGACACATGGGCCAAATGAACAGAATAAAACAAATGTGATATATACACACACTACAATTCTAGTTACCTGTAAAAAAAATCATATTTGCAGGAAAATGGATGAGACTGGAAATCACCTTAAATGAAACAAATTGGATCAAAATGCCCAATACAGTACTCTCTTAATGTGAGCCTAAATTTTCTGGGCATGCATGTGTATAACCAGCAATGGGATCATGGAGTGGTTAACAACAGACCTTAGAGGGCAGGAGAAAAGAGAGGGTAATGGAATGTATGTGCCATGGAAGCAGAAGAGGGCTTGCTGGGGGAAGAATGGAGAGCAGCAAGGAGTAGGGAGTAGGTTTTAGTGGGACGGGAGAAAGGAGAGGCTACCATAATAACACCCAGTACTTTGTATTAGCCAACTAATAAAAATTATTGGCTTTTTCTTTAAAATACTAAAGACACTAAAGGAATTAAATATATATACACACATATATATATGACTCTGTCAAAAATAAATAAAAGGTATTCTTTTTGTTGTTTTGTTTTGTTTTTTTGTTTTGCTTTTTTATCTGAGACAGGGTTTCTCTGTACAGCTCTGGAACTCACTCTGTAGACCAGGCTGGCCTCAAACTCAGAAATCTGTCTATCTCTGCCTCCTAAGTGCTGGGATTAAAGGCGTGTGCCCTTTAATTCCAGCACTTTAAAACCATATTCTGCAGTCTATACATTCACACTAAAAGTCAAATATGTGCTTATCAATGAGGGTAACATTGATACTAGTCCTTACAACGAAGTAGGGCTTCAATAATACATTAAAAATTGGTTAAGTTAAAATGTCTTTAAAAAGTTACATCTAGTTACTATTTCTTGTGCAGGTGGTGCGGGTGGTGTACAAGTGGAAATACAGGACACACAGGACAAAACAGTGGGAGCGCTTGAGTTCTGGGCTGGAATGGGGCACAATCCACTTTTCCTCATCCCAGCAGTCCCCAGGATTTGTTTTTTAACATGACTTTTTTTAATTTTCATTTTCTTTGAGCAAATTAGTTCGAACTACAGCTCTATGTAGCTTTTCACAATTCAATTAAGTGAAGATTAACATACTTTATTATTTGTTGGATTAAATATACACAATGAGGGGCTAGAGAGATGGCTCAGAGGTTACGAGTGCTAGCTGCTCTTCCAGAGGATCTGGGTTCAATTTCCAGCAACCACATGGTAACTAACAACTGTCTAACTCTAGTCCCAGGGGATCTGACACCCTCACACAGACATATATGCAAGCAAAATACCAATGCATATAAAATAAAATTAGATAAATTTTAAAAATATACAGTGAGAATAGCATAGTGGCTAACTCCTACGATCCCAGCCTCCACAGGCTGAAGCAGGAGAATCATCACAAGTTCAAGGCCAGGCTGGACTACAGAGTGAGACCCTATCTCAAAAAATGAACAAACAATATTTTATCTCTTTAATGGAAAACAGACCTCTTATCTAATTCAGTAATAACTTTGAGTTTAAAATAAACTTAAATCCTGGAGTATGATATATACCACATCACTCTGCTCTTGATACAGTACAATTTTTTTTTTAATTTTGTGTGTATGTTTGTATGTATGCACATATCACAGGTGGGAGCCAGAGGACACCTTACAGAAGCTGGTTCTCTGCTTCTACTATGTGGGTCCTGGGGCTCCAACTCCTGATATCAGGCTTTACAGCAAGCACCTTTACCTGCTGAGCTATCTTGCTGGCCTAAATTCATTTTGTTATATCCATGTTAAAGGGATTCTTTCTCCTAAAGCAAAAAAGCTCAAACATCTCTTTTCCTCTAGAACACATGCTCAGACCCTAGAGAAGGGAAAAAACCTCCCTATCCTCTTAGCTACTACACTTTCCCTGGAATTCCCAAATTCAGTAAGTACACGGGAGGCAAATCGGCCTATAGTGTGGGAATAGGGAGGGGGACACACAGGTCCTACTGACAGGTTTCTATTGGCCTAAGATGATAAAAACACAACAGATTATGAGTCATAAACATAATACAACACTGGGTGTTAAACAGATCAGCAAATCTACTCAGCTAAGCACCCACACTTTAAGATTCCCAGGCTCTTAGATTTCATCCCAGGGATAAAAAAATCTAAAAGCTATTTATAAAACAGTTACCACATGTAAAGCACTCAGAAGCAGGTAGTGTGATCTCACGATTAGATGAAAAACAATGGAGCATTTGACAGGTAACAAGAAACAATTAAGATTAAACAATGCTTCATTAATAGCTCAACACTGTACTAGTCCTTGCCCTTCAGTAAAACACAATGTATACATTCTTCCCAAGGCACTGAGCAATGAGCAGGTAAACTGACAATGGAATGTTATATTAGCTATAAAAGAGAAGTACAATCCAGGTCTGGAAAAGGGTAAGGTGTCAGTTCTTACACAACTCATGGCAGTGATAGAAGCAGAGTTAAGGTAGATTCTAAAAGGACCATCCTGGCTTCCTGACTGAAAACTACACACATGCAGAGAAACAGCATTTTATCACAGCTAGTCAGGACAGTAACTCAACATGTACTATTTGTCTTCTGTGCTACAAATACAGTGGTAAACAAGACAAAGCCCCTGCCTTCAAGGAGCAGATAGTCTAGAAGAGGAAAGCAGACAACCAACACTTAAGAAAAGATAAATACCTAGTTAAGACTCTCAAATAGCAATAAATATGAGAAAAATAAACCAGAGTAAAGGAACAGGGATTTTATTTAGTTATTAAGTAGGTCTGAGATAGTCTATCTCAAGTCTCAGTTAACCTGTGAGCTGAGTAATTAAAAACACGTAGCCAGAACCGGGCAGTGGTGGCACACACCGTTAGTCCCAGTGCTTGGGAGGCAGAGGCAGGCAGATTTCTGAGTTTGAGGCCAGCCTGATTACAGAATGAGTCTCAGGACAGCCAGGGCTACACAGAGAAACTCTGCCTCGAAAAACCAGGGGGGGAAAAAAAAGCAGGGAGCCATATAAAGATTCAAGGGAAAAGGAGTCCAGTCACAATGAGCAACAAATATAAAGGCCTGAAAGATAATGACCCCTGTCGGGTGTAACAGAGAGCTGTTAGTTACAATTATGTTCTCTCTCCTCTTAGGAAGTAACTAGTCTGTACATCCTAACTTGCAGTGAAATCAGTTGGATCATGTGATTGAATTCTGGACAATGAAATAAGGGTGCTATTTCTTTTAGACCCAAGTGTTTTATAACATGTGGATATTTTCCCTCCCATCTGCTAGCAAGATACAGGCAGTAATCAGGCCTGAGAGCTACCTGCTGAGGACACTCTCTCTGGACCATTTACATGAACATAAAATGACCTTGTTTTGTGTTTGAGCCAGACAGCACTTTGGGATTTGTTACTATAGCTATGCCTAATCTCTCATCTTGTAGGATTTATGAAAAGTATGAACTATATTATTCCTGGAGTGGAAACAGAAGTAATACAATCTGATTTTTTCAGTTACAAACATCATTCTAAGGCAGTCCACTGAGAGAGAACGCTGGCTTATATGGTAGCAGCAGATAAAAAAATGATCATTTGTAGGATTTGTTTTCCAAGTGCAGTCATGGGTACCTACTGGTGAGACTGCATGTGGGGCTAATGAAAAAGAATAAATTCTGAGGTTTAAGCTTGAGCACTCAGGCCTAAAAATAAATATATTTTAAAACATTTCCTGTTGCAAATGAGAGGAATACAAAGATTTTAGAGCATCAGACTTCTTGGTGAAGACTAAAAACAGCCAGAAAGGAACTGATGAATTCTAACACAGGGAAGGAAATTAACATTTCCCTTTTGACTATTTTGTATGGAATGCCTTTTTGAAAAAATGAAGCAGCCTGGCAGTGGTGGCGCACACCTTTAATCCCAGCACTTGGGAGGCAGAGGCAGGCAGACTTCTGAGTTCGAGGCTAACCTGGTCTACAGAGTGAGTAGACAACCAGGGCTACACAGAGAAACCCTGTCTCAAAAAACCAAACAAAAGATGAAGCAGACAACCCAAGAGTTTCATTCCAAATGAGAAGGACTGATGACACCCAATTCCAGTTCACCATAAAAAGATAAAGCTATGGAAATTGGCTATCTCCTCTCCTGCACACCAAATCCTAAGCCTATCAATTTCCTGGTCCTCTCCCATCTGGAACCATCAACCAGCTCTTCTCTGCTGCATGCTTCATGTGATTCCTCTGTCTCTAATGCCTAATGCTGTGCTTTTAACTACTTAAGGATCTTGTTTCTTGTGGTGCTGGGTCTCATGCATGTCAGGCAAGCAATCTATGACTAAGCCATATCCCCAGTCCAAGCACTATCTATTCCTAAAGACTCTTATCAGAACCTCTTCTGTCATAATTTTCCTAACACAACACCAATTTAAGGTAATGTCTCTAATTTTTTTGTAGTTATCAAGTAATCATTTTCCACAGATCTGACACCTACTTAGAATGGCTAAAGTTACCATTTATATGCTAGCTAATCTACTACCATGCTAAATTCTAATGTTCACGTATTTTGTTCCTTGGCATCTCTAACTAGCAGTTACTTAACAAGACAAATCACATTTTACTCTTCTTTTTATTTGCTCTAGGACCCTAGGACAATCCCATGAAGATGGCAAACAATCTTAGTTACTTGGTACTTTTTGGGACACACTGAAGTAGTGAGGATTTTCAAGAGCACTTTCACTAACATGAAAGAAATACAACTCCTTAAGGAGGTAGACCTTCAACTGGTTGGAGAAAACACTAATTTACACATAGTTTTCCAACAAAATAGTGCTGTCTTCAAATGTAAACATGTTGATCACTAGGAACTCACCTATGTCAATATCAGTAAACCCTTCAGCGCTTATTGCATCCACTGTGCTTTTGTCTATGGTGTCCAGGCAAAGACTAGCCAGCTGGGGTTCATCGAACAACCGCGCCTGTACAAACAACAGTCATCTCACTTTCAGTTATTTTTCCTCAGACTGTACACATTCAACGTTGATATTGTATACTGTTGCAACTGCTAATTATGCAGAATACTGAGAATGACAAATGGAAGGCTAAAGATACTAACGTCTCACAATATCAACAATCTTGTTCATTTTACTTTCATATGAATAGACATTACAGCCTATTTTTTTATATATTACTTAGTTTGATTCTTAACAGACTCTCTAGATTAGGTAAAGCACATCAAACAGTTCAGTGGTGTACACTTATTTGTTTAAGATCTAGTTAGATATGCTGCAGTCTAGTACTTAAAGCTTTAGTCTTACCATCACTGCTAACTAGTATACAACTGTAATGAATAAAAGATATGTTTTTTTTTTAAACATTTCCTGTAGTGATAGAAGCTGTATAAGAATTTTAGAACTCCAGGCACCCAACTAATTAACTACATTAGAAATTAGACCCATAAGCTGACATGACTGATAGGTCTCACTTAATTTTGAGTAAAATTCTCTTCTTAAAGATTTATTTATTTTTATGAGTGTTTTACATGCATGTATGTATGTGTACTGTGTGTGTGCTTGGTACCTGTAAAAAACAAATAAAGCATTGGATCCCCTCAAATGGAGTTACAAAAGATTGAGACACCATTTAGGTGCTAGAAATGGACTGTAGGTCCTCTATGCGAAAAGCAAATGCTCTTTAGGTGCTGAGCCATCTCTTTAGCCACAGTAAAGTTAATTTTAAAGGATTCAATAGTTGAGTTTGTGTGTGTGTGCACATATGTACAGTACATGTGAGCATGTGGGGGGGGGTATATGCCCAATCGTGTGCATACAGAGGCCAGAGGAGGATGTCCAGTGCTTTCCTCTATCACTGTTCACCATAATTTTTTTTGAAACTGGGTCTCTGAACCTGAAGCTCATCAGCTGAGCTAGACTGTCACCATCTTTGTCCATCAATGCTGATGTGATACTTTTATGTGAATGTTAAGAGATCTGAATACATGTCCTCTTGATTTTATTACAAACACTCCAATGAGTCATTTCTCCAACCCAGATTCAGCAGTTCACATGCAACTGAACAAATGTTCTCCTTGGATTACACATTGGACTTGTTTATATTAATTTGCTTTGCCAATCTAATTTTAGCTTTAAATAATAAAGTATTAATATTATTATGTGATTTTCCCATAAAATATGGAATTAAGGAACACATAGACATCATACATATCTCCAGATTACATATCTAAAAATTACCTACTGTATCTGTTCCTTCTTTCCCTCCATACAAACCTGTTTTATAGGGAGAGCAAATATATTTTGGGGGGTAAGCCAGGAAAGTTAAGTTGCATATATTATGGACTTTTAAATTTCCTACAAATGAGGATAGTCTCACATAACTTTAGTAATTTGGTAAATACAAAATTAATATAATATTAGTTTGCTGTCTGATTTCAGATTTGTAGCTTTCATGTGGTCCTATTTTTGTAACATTTTTACTTCTAGTACAGGATTCTAGTCTATAACCAGAATTCACTCATTCTTAAAGAAATTTAGTTCATTTTTATAAAGTGAAAATCTATCAAGCAGATTTTTTTTTTTTTTAAGACAGGGTTTCTCTGTGTAGTTCTGGCTGTCTTGGAACTCGCTATGTAGACATGGCTAGTCTCAATCTCATAGAAATTGGCCTGCCTCTGCCTCCAAGTGCTGGGTCTAAAAGTGTGTGCTGTGCCTGCCCAGCTTAGGTTCAATTTTTCAGCTACTATTTTACCTATATTTACTTACCTGAGTAAGCAACATAAAGGCATTATCTGCCCTAAGATGTTTGGTGAGAAACTCTACACAATGTGCTTCCAAGGCAGGGACTGCATATTTCTTAGCAGTATAAAGAGTGGTCATAACGGTTTCTGGACCAATTTGAACTTCATCTGAATACAAAAATCTGAAAAGCAATTGGAAATTTTAAATAGACAATCAGCATTGTTTTAGACAAGCAATCCATCAGAATTAAACTTTAATGAGCAAACAAACAAAAGAAGAAGAAAAAAAAAGAACCCTGAACTTTGCATCAGTGTTAGAAGCACCTGCAGAGACATCTGATTCTTATTCCTCAGAGGTACAAAGTATCTCCATTTTCAGTAGGGTAAGTGGTGCTCAAAAGACAGGCATACAAACACGTGTTCCTAAGCCAAACTTTGGGCTCCTTGTAGCACCCCACAGCTGCTTACAAGAACAGCTAATGTCTCCCTCATCAAAGGACCTTCACTTGAGTAAATCTACAGTTAGCAAACGTCACATCTCCAAATATTAAAAGATTCATTTATGCCAGGCAGTGGTGGCCCATGCCTTTAATCCCAGCACTTGGGAGGCAGAGGCAGGCAGATTTCTGAGTTCCAGGCTAGCCTGGTTTACAGAGTGAGTTCCAGGACAGTCAAGGCTACACAGAGAAACCCTGTCTCGAAAAACCAAAAAATAAAATAAAATAAAAAATTAATTTATTTCTTGGTATCGGAACCTTCTTTAAAATCTTTCATAGCCATTCTAGAATCAGCACAATGACCACAAATTAGAGTGCTTTAGAGGAATAAAATAATTTAATAATCCAGTTGACCTGTATCCATAGGTTCCATATCCAGGTTCCATTATCAGTGGACTCAACCAAATGTCTACCAACGATACAAGTAAGGGAAAAAAGATAAAGAAATTGTGCGGGTTTGAACCAGTGCTATTACTTATTTGGTATGTGGTTTTAAGCATATTATCATGGTGTGACTCTCCAGAGATGAAAATAACAGAATCTATTTGTAATGCTGTAGTGAGAATGAACACAAGTTAAAGCATAAAGCATTTTCAGTAGAGCCCAACAAAAATTAACCTGAGTAAACGTTAGTTGCTTACTAATATATGATCTACTTTTCTTTAATAAAAAAAGTTTCCTTTTGTATTTTGGAATATTTCCTTTTCTGCAGCTTTGTCTGTTTGGTTGGTTGTTTTTTGGAACAGGGTTACTCTGTTTAAAACAGGGTTTTTAGACCAGGCTGGGATTAAAGGAGTGCACCACAACTGGCAGAGTATTTCTTGTCCTTTGCTTATAGCCTTTCTTTTCTGCCCAGCAATCACATTTAAATTTCTAAAAAACCCCTGCCTTGTCCTTGATTATTCCTTTTTTTTTCCCTTCACAACTTTATGCCTTAGTTTTACGGATACAAACCCTCTTCTCATTTCCAAGATGCATAGTAGAAACTTTAACTCTTTTCCCTCAAATTGAAATTCATATGCTCTGTTTGTCTGTCATTCACATTCTGATTTTCTGTGTGTCAAGTGGTCACTATCTCCAAGTCCAGTAATTAGTAGCTGGTCTATTTCCAGGTAAAAAAGATATTGAAAAAGCAAAGGCTAGGTTGTGAGTTCTGGGTATGGGTATGTGGAAGCTGCTGACCAGCACCTTGCCTTGATTTCAAGGACCCCACCTCTCATTATGAGAGCTTTATCCAGAGGTTCCAAAATCATACCAGCAGTTCTATTTGTTGCCAGGCAGTTTGCTTAGATGTACACAGGGACCTTCAGCTGTCACCAGACCTTGGCTGGTAGACAGTCTTTACAACCTCACGGAGGCTTTACATAAATCTGTGTCTTAAGCATTAGGCTTTTTTCTTGCCTTCTTTACTACCAACTTGTAGGCGGTTTCTACCAGACGAGTTCCTGGCTCCACCAGGCTCCTTCAGGCACACTCATTTTATCCACACAGCTTCTAAGTACATTGTATATTTTCTATACATTGGCCATTCTAAACCCTCTCCTTTTCTTCTAACAGGCATATTGTCTTTCATATTTATTAATAATCATTTAATTAAGAGAGATGGAAGACAAGGACACAAAGCTGAAGTACATGGTTCTATATGAATCTATGTTTGGGAGCTCCAATTTAGGCTGGCATAAAACATCTGTGAAGACATTCTAGGTACAAAAAAGAATTGTTTTAGATTATTCTGCATGTGATCCTTCATATTCAAACTGAATTTAATAAAAATTCTACTTTAGTAATAACCTTTAGCTTCTATCAAGGAACACAATCATTCTTATAGTAAAGAATCATCTGTGTTAAAGCCATTGCTTGCAGACATTGTTCTTTATTATAATTCCTTCTCTATACAGGCAAACCAACTGGGACATTCAGTTTCATTATTGCTCTCAGTGTTAAGAGTTCAGATCCCCTAAGTAGTTTGTTTTTAAGTCTAAAGACACCATACAAGCAAGTTTCCTTTTTTACATTTGTTGCTAAGACAATTACAAAGGAAAACTGTGGCTTGATCCTTGTATTAACCTTACTTAGTGCTATTTTAGTTTTTATCCTTAGGCTTCTTGTGAGATACTTTAAATTATTTTTGAGAATGCAAGTTAAAAGTAAATACTGGATTATAAAAAATTTTAAAAAGAATTTTCCCCCTATAGTACTAGACAAAGTATGGACACATTTAAGTTTTAATGAGTACACATGTTAACACACTAGGTAAAAGTCTCTAAGTAACATTAATGTGGTGGGGGTGTATTTTAATTTTTTTCTATTTCTTTCTTCCTTTCTTTGTTTTTTGTTTTTGTTGTTTGCTTTTGAGATAAGGTTTCTCTGTGTTGCCCTGGCTGTCTTGGAACTCTCTCTGTAGACCAGGCTAGCCTTGAACTCAGAAATTTACCTGTCTCTGCTACCTAAGTGCTGGGATTAAAGGCATGTACCACCACTACCACCCGGCTGGTATTCTTATTTCTAATAAGAAAACTTACTAAAAATCTAAGAATCATCTTGCTCATATTTTATCAGTAGGATTTCTTTCTATTCAAAGATCTATGCATTTATAAAATACTATGTATACATGGCTGAGTGAGTTTTTGTACCACTTGCATGCAAAAGCCTGCAAAGGCCAGAAGAGTCTTAGATTCCCTGGAACTGATCTGTCTGTCCTGTGGGTGCTAGGAACAAAATCTTATTGCCTACAAGAGCAGTAAATACTCTTAGTCACTGAACTATCTCTCTAGCCCCCAATTTAGAATTTTATATTAAGAAAAACTAAGAAAGATACAACTAAAATGTAAGCATGATATTTCCACAATTCTTTGCACTTGAATTTCAACTATCAGTCTGCGTGAATGACATCACAGTATGCGTGTAGGTAAACTCCTCTGTGGGACTGGCGCTCCCCTTTCACCTACATGTGCTCAGCTCAGACTGCCAGGCTTGCACAGCAGGCACCAGAGCATAGGCACAACTCTTTGTATTCTCAAGAGACAACTGAAGTTCTCAGACATAACCTTTAAGGACAGGAACATAAAACACAGAGAAATGATGTCAAAGTATATCTGTTTCCTTATCTCCACCCCAAAGATGGTCTCCAACAAGATAAGATCTAAGCCTATATTTAATACAATTTAAGGAATTTTTAAGATAGGGTCTTCTGCAACTGTCTCAGGCTTTGACTTTCTGATCCTCAAACCTCCACCTCCCAAATGCTGGGGTGGCACCCGTGAGCCTCCACACCTGGCTAACTAAAACAATGTTATGCACATGTGTTCTTGTGTGGGTGAGTATATGTGGTGGGTGGGTGTGGTGGTCAACATCTGGAATAACATCCATCTCCTCTGAAGGCAGAGTCTCAGTGGCCTGGAACTCACTAATTACACCAAGCAGGCCAGGGAGCCCCAGGGTTCCTCCTGAATTAGCCTTCCCAGCACTGGGATTCAAGTACATGCCTACCACATATGGCATTTTGAGGCAGGCTCTGGAAACGAAATTCAGGCCTCATGTTCCTCCAGCCCTGAATTATTTTTGAAAGGATAGAGTGAAAACCTCTGATTAGAAAAAAAGGTTGGCGTCAGGGTGGGGGTGGAGAATCCTATCTAAAGAGCTTTGTTTACCAATGATCCATTTTATTCAAAAACATTTTTGAGGGACTATGTATATCATTAGGCAGAGCTACAAAAACTGTAAGGTAGATTTGTCCATAGTAAGTTTACATGAATGCTTAAAAAGTAATGCCAAAAGAACAGAAGTATCAGCCAGACACTAAGATACAATAACCACTTAAGAAATCCACATTATGTCATGCTTTCCAATATTAATGCTGTTATATAGATCTTTGCTGGCTTACATGATTCCCATTCACCATTAATCAGCAAAATGCAGCAGCACAAACACAAAGTTTAGTCTATACTTTAAGAACACCTGGAAGCTCCTATTTTTGTTCAAGAAATCAAGCTTGCTGAAATGACCTCAAACTACTTGAAAATCATCCAGAATCTGAGTCAAACCCTCCATATGACCACAGCCGTAGATGTTATCTGAAATCAATCCCTGAAACCTTAAGATATGCCACACAATTGGGTGATCCCATCAACCCACACAGCTCTAAAGATAATGAAACGACTGTTTAAAACCACCAGTTGTTGGAATGGTTTATTCTAGGGTAACATGTAACCAAAACATGCTGAGAGATTAGATGAGCTAGGGTACAAATTTGCCTTTCGGGTAAGGGAACAGTGATTTAATCAAAAAGTAAAGCCCAAAATTACTACCTGAAGTATAATAATTACTGTCTTTTAGATAGAGGCTATACAGTTAGAAGAGGCCTTGGAAGGCAGGCATTAAAATAAGAAAAATGTCACCAGTAATTAGGTGGGACACTGAATAGATAGAGGAAAGGGGCAAGGTGGTATCACAATGGCCTCTAACAGCTGTAAAGCAATAAACTTCATCCATCAGACAAGTTCCCAAATGACTGGGAGAGAAACTGCAGAGTGCTGGAGTGAGAGCTGCCAATGACAGGAGACAGCCAAGGCCAAAGACAGCAGCTCAGCTAAACAAACAAACCTAGAGAACACACAATACTCCAGTGTGGTCAAAAACTGAGAGATCTGCCCCAAAGAGGACCACCAAAACTACAACCTGAAATCGAGGTTAGAAGCCCCTCTTCCCCAAGCCCCCAAGGAATCCTGAGAGAGAGCGAATGCATTAGTGTTGTCCCGCCCTGGGATATCAACAGCTTGCATCTCATCATACCATCAGGAATACACTTCACTTTACCCAACCCTCAGTACCATGTAACAGCTAATCATGTTCCACAGCTGACAAGGTTTTCCACTCTCATTTCCCAAATATTCTCTGACTTTACTTCCAGGATGTCCGGCTCCTGCTTCCCTTCTCTGACAGCTGCCTGTTTTGCTTCATGCTCCCTTTAGATGTTTAGGAACATCTCTATGCACTGTAAGATCTCAGTTCACCCTGTACCTTTCACAATTCACTTCTTTCCCAAGTTAATTTTATTCGGTTAAATCATTTAAATACCATTCATTCTTTTCTTTAATATTTCTTTATTTATTATATGTAAGTACACTGTAGCTGTCTTCAGATGCACCAGAAGAGGGTGTCTGATCTCATTACAGATGGTCGTGAGCCACCATGTGGTTGCTGGGATTCAAACTCAAGACCTTCGGAAGAGCAGCTAGTGCTCTTAACCGCTGAGCCACCTCTCCAGCCCAATACCATTCATTCTTAACTTCCTCTGATTCCACCTTCAAAATCTGACCACTTACCATATCCACCCCTCCCTGCAGCTCATCAGCATCTCTTATCTAAGTAGAGCACAACAAACCCTCTTAATTTATCACCAGTTCCCAAGTTACTCCCGGTCTAATCTCTAAATAACTGGCAGATGAGGATTTTAAATATAAATAGGATCACAGCACACCACTGAAAACCCTCTATATCTTCTCTCAAGCCTTCCTCAGTCTCTCAAATCCCAGTCTGGCCATTCTTTTTTTTTATCATTATCACCTATTACTTTCTTTTTATCTACTCAAACCAACTTAGTTTACTCTCTTAGCTTCTCTTGACAGAAGAGATTAAGGCCTAAAACATGCCCCGGCCCCTTAGAAAGCTTTCTGTGTCATTTCCTTCCAAACACGGTCAGGTCAGCTCTGACAGTGTCCTAGTCCCCTTGTGTAATTCCTCACTTTGTGAGGGTGTGTGTGTGTGGGGGGGGGGGGGGTCCTTGTCCACTGCTGAATCCTACACTGAAAAATAAGCTGCACAGGGAGACACAGTGTAGGCCAAAAGAACAAGAACATCATTTATAAGTGAGAGTGCTTTAAGTGAGCAGATTATTAAAGAGTTTAAAACCTAAGTTCAGAAGCCTGTAAGTAATGTTAATTTAGGTTGTAAAAACAATAAAAATCTGCCCCAGCTACCTCACTCTTCCAGTTTAGCAAGCTCCACCACTTGTTGTCACACAATGTTTTAAAGATAACCAATGCCTAAGTAAAACTTAGTCTAGACACGCAGTTCAGAATAGAAAAATGACCAGAACCTATCAGGAAAATAATTTACTTGAGAGAGAGAGAGAAATCAAATGGCACAGTATATTTCAAGGGCGCCAAAATTAACCTATTTCCTATTAAAACTGATTAGCACAATCAATGAAAATACAAATAAAAAACAAAGGATGAAATAGCCCCTTCCATAATTTTATTCCAGCCCTATCAATAAAAGAGTGCCTAATAGTTTAGCTCCATGGTTCTCAAGTTTAGCCAGTGTAAATTTCACTTAGGAAAAGTATTAAAAATGCTTAAAGGTTTCACCTCCAAATATGATACCAGGAGACATCTACTAATTTCGTATCCCAGTGGATCATGATACAGGTGGCAAAAGAACCATTTTGTTGTATTTTTTCCTGCATGTGTGTGGAGGCAGGTACACAGCAGCACACATAGAGAGGTCAGAGGACAACTTGCAGGAGTAAGTTCTCCTCTTTCATTACTTGGCCACAGGTACCTCATGTCTTCCTTTGGGCTTGGCAACAGGAGCCTTTACCCACTTAGCCACCTCTCTGGCCTATCATTTTAAGGAAGGCTTCTAAACTACATAGTTTAAGCAAGCTTTATCCAGTCTTCCTGGTCAACTTCAAAATCCAAATGACTCAAATACTAGCCTGTAGGCTGCAAACCTAGTCCCATAAGTACAAGGGAATTAAATGCTAGAAAATCTGAGGACAAAGAGAGAAAGGGGTACCATCGGCTTTCCAGTTCAACACAACTCGGCACACTGGTGTTTCCTTCTATCCTGTCTCCAGGTATATAAATTTGTTCCATTATTTTTCAGTTGTTACTATGGTGCATGAATTTCAAAATGCTAACTTGGACATGGCCTGAAATATTACCCGATTTTCATAAACTTCACAGTGAATGCATTATATTCCATCAAGTAGACCTATGATTGTTATTGAATTATTTATTCCCTTGGCTCAACTTCTTTCTACATTATTGTGAAGAATGCTATAGATACTTTTTTTTCAATAATTTAATGTTTTCTAAGTGTAGAAAAGAAATCTAAGGCATCCAAGTATTTTTCAAAGGCTTTTTATGATAATCTTTGTCAGAAAGTGTTCCTACAGTCATCTTTTAAATGTTTTGGTGGGTCAGCACTCGGGGGTGAGAAGTTCGCTGAGTTTGAAGCCAGTTTGGAATACATATCATGCCCCAAATCGGCCAAGTCTAAATAATGAGCCACGGTCCAAGAAAATAAAAGCCAAAACCCAAATCTCCGCCCCTAAATGGTGGGGCTCAAGAAAAGGAGAAAGCTCTTTACTGTTTTAATTTGCATTTCCTCATTTACCAATGAGGTCAAACATTCTTTAGCTGTGTTTTTTCTTTTCTATTACATCTTGTCCTTTATCCATTTATTAACAAGAACTTAACATATTTCTTGTGTGAACTTTGTATTTCGCTCCATATGCATCTTCTTGATGAAGCTGTGAGCCTTTGAGGACTCTTGTGTTCCACTGACTTGCCTGTTTACGTCAGAAATACTCAAAACTCTGCTGTCTTAAAAACAATAGTATACTCAAGCAGCCAAAACCATCTTCAGATAATGGAGCACACATGATTCTCTGGGAACTGGCTCGATTACCTTGGACAAGTTACTTTTCTGGGCCTCGGTCCCATTTGTAAAACTGGGGTAAAACAACACGATGTGCCTCCCTAACAGGACTGCTGGGATTAAAAACTAACAACGCCAAAACACTACTCCCTTCCATTAAAGAAAACTAATCAGCTATCAACCTCCTACCCTCAGAGCATCAGAAAGCAAATCCTCAACACACCAGTAGCTGTGTTTTAGAATACAATAAAATGTCACCTTGTCTGCAGAAACTTGAAGAGGGTCAGGCCGATACCTGCTATGGCTATTATTCTCCAGAGCCTTGACAACTAACCGTGAAGAACCTGAAAACACCAGTCCTCTAAGACCCTTCATCTACCCCGTCCTGTAAACAAACAAACAAACAAAAAATCGAATCCTGCAAGCGGGCAATCAGGCCAGCCTGCCTCGTCTTCCCCACTCTGCCTCCTTTTCTGCCCACTTGATTCCGAAGCCCCAGCGACATTTCCGCTACTGGAACGTGACAGCACCCTTCAACCGCAAAGCGCCCGCCGCCGCCGGGATGGCAACGCCGGCTTTTACTCTAACCACTGGCCGAGCTTCTCGAGCGTCGCCTGCCGGGCAGGAACCGAGGGAGGCCGACACGCCTGGGCCCAAGGTCACCCGGGGAGTCGGCGCAGGCCCGGCCGGGTGCCGCCTCCCTCCAGGCCGCCGGCCACCGGCTCCGCGCGCCCGCCGCTCACCTCAGCAGCGCCAGGAAGGCGGCGGGCTCCACGTCCGGCAGCTCGATCTCGGCCGACGTCGTGGCCATGCCGCCGTTGAACATGGCGTCGAAGACCGCGCTGCCGGCCGCCAGGACGAAGCGGTGGGCGGGGATGCGCTGCGGGCCCCCGGCGGCCGCCGCGCCCCGGCCCTTGCCGAGCACGAAACGCACATCGCTCAGCAGCTCCGAGTTGAAGAGGAAGGCGAAGCGCTCCTTCAGCGACGCCTTGGTGGCCTGCCAGTTGTACAGCGGCTCCCGCTGCAGCGGCAACAGCGGCCCGAGAGCGGACGGCGAGGGAGCCGGCGGCGGTGGCGGAGGCGGCGGCGGCGGCGGGGCCGGAGGACCCGGCTCCGCCTCAGCCCCGGCCGCGGGCTCCCCAGCCGCGGCTGACCCGAGCGAGGCCATCCTCCCGCTGCGCGGCTCCGCTTAGGCTACGAGCACCCGGCGCGCCGCCGCCATGGTCGAGCCGCCCTGAGGCCGGCGCCGCCCCCCTGCCTTCCGGGAAAGGCGCTTCCGGCCGCGTGCCCCCGCCCTCCCCACAGGCTCCCCCGGCTTCCACCCGCTTCATCCTGCCTCTTGCTCTTTGCGGGGACCCGAGGACGCCGCCTCCTCACACACTCCTGGTGGACGAGCTGGAAGTGGAAGGACCTCGAGGGCATGGCAAAGGAGTCTGTGGAGGAGAGACGCCCTGATGTACTAAAGGCGGGATGGTGGCCCTGTCACAGTCCTGATAGCTGCGTCATCCCTGGGAAAACCCGAGCAGGCTAGGAAGCTCACTGATCTCTCTCTCCAGGTCTGCAGTCCTCACCCCTTCCGACTGTCGAGGCTCCGCTACGCCCTGTGAGAGCGTTCCCCCTCCGTTTCCATCCTTGTGGTTGAGGCCCTTCCTGCTCCACTCTCTCCTAGGCCTTGTTTTCGGATCCAAGGCAGAACAAACCACCCTGTAAGCCCTAGGGATTGAGCTGGGGATTGGCACATCCCTGCCATCCCAGTAGAATGGAAGATTGAGGCAGGAACATCACTGCAGCTGGGAACCCAGCCTGGGCAGCAAATGAAGACCCACCCCCACCCACCCCCCACCCCCGTCTTAACTCCTTTCCCCGTCTTTTGAGCTCGTGTTCCTATGTGGTTGTCATTATGTGGGAGTCTTTCTTGAACCCTGCAGCAATAAATAGATCCTAAGATTAGGCAGTTGTTATAGACAGGAAAACCCAGAAAATGATTCTTTACTACATGAGAATAATTGGGGAGAAAAAAATCCTTCCGGCTTACAAATGTCAAGTAATCTAAGAGTCCCAACGCTTCGACTTTATAGTGGGATTGGAAACGAAATTTAAGCTGATTCTCTGGAAACAGAAGCAAGATACCAGAACTTCCCCCCCCCCCCATATTTTAATCTCTATATTTAGGGATATTAAAAAATAATCTCAGCTGGGCGGTGGTGGCACACGCCTTTGATCCCAGCACTTGGGAGGCAGAGGCAGGCAGATTTCTGAGTTCGAGGCCAGCCTGGTCTACAGAGTGAGTTCCAGGATAACCAGAGCTACACAGAGAAACCCTGTCTTGAAAAACAAAAAACAAAACAAAACAAAACAAAAAAATCTGAAAAAGCTCTACTATTAATTTTGAAATGTATACAATTCAATTATCTGTTATGGGACTTTAAAATAGAGTTGCAGTTGACACCGAGCCTGATGACCTGAGTTTAATCCCAAGGACCTACATGGTGGAGGGAGAGAACTAACTCCTGCAAGTTATCCTTTGACCTCTAGATGTCCACTGTGACATGTACACCCATCCCATAAATATGGAATTGTAATTTTAAAAACATAGCTAGGTATGATGATGCATACTTTTGAACCTATGCCACAGGGGCTTACTTAGCTCTGTGAATTCCAGGTCAGCCAGTGAGACCCGGTTTCAAAAATAACTAACTAAATAAAAATAGCCTACAAGGCCAGAAAGATGGCTTAGCAGGTAAAAGTACTTTCTGCTAAGACTAAAGAACTGAACTTCATCCTGGGAGAGACTGACAGGTTGTGCTCTGAACTCCACAAGCACACTGTGGTACTCCAGGATATGTACATATCTACAGATACACAAAAATGAGTATAAAAAAAAAAAAACTACAACGAGGGCAGGGCACAGTGGTCTATGCCTATAATCCTAGAATTAGGGAGGCAGAGGCAAGCAGCTCTCTGTGAGTTCCAGGCTAACCTGGTATACAAAGCTAGTTCCTAGTCAGCCAAGGCTACAGAGTGAGACCTTGTCTCAAAACCAACCAACCAACAACAACAAAAAATCCCCAAACTAATTCCTGTCAGGTCCAAAGTCCTGCTTCCTCCAAAGTAGCAGTGCTGGTAGCATTGTCCTAAACAAGGATTTTGGGTAAATAGGGGATGGATTGTTTGTCTGGTAAACAAACCTAAAGGTTTCTATTTACTTTAAAAGAATAGCCAATCTTTTAAAGTAGTTGCTGTTTGCCAAGAATCTCCCTTCCAGGGACCTGCTGGGTACATGCTCACATACAAACTCAGCTTTAATTCTAGCAGGGAGGCAGAGGCAGGCAGGTCTCTGAGTCCTAGGCCAGCCTTATCTATGGAGCCAGTTCCAGGACAGCTGGTGCTACACAGAGAAACTTTGTCCTGAAAAAAACAAAAATATTAACAAATTAAAATCCTCCAGGAACCTTTCTTAACCTTTCCCCAAAGGTCAGCTACCTCAGACAAGCGCACCTAGTTTGAGATCAACCCAGAAAACCTCTATCAGCTCAGATTTCCCCACCCCATGACTGTCCCATAAAAGTCACTTGCTTTTTCCACCACTTTGCTCTTCTCTCTGCCCTGCATTCCCCTTGGTAGATTCTCTCAGTCACTGTTTATATCTCTATTACTATTTTTTAATTGTAATTGTAAAAAAAAAAGTCTTTAAACAATTTTCTTTTATAGAAATACATAGACTTACGGGTTTAGCAACAATGTTATGGGTAGCATACCAGAGATGACCACTCAGATATAGTTTATAACCAGTTCATGATTTCAGTTGGTTAGGGCCACACCCAGGCATTAGAGGACCTAGCCATGGTTCTGAGTAGCCAGAACACAGGATTTTTGAAGTTTTAAAGACAAAACCATTTACTGGCATCTTGATAGGCAGCAGAGGAGTGAGGGGCTTTGGGTAAGCAAGCCATTGTACAGAAACAAAGATAAGCAGTTAGCTGGAAGGGCTTCTGCACAAACAAGCAGGTTAACAGAAGCTAAAGTATGTTATCCAAGACACTTTGACCTTTGTTTCCTAGAATAGAGTTGGTAATTTTCTATGAGATTCTTCATCAAGGAGATCAAATTCTAGTTAAAACTGAAATGGCCTCAGAATGCAAGACGGAAGAACCTCTGCACTGTCTTCTGTCACAATGTAGCAACTCATTCTGGCTCATTCTCCACCTACAACTATACTAATAAAAAATATAAAAAATGTATAAAAGAAACTGTGTAAAGGCACTGCTGAAGGAAAGACTAAACACCACGAATACTTTCATTAAGATTGGTACAATGGGGCATTATAACAGAAGAAAATATCAGATTCAGCTGTGAATTCAGCAAAGCTAGCTAGGAATTTGTGGCCTAAGTAAAAGAGTGCACACGTGGAAATTTAAGAGGATACATGAAGAACTGGGTGATGGTGGCGCACGCCTTTAGTCCCAGCACTTGGGAAGCAGAGGCAGGCAGACTTCTGAGTTCAAGGCTAGCCTGGTCTACAGAGTGAGTTCCAGAATAGCCAGGGCTACACAGAGAAACCCTGTCTCGGAAAAAAAAAAAAAAAAAAAAAAAACCAAAGCAAAAGAAAACAAAACAACAAAAAAAGAGGATCCATGAAAGCCAAGAGTTGGATGTTTGCTAAGACTGGGCTGGGCAGACAAAACAGGACAGGGCCTTAGTTGAAGCCTACTTGGAGAGAGAGTTCAGAAGAACCTTCAGAAAATGTCAAGGACTAAACAAGATCAAGCATCAGCATTATAGAGTAAGGGATACAGAGATCTTGACACTTGAGGGAACAGAATCAGAGAAATGAACATCCAGTCAGCATTTACTCTAGAAAGTATTTTCTGATCTATTTCCCAAGCAGAGAGAATTAAGGAAACACTTTATAAAGCAGCAAATGTTGATGGGAAAAGTCTTGCTAAGAAGGGATGACAAAGAACTCAAAATCAGGCGGGCCATTCCAAGAAAGAAAAGCTACCAATATTCATGATGAGTATGGGTGCAAAAATCCTCATCAACCAAAAAACCCAAACCAATCACATTACCAACTTAGCAAAAGTATATTGCTAGGGCTAGAGAGATGGCTCAGTAGTTAGGGGTTCTTCCTGCTCCTCTAGAGGACCAGGGTTTGATCCTCAGCACCCGTGATAGGTGGCCCACAACCTGTAACTCCCAACTCCAAGGGATGGATGCTCTCTTCTGGCCTCTTTGGACACCCACACATAGGTAGCATGCACACACACATACAGAGAATATAAAAATTTTAAATATCAAGAGGAATTTAGGAAGGCAAAGTTTATAAAGCCATTAGTGGAATGCATCACTATATAATATAAGTAGAATAAAAGACTATATATAATCATTTAGATAAAGCATCTGACAAAACACATATATATGTGTGCATTTTGAGACATACTCATAAAGCCCAGGCTGGAGTTGAACTTACTATATAGTGGAGGGTAAACTTGAAAATTCTGATTTCCTACCTGCACAACCATACCCTCACCCCCTTTTACATGTAGTTGGGGTTGAACCTAGGGCCTTCTGTATGCTAGATACTCTACCAAGTGATTTATGCCCTCAGTTCCCAATATTTTATTATGTAAAATATATTATTTATATTATAAAATATATTAAATATAAAATGAGTTTTATATTATAAAATATTATAAACTCTTATTTTTTAATCATAGAAATATTAAACCGGGAACAGAAAAGACATCCTCACCCTGACAAAGGGCATAAAGAGAATTCTTAGTTATCATATAAAAAAAAAATTCCCGCTAAGATAAGGAGTAAGACAGAGATATCATCTGCTTTTACCACCTTTAAGCAACATTGCACAGGAGATTTGGCCAGGCCAATTAGTCAAGAGGAAACTATCTGCAGTTACAGATGAGATAATCTCACATGTAAAAACATCCTAAAGACTAGCTGGGCATGGTGGTGCATGCTGTGAATTAACAGTCTATGGTAAGAAGATTGTCAGTTCAAGGCCAGCATGAACTACATCGCACAGCTAGTTCCAGGCTACATACCTAGCTAGACCTGTCAACACAACAAAGATAGGAGGGAGGAGAGGAGGGCGGGAGGGAGGGATAACCGAAGCTCTTGTGCAAAATATGTGCACACAAGTATGAAAATTCCTAGAGACAACAAGTTCAAGTATGCAAGATATACGAACTATCAGTTATACTTCTGTATGCTATTAGTGTATAATCCTGAACAAAATTAGGAAAACATTTTAACTTGGTCAAGAAAACAGCTCAGTCAGTAAAGTGATTGCCTTGAAAGCCTGAGGGCCTGAGTTCTATCTCCAAAACTTATCTCCAAAACTAATACTCATTCAGAGAGTACTGGGCTGGTTAAATTACGGTCTACTCTTATAGTCATTTAAAAAATGAGTACTGTAAGAGACATGGAGGTCTGTACGTTCACAGATGAGCACTAGGGAATCTGAATGTTAACCACACAGGGCCATTCCTTCAAAGGAAGGAAGGAATAACCTGTTATTGCCCAGAAGTCTGGGAGCAGAGCTGAGTATTGCCTGCTGGCCTTGGAGCTATCTGTGTGGTCTGAGACCACACTGGATCCTCCCACATAACCTTATCATAAGCTTGTTCTTCTCGGTCAATCTTTAAGACCTATCTTTAGGGAAGCTGGCTGTCACATGTTCTTTAAAAAGAGTTGATGCAGTCGTTTCCGATCTTTATTTAGTTTATTTTTTCCTCAGGGAGATTTATGCATGCTTTATTGTACATACAGGATTGAGTTAATTATCACCAGAAAAGTTTTCACCAAATTGTGTTGCGCTTAAATATGCTCAAAATAAACTTCTTGGGGTTAGACCAAAATTTGAACCAACACTGGTGTTGAACCAAACTGCCTTCCTGCCTCCTGTGGATTGTTATTCTTCTGCCCAAGGTGGTCACAGAGCCCCTGCAGAGTGTCTTGTGTACTGGAAAGCTCTTTGAGTTGTATTATTCAATTTTTTTTTAAAAGAAAGGAAGATAAATATGATCCTAGAATGGGCTGAAGAGATGGAGCACTGGCTGCTCTCCCAGAGGACCCAGGTTCAATTCTCAGCACCCACATGGCAGCTGTAAGTCCACTTCCAGTGGATCCAATATCCTATTCTGGCCTCTGAGGGCACCAGTCACACAAGTGATACACAAACATGCATGGAGGATGGCAGACAAAAAACTCATACACATGAAATAAAAATCAAATGTCCCTACAACTATAAAGTTGACATAAGATGCAATAAAATGGAGTGTGGTCATTTATAGACATTCTAGGTCAGTATTTTCTAATTTAGTGACAGTGTATTAACCAACATTACCTTGACCTCTCCTTACTTTATCATTTGTAAAGTTACTACATAAAATTACTATATACTTTTATTAGTCTGAAGCTTCTATTATGAGGAGAAACTTTTAAGAAAAAAATCATGCAAAGCTAAGTAGAAAATGGGGTTGAGCAGTCTTTCAAACCTTCCAGCACTCTTGAACGAGGAAGGACAAAGGCTTTGCTCCTGTAGTTTCCACTCTTCCGTATGATCAGAAAATGTCTCCCACGCACGGTAGTCAGTCCACCCATGAAGGGGTCACAACCCATAGGTTGAGAATCCCTGTCTTACAGCATCTCCTAGCACAAAAGAGAAAGGGGGAGAGGGAGAGGGGGAGAGAGAGAGAGATAGGGAGAGAGAGAGAGAGGGAGAGAGAAACTGGGAGACACAAAACCCAGTGCACCTCCACTAGCCTCCTTTTTTTTTTTTTTGGTTTTTCAAGACAGAGTTTTTCTGTGTAGCCCTGGCTGTCCTGGAACTCACTCTGTAGACCAGGATGGCCTCAAACTCAGAAATCTGCCTGCCTCTGCCTCCCAAGTGCTGGGATTAAAGGCACATGCCACCACTGCCCGGCTGGTGTGTACTCCTTATAAGTGAATATCAGCTATAAAGTACAGGATATAAAGTACACAGACACAAAGAAGTTAAGTAACAAGGAGGGCCCAATGGAGGAGACTTAAATCTCACTCAGAAGGGGAAATAAACATCAGAAGTAGATGGAGAAAGGGAACTGGATAGGAGAGGAGGTGGGGAGGGGAGCTGGGATGGGGATGAGGCATGGGGAGAGCAGGATGGGGTGAAAGGGAAGAAAAACAGAGTATGTTCTAAATGATCAGAAGATTATTGGTGTTTTAGTGAATGTCTTCAGCTTTTACAGTTGTTAGTGGAAACAATCACTTTTGTAGAGTGTTCTGAAATCCAGGGAAGATTGATGTTTCTCTGAATGAGCTACAGCAGAGATTTATGTATTTCATGTATATTGAGTATACCATCGCTGTCCTCAGATCTTACAGATGGTTGTGAGCCACCATGTGGTTGCTGGGAATTGAACTCAGGACCTCTGGAAGAGCATTCAGTGCTCTTAACTGCTGAGCCATCTCTCCAGCTCCTACAGCAGAGATTTATAAAACAGATATAGGTTCTAGAAACAAGAATGCTGGTTAGTTTGTTCTGCGAGGTTTCACAAAAACAATATGATTATCTACTTGAAACCAGTGAGTTATTAAGGATAGTGTTCACAGTAGGAGACTTCTGCTCCATCAACTGGGATGAGAACCAAATTCTCATATATGTATACTTGGATGGATTGAAAGAAATTCTCCACTGATTGGTTTTAAGTGCTATAAATTTTGACCTTGTTTTCTACTAGTACTTACCCTCTCTAGGTCTGATACCCAACTGTAGAAAAACTCTGGCCCCGTGTCCTGTCATGCTGCTGCTTGATCCACACCATGGAGAAACATTGCTTACTTGCTTGCTGGATCTGTGGTTGTCAACCTTCCTCATGATGTGACACTTTAATACAGCTCCTCCGGGCAGTGGTGGCGCACACCATTAATCCCAGCACTTGGGAGGCAGAGGCAGGTGGATTTTTGAGTTCGAGGCCTGCCTGGTCTACAGAGTGAGTTCTAGGACAGCCAGAGCTATACAGAGAAACCCTGTCTTTAAAAAACAAAACAAAACAAAACAACAAAAAAAAAATCTATGCTTTCCTTTCACAGAGTGAGTTCCAGGACAGCCAGGGCTATACAGAGAAACCCTGTCTCGAAAAACCAATATACTATATATATATATATGTGTGTGTGTGTGTGTGTGTGTGTGTGTGTGTGTGTGTGTGTGTATATATCCTCATGCTGTAGTGACCCCTAACCATAACTGTAATTTTGCTACGGTTATGAATCATGATGTAAACATCTGACATGTAGGATATATGTGACCTCTATGAAAGAGTAGGTCCACCCATGAAAGGGTCATAACCTATAGGTTGAGAATCCCTGTCCTACAGCATCTCCTAGAGAGAGAGAGAGAGAGAGAGAGAGAGAGAGAGAGAGAGAGAGAGCCACAAACCCCAGTGCAACTCCACTAGCCTCCTTTTTATGCTCTGACTGACTCAGGAAAATTGTAGTGGAAGATTTCTTTTTGATAAGCAGCAGCCCACCAACTGTTGTGAGATATCTTATTCTTCTTCAGATTATAAAAACGTTAAGCTTGTGCATAGATGTTGCTGGGATCCTCATGCCAGTGAACTGCCCTGAGATTTAGTTTCATGAGTTTGAAGACAGAGCTGCCCTGCAGAGGCTCTATAATGGTTAACAGAAGTGAGATGTGGAAAGCATGCAGGAGGGTCTGGTGCTCCACAAATCATATAGTATATGTGGCTGATAAGTAGTAGTCTACTATACTTATAGAGACTAGGAAATCCAGAAACTCTATTATAGACAGACAGACAAACAAGATAACAGTGTATATTAGTGGAGAAAGTATGGGGTTCATTAGTAAAGATGCTAGTGTAAAATTACTTAACTATGTGAGTTAAAGTATATTTCTCCCTTATATATTTGAAATGGTGGTCTATATGTTTTAAAATATGATGAAAACCTGTCTGTGTCAATAATAGTATGTTATCTCTGCACTCAGGTGGTTGAGACAGGTGAGTTTGAGGCCAGCTTGGGATATATAGTGAGTTCAAAGGCAGTCTGAGCCTTATACAGGAATCTTGCCTTAACTAAACAAAACCATAATAATGAAAAGGAAGATCAAGGAAGAGCAACATGAAGAAGAAATTATAAAGGAACCAGAGTGAGCCAGTCCCACAACACCCAGAGGAAGCTCCACTCCCAGGTGCTCTGACACACCCAGGATCAAAGGTAAGCAGGAACCAACATTTGTCCCAACACTGGGAGTAACTGGGACCAGCAGGATCAGGCACACAGGAACTCTACCAGCCCAGTGACTCGGGTTCCTTCCGGTCTGTCGGGCTGGAGTCCAGAGCAGACCTTGGGCCCAAGCTCCGCAGCCAGTCCCACAACACCCAGAGGAATCTCCACTCCCAGGTGCTCTGACACACCCAGGATCAGAGGTGATCAGGAACCAACATCTGTCCCAAAACTGGGAGTAACTGGGTCCAGCGGGACCAGGCACACACGAACTCCACCAGCCCAGTAACTCCAGTTCCTTCCGGTCTATCTGGGTTAGTGTTCTGAGCAGACATTGGGCACAAGCTCTGCAGCCAGTCCCA